>NW_006159896.1:2085263-2097354 GCF_000334495.1 Tupaia belangeri chinensis
ACCCCACGGGCGGCGCCCTGCCCCTCTACGTCCTAAGGCTCGTCCAGGTCGGCCTTCCCCCAGCCTGCTGCTTTGTTTTGGCATGGTCACCATCACCCCATCCAGGACCCCCACCACGGCCTCCTACTCTCACTGCCTCCCGCCACACAGCAACCAGAGAGCGGTTTCTACTCTCAATTCTTCTTGACTTAAACAGTCGGTGGCTTCCGACAGCTCCGAAGATAAAGATAAAAGACCTCACCAAGGCTAAGAAAGCCCTGAGCACCTCTCCATCTTTCCTCTGCGCCTTCCCTCCCCGCCAGCCACAACCAGACTGGACCGTTCTCATTTCCGGCCAAGCTAGGCACGCCCTTGTCGGCTTACTACACTCCCCGCTACCCCCACTGTGGCCCCACCATCACCGACCTTCGGCCTGGCCACTCCTCCTCATCCTTCAGGTTCCCCTCAGCCCCCTGACTCCTCAGGCCCTGCTGGGGGGGGGGGTCCAATGTGTTCCAGTGGCACCCATATTGCCCCATCAGGGACATACCCAACAGGGTCACCTCAGACCAAGTCTACTTGTACCTTACACCTGCTGCCCTCAGCACAGCTTCTGCACAGAGAGCATAACTATTAGCGGGGTCAGCAAAAACACCTGCTTCCAGAACCCTCTGAGGCAGGCTAGAATGGAAACCAGCCATGACCTGAGGTCCTGGAGCTCCGACTTAGAAGTCTGTCAACACAGAGTGGCTACTGGACACTGATTCGAATCTGTACCTTCACAGCCAGGCTCCAAGCACTTTTTAAAAATGTGTTCGCTTTCTTCTACTTTTCTCCACCTCTCTCTAAATTGTTTCTTCCCAAGATAAAACAGGCTTTCCTAGTGTGACACGTCACACCTCATTCACATCTTATGAAGTCAGCTCTTAAAGCAAATAACGAGTAGACATTGGCAGTGAAATGTCACTGGCACAAGAGCGAACGGCATCTTGGAAACCACCCTGTGAGCCGGAGCCATCCGGGCCATCAGCAGTCACCCTTCCTTCCTCTGGAGCCCCGAGATGCACAGCAAGAGCAGACAGGGCCGCTGCTGTGCCGCGGCAGTGATGCAAGTGCCCTGCGTGGCTGGAAGCCATATGGCAACTGGGGGTTTGGAACCCCGGGTCTGGCTGGAAATAGGCCAGGCGAGTGTGCATCCACCCAGGATGCTGAGGAGCTGGAAGGCTGAGGAAAGGGACTGCAGTGAAGAGATCCCATTGAAGGGATCTCTCTTTCTTTCTCATGTACGGGTGCACATGCTCTCTGCAGTGTTATTTACTTTTTTTTTTTTTTTTTAAGAAAGGTCAGCTGGGACCAGCAGATGACATAAAGGTTATGTCGCTGAACTCCCACATATCCCACATAGTCAACTGCAGTTGAGTCCTGGACCTGGCAGCTTAAAACTCAAGCAGGTGTGTGTGCATGCGTGCCCAAAATCCTGAGAGGAGTAGGGAGAATGGCCATCCCTCCTGGGGGTGATTTCTCACTTTCTGTCTATCTCTCTCTCTGTCTTTTTGGTGAGCGCACGCGCCCTATAGCAATAAATCTCTCCAAAAAAGAAAGAAAGAAAAAGTCAGCTCACTGTCTATCTGAAGCAATTGCTATTTTAACAACTGCAAACTTTCCCAAAGGTGCACCAGGGTGGGTGACGGCAGGCTGCTGTCTAGGAATCAGATCAGAAATACGAGGGATTCAGTCCCTGAACTCTTCTAATGACTTTTTTAGTACCCGTGAGCTGGGAAACTAATTTATATAATTACGTCTTTAAAATACTAGCTCTGGGGCCAGCAGGTGGCATGGTAGTTAAGGACACTGGACTCCCACATAGCCAACCACAGTTCAAGTCCCAGACCTGGCAGCTTGCTTTCTCACATTCCCTCTCTCGCTCTCTCTCACTCTGTCTGTCTCTCTCTGGTCAAATTTAAAATAAATATATAAAGTTGGGGACCAGCAGGTGGCATGGTGGTTAAGGTGCTGGGCACTCCCACATGGTTGACTACGGTTCGAGTCCTGGACCTGGTGGCTTCCTTTCTCCCTTTCCCTCTGTGTGTGTGTGTGTGTGTGTGTTTCTCTCTGGTCAAATTAAAATAAATGAATGAATAAATAAAATTAAATAAATAATAATATAAATAAATAAATAAAGTTAAATTTTAAAATTCTTAAAAAAAAAAATAGCTCTGGATTGGTTCTGTTGCCTAGTGGTTAAGAGGGCTGGATCCCACATAGCCAACTGCTCAGCCTGGTGACTTCAAAATCACACAGGGCGAGGGCAGCAGATGGCGTGGAGGTCAAGGTGGCTGAGTCCCAGACTGCTGGCTTTAAAGCCACGCCATGAGCGTGTGAATGTGCGCCCAAAATCCCAAGAGGAGAGTGGAGGGGAAGAGACTGAGGCATAGCCTCCCCCCCTCCCCACCCCAGGGTGATTTCTCACTTTTCCCCTCCCTCTGTCTCTAGTGAGCGCAGGAGCCCTACAGCAAACTAAAACAAAACAAAACAAAAACACCAGGAACATGTGCATGTGTTCTCCAAATCCAACAGGATAGAGAAATGGAGGAGAGGAGCCAGCAGGTGGCATGGTGGTTGGGATGTTGGACTCCCACATGGTTGACCATGGTTCAAGTGTTTGACCCAGCAGCTTGCTTTCTCATTTTCCCTTTCCCTCTCTCTCTCTCTGTCTCTCTTTGATGAACTAAAATGTAACAACAATAATGAATAAAATAATTATTTTTTTTAAAAAAAGGAAACTAAAAATAGAGGAGGAAGGATTGTAGTGTGACCATGCCCCATTGAATGGTGCTTTCTTCCTCTCTCTCTGCTGACCACACAGACCCTCTGGCAACTAAAGGGAATAATAATAACCCTTCCTATTGGCTCTTTATTGTTTACAAAGCAATTTTGGTATATTATTTAACATGAGCCTTGAAAGAAGCCAATGATGCTGGAATAAGATTTCACAATTTGGGACCAGCAGTTGGCATAATGGCTATGTCGCTGGACTCCCATGTAGTCGACTGTGGTTCGAGTCCCAGACCTGGTGGCTTAAACTCACGCCGGGTGCATGTGCATGCGTGCCCAAGATCCTGAGAGGAGAATGGAGGAGGAGGGATTGCAGCGTGGCCATCCACCCAGAGGGTGACTTCTTGCTTTCTGTCTCTCTGTCTCTCTCTTTCTGGCAAGCACACATGCCCTATAGCAAAAACCTCTCCCAAAAAAAAGAAAAAAAAAAGACCTCATAATTTAAAAAGAGGTTAAATAACATTTTCAGGGCACCTAGCCACTACATGTTAAGATGAAGACTGTGAGCTGGAAGTCCGACTTCAAGTCCAGAACTTGTTCTACTACCCAACAGTTCCTTGCTGATTTACAGAAGAACAAAAACAAAACATAGAAAACGTAAATGAAACTCATCTGCTGGAGCGGAAACAGAGCTTCCAACACCTCTCCCGAACTTAGCTCTAGCAACAGCCCTGCACAGAAGCAGGTGACCAGGGCAACCAAAGACGACCGAGCAGGGCATTCCCAGAGCACTCCTCATCCAGCACAGGACGAGGGCTCAAAATTCATGGCTGCTGCTTCCAGTGACAACTGTACATTTTGGCATGACCATTCCAAAAGAGGTAAGATACCTCGCTGACTGTTAAACACCTGCTTACCTCAGAAGTGCTGTGTGCCAGAAAGCCAGAGGGCAAATCTTCCAGTGCACATTCAATATGCCCTTGCTGGCTACCAGGGCAGGTATGTACTCCCTTACATCTGAGGGGTGACATGGGGACGGTACCTGAGTTCCAAATGCCCTCGTAGGGAAATTCTGCCCCAATTTAAACTACAAATCACCCCATTATAAGAGTGAGGTTCGGGGCCAGCAGGTGGTGTAGTGGTTAAGGAACTGGACTCCCACATGGCCAACCACGGTGTGAGTTCCAGATCTAGCAGCTTGAAACTCATACTGGGAGCGTGTGCACATGTGTCCCAAATCCCAGGAGGAGAGGGGATTGCGGTGTGGCTATCCCCCAGGAGGGGTGATTTCTCGCTTTCCCTCTCATGGTCTCTGTCTCTTCAGCAAGTGCACATGCCCTACAGCAAAAGCTTTAAAAAAAAAAATCAGTTCAAAACAAAGAAAGATGACTTTTAGAAATAAATGGCGAGAACACTGCATACTAAATACTATGGAGGGAAAACAGATCTGTGGGTTTCAACCAAAGCTGTACTCAGATGAAAATTCCTATCTGTAGATGGTTTTATTAGGAAACAATTGTCTTCTTGGGGCCAACAGGCTGGTTAAGGCGCTGGACACACCCACATGGCTGACCACAGTCCAAGTCCCGGACTGGTGGCTTGCTTGCTCGCTTTCCCTCTCTCTCTGGTCACATTAAATAAATGAATGAATAAATAAAATAAAATAAATAATTATTTTTAAAAAGTGAATGAATAAATAAAATTAAACTAAATCATTCTTTTCAAAAAATTCTTTTCTTTATGGCCAGCAAGTGAAACAGACATGACTGGCTGCATGGTTTGAGTCCCAGACTCAGTGGCTTGTGAGGCAAGTCAGATGCATGGGTATGTGTGCCCCAAATCCCAAGAGAACAGAGAAGGGATTGTGGCATAGACATCCCCGGATATAATTTCTCTCTCTCTCTCTCTCTCTCTCTCTCTCTGTCTCTCTCAAGTGGGCACACGCATGCACCCTATAGAAAAACTTTTTAAAAATTTTCTTTATTCATGAGAGCACGCGTAGGTACATGTGAGAGACAAGAACAGTCCGGTCACATCATGATCCCCTCCGCTGGTTCTCCCGCTCATAGGATCCTGGGCCCTCCAGCACATACCAGGGTGTTTCAAACTGACCGGACCAGACCTGAACTGTGTTGCTACATGAGATCCAGCTTCACTTCACTTGTGTCACATAGCTGACTCACGAAATTTCAAAACATAAATTAACTGAGTATTTGAGTCAATAAATTAGAACACACATATAAACATGGGGAGAAGAAATTGCTCTTTTTAAAAATTTGCCAGAGGGCACATGTGACGGCCAGAGACAGATGGGAGGGCATCCCCCCAGAGGGCATGGTCATGCTGAGATCCCTTCTCCATTCCTCCATCCTGTCAGGATCTTGTGTGCACAACTGCACACGCCCAGCGTGTTCCCCAGGATGCCAAGTCAGGGATTCAAACCACATAGCTGTCCATGTGGGATCTGGCTCCCTTAACCACTAGGTCATGGGCCCAGCCCCAAACTTTTATTTTCAAAAAGATTAATAAGGACCAGCCCATAGCCTGGTGGTTAATGGGGCCGAATTTCACATGGCCAGCTGCAGTTTGAATCTGGGCCCTAGAGGCTTGAAAAATATACCAGAAGCATGTGTGTGCATGCCCCAAATCCCAACAGGGTGGAGAAACGGAGAAGGGACTGCAGTGTGACCATTCCCCGTGGGGCACTTTCTCCCTCTCCCTGCCCCTCTCCCTGTTTCTAGCATACACACACTCTGGCAATAAAGAAAATAAAGTAAAATAAAAATTAAAAGGTAAATAAAATAAATGTGGTTTGTTTTTTATCTTTCCTGGGATCTGGGGGTTTGGCTGGAGAGCATGTGCACTCACCATTTCTGCAGAGAGGAAAACACACCCCCATGGGGCACGGTCACGCTGGAATTCTCTGTCCTCCATTTCCCCATCCTGCGGGGATTTGGGGCATGCACACACACACGCCTGGCATGGCTTTCAAGCTGTGCGCACCAAGGTTCAAACTGTGCAGGCAGCCTTGTGGGACCTGGCTCCCTCATCCACTAGTCTATGGCCCAGTCCCAAGCAAGGAAGTTTTGAGTAAGTATTTCCATAAGAATGACCCAAACAAGGTAGACAAGAAAGAGGACCGCAACTACAGAATATATCCGTGTGTGTGTGTGTGTGTGTGTGTGTGTGTGTGTGTGTGTAGCTTAATTGTTTATGCCTATGTTGCATAAGTTGACTTATTTACTTCTTCCATGAGTAAGAAGCAGAAAAAGAGAGAGAGGCAGCACCCCCAACATCCGGATACCACGATCCACCCCAGCCTCAGTCAGACCCAAATCATGGGCACCAGGTGCCTGTACTGCTCAGGGAGGAATCCGGATGCAAACCCGGAACCTTCCTATGTGTTCAGCCTTGTGCAGTGTAGCATTTTACCCCTGTACCACTGTCTGACTCCTATAAAATATACTTTTTAAATTATACAAATTTCATGTCAATAAATTTGAAAAGTATAAACTGAAAAACCTATTTTATAAAGAAATATAAATTGCCAAAATTGACCCAAAGAGAGGTAGAAAGATTGAATGAACAAATGATACGTTTAAAAAGTTGCCCAAGATTTATTCTCTTCCTCCCAAAAAAGCAATGGGTTCAAATAATTTCATGGATAAATCACTCCTAACAGTCAAGGAAAAGAATTTCCATGTTATTTGGTCTGTTCTGGAACATACAAAAATATAAGAAACTTCCCAATTCAATTAATGATAAAGAAATTGTGAAGATCTAAAAAAGAAATACACGTATATATCTATCATATATTATCTATATGTTATAAAACACATTCGTGTTAGTACATATACAAAATAGAGAGAGAGAGCACTCGATTACACACACAGCATTTGATCATTCACCCCTGACATCTGCCGAGTACCTGTTACGTGCCAGCACTACTGTACACGCTGGGGCACAGCAGTAACCGAAACAAAGCCCACACTCACGTGGAGCTCACAGTTGGTAGCGAAGGCAGAAAGAAGCAAACAAATGAAGCAGAGAGTATAAACTGCCGGAAAGTGACCGATGGCAATTCAGTAGGTAGGGGAGCAGGCAATTACGGGGGAGAGCGGGGAGTTTCCATGTTATATAGGACAAGAGGACCTCCCTGATGGGGCGGCAATAGGACAAGAGGACCTCCCTGATGGGGCGGCAATAGGACAAGAGGACCTCCCTGATGGGGCGGCATTTGGCAAAACCTCACGAAATGAAGGGAACCGGTGTGTCACTATCTGAAGGAAGAGCATTTCAGACACAGGGACAGCAAACGCAGAGCCCTGAAGGACCGACCAGAGAGGCTCCCGTGGTAGTGAGTACAGACAGACACAGTGAGTAGAGGGGTTGGCTAGTGGCGTGGCAGGTAAGGTGGCTGGATTCCATAGGGCCGACTGAGTGGTTCGAGCCCTGGATCCAAGCATGTGTGCATGCCCAAAATCCTAAGAAGAGAATGGGGAAGGAGGGACTGAGGTGTGGCCAATCGCCCTGCCCCAACAGTCCTTTCTCACTTTCCCTCTCCTCTCCCTGGTGAGCACATACAACCTATAGCAGATTTAAAAAATAATTTGTGGTCTCTAATAATATAGAGAAATAATATGTGACAATCAAGTCGAGTTTATTTCAGAAAGGCTCAATATTAGAATTAACTAATTAAGGGGCCCGGCAGGTGGCATAGTGGTTAAAAGGGCTGGACTTCCACATGGCCAGCCATGGCTCAACTCCCGGACCTAGTGGCTTCCTTTCTCACTTTCCCTCTTTCTCTCAGGTCAAATTGGAAAATAATAATAAAAATAAAATAAAACATAATTCTTAAAAAAGAAAAAAGAATTAACTAATTATATTTCATTAAGAGATTAAATCAAGGAGCAACAGATGGCATAGTGGTGACGTTGCTGGACTCCCACATGGCCAACTGCCAGTTTAAGTCCTGGCCCAGCAGCTTGGAACTCACGCCGGGTACATGTGCATGTGTGCAAGATCCCAAGAGAAGAATGGAGAAGGGATTGCAGTGTGGCCAGTCCCCCACCCCACCACCAGGGGGGTGATTTCTCACATTCTGTCTCTCTGTCTCTCCGGCGAGTACATGTGCCCTATAGCAAAAATCTCTCTTAAAAAAAATAAAGAGGGACCAGTAGCTGGCATAATGGTTACAGCATCACTGGACTTCCTCATAGTCGACCATGGTTTGAGTCTTGGACCAGCGGCTTAAACTCACCCCAGGCACGTGTGCGGGTATGTCCAAGATTTCAAGAAGAGAATGGAAAAGAAGGGATTGTGACGTGGCTATCCCCCTGGGGGATGATTTCTCATTTTCTCTATCTTTCTGGCAAGTGTATGCGCCCTACAGCAAAACCCTCTTTTCAAAAACAAAAAAAAAATAAAAAAGAAAAGAATTCATGGAAAAATGGAATTAAAAGATGAGTTTATTTTGCATAAAAAGTGAAAACTATGCAGTTTTTTATTTAAATAATTATTTATTTTATTTTATTTTATTCATTAATTTTTAATTTGATAAAAGAGAGAGACAAGGAAAGTGAGAAAGCAAGCCGCCAGGTCTGGGACTTGAATTGCAGTTGGTCATATGGGAGTCCAGCGCCTTAACCACCACACCGCCTGCTGGCCCCACATGCAGTGTTTTCTAATGCACATTTTCTAGGAACTTTTTGAAGACCCCTCATGTATATTAACCTGTTTAATGTTCACACAACCTTGTGAGAGAGGTACTCTTACCCACACTATGGGTGAGAACACTGCACAGGTATGGGACCTACTCGGGCCCAACAGAGAAGAGACGGCAGCAGGATTTGTAGCTGGGGCTCTGGCTACAGCCAACAGTCTTCCCCTAAATACCCATCCTCTCAGATCTGGGTTCTGGCTCACAGGCCAGAACCTCTATTCTCTATTCCTGGTAGCTGAAAAGATGTTTCCCCCTAAATCATTCCCCAGCTGTACTGGATCCACATGGCAGCCAGCCAGGCCCTCTGGGTTCTATTCCTGATTCTGCCCCTGACTCATGGGTGACAAGAGGCAGTCACGGCTCAGCTAACGAGAGACAATGAAACTTGCACTTTCCTACCACCTAATAATTTAGCACACTGCAAATCCTGCTTGATCCTAAATAAGGACAAAATTTGACTTTTAAAAAGAAGTAATTTGGGGAACCAGCAGTTAGTGTAATGGCTATGTCGCTGGACTCCCAAGTAGTCGACCATGGTTCAGTCCGGACCCGGTGGCTTAAACTCATGCCGGGCGCGTGTGCGTGCCCAAGATCCCGAGAGGAGAATGGAGGAGAAGGGATTGCGGCATGGCCATCCCCTCCGGGGGGGGTGATTTCTCGCTCTCTGTCTGTCTGTCTCTGTCTTTCTGGCGAGCACATGCGCCCTATATCAAAAACCTCTCAAAAAAAAAAAAAAAAAGCGGTAACTTGGGGCCCGCAGATGGCATAGCAGTTACCGGACTCCCACATGGCCCACCGCGGGTTGAGTTTGATGGCTTAAGACTCACACCAGGGGGGCCAGCAGGTGGTATGGTGGTTAAGGGGGCTAGACTCCCACAGGGTCAACTGCAGTTCAAGTCCTAGACCTGGACGCTTGCTTTCTCACTTTCCCTCTTTCACTATGTCCCTCTCTGGTCAAATTAAAATAAATAAATAAATAAAGTTAAATAAAATAATTCTTAAAGAAGAAGAGGAAGAGGTAACATGGGGCCCGCAGGTGGCAAAGCAGTTATGTAGCTAGACTCCCACGTGGCCGGCTGCAGTTAAGTACCATATCTGGTGGCTTAAACCCACTCCAGGGGGGCTGGTAGGTGGCATGGTCATTAAGGGGGCTGGACTCCCACATGGCTGATCACAGTTCAAGTTCTGGACCTTTCTCACTTTCCCTCCCTCTCTCTCTGTTTCTCTCTCTCTGGTTAAATTGGAAAATAATAATAAAGTCAAATAAAATAATTCTAAAAAAACCTTATGTCAGGTACGGACATGTGCGTGCTCAAGATCCTGGGAGGGGATTGGAGAAAGGACTGTGGCGTGGCCATCCCCCTGGGGGGTGATTTCTCACTTTTCCTCTCACTGTCTCTGGTCTCCCCTGCGCCGAATCATGAACACACACACCCTAAGGCAAAAAACCTCCAAATAAATAAATAAAGAGGAAACTTTAGTTTGGAAGTATCTTGAAAAGTTAAAGAGAGTTGGGACTGGCAAGTGGCGTGGTGGTTAAGGTGCTGGACACTCCCACATGGCCGACCATGGTTCGGGTCCCAGATCTGGTGGCTTGCTTTCTCACTTTCCTCTCTCTGTCTCTCTGGTCAAATTAAAATAAATGAATGAATAAATGAAATTGAATAAAATAATTAAAAAAAAAAAGTTAAAGAGAGTTACCATATGACCCAAGTGCTTCTACTCTTAGGTATATTGTCAAGAGAAATGAAGATAGGGGCCAATAGGTGGCGCATGGTGGTTAGGGTGCTGGCCTCCCACATGGCCAACCATGGTTCAAGTCCCAGAACTGGCAGCTTGCTTTCTTACTTTCCCTCTTTCTCTTTCTCTCTCTGCTTTTCTAGCAAATTAAAAAATAATAATGATAAGTAATAAAATTAAATTAATACTTTAAAAAAAAAGGTGACATGAGAATAAGCACCCAACAAAAACTGACACAGAGATGCTCCAGCAGTTATTCATAACGACCAAACAGCCCGAGTGCCCGTCAGCTGAGAGTCGATAGACAAAACGTGGTCTATTTGTACAAGTTAAGACTCAGCCATAAAAAGGAATGGAGTTCTGATATACGCTGCAACATGAACGAACCCTAAAAACATCACTCTAAGTGAAAAAAAAATAGACACGAACGCCACATATTCTATGACTCCATCTACTAATATATGAAACATCCAGAATAGGAGGGGCGGGCAGGTGGCATGGTGGTTAAGGTGCTGGAGTCACACTTGGCTGAACATGGTTTGAATCCCGACTACGCCGGGTGTGTGTGCCCCAAATCCCGAGAATGGAAAAGAGACTGCAACGTGGCCATTCGTTGCTTCTCACTTTTCCTCTTTCTGTCTCCCTCCCATGACCACACTTGCCCTGTGGCAAAAAAAAAAAAAAAAAAAAAGTCTGGAAATAGGCAAACCCATGAAGACAAAAGGCAGATGAGAGGCTGCCGGGGCTGGAGGGGGCAGGACCGGCATGGCTGCTCTATGCACAGGGCTTCTCGTGGCAGTGCTGAAAACATTCTGAAATTAGATAGTGAGGGTGGCTGTGAGGCACCACAAGCAAACTGAGACACGAATTTTACAATGTAGAATGGCAGAGTTATGTTATACAAATTATAGCTGAAGAATTTAGATTTATTTAATTTTATTTATTAAATATATATTTTTTAATTTGCTGTAGGGCACATGAGCTCACCAGAGAGGCAGTGGGGATGGTGGTGGTGGAGAGAAAGCAAGCACCAGGTTCAGGATTCGAACTGTGGTTGGCCATGTGGGAGTCTAGCCACCTGCCAGCCCCAAAATAATAAGTTTTAATTTTTTTTTTTTTACAGTTGGGGCCAGTAGATGATGTAATGCCTATGTCACTGGATTCCTATGTGGTCAACCATGGTTCAAATCCAGACCCGGTGGCTCAAACCCACATCGGGCGCGTGTGTGTGCGTGCCCAAGATCCCGAGAGGAGAATGGAGGAGAAGGGATTGTGGTAAAAAATAATTAAATAATTAAAAACAAAAGACGACACCAGCAGTTGGCATAATGGCTATGTTGCTGGACTCCCATGTAGTCGACTGCGGTTTGAGTCCCAGACCTGGTGGCTTAAACTCACACCAAGCGCGTGTGTGTGCGTGCCCAAGATCCCGAGAGGAGAATGGAGGAGAAGGGATTGCGGCGTGACCATCCCCCCTGGGGGGCGGGGTGATTTCTTGCTTTCTGTCTCTGTCTCTGTCTTTCTGTCAAGCGCACATGTCCTATAGCAAAAAACCTCTCAAATAAAAAGCAAAACTTTAAAAGTTAGCTATTAATCCAGTATACATCTTCATCCTGAACTTTCTCTTGAGTCTCACTTACAATGCACATCATCAGGTAAGTCCTTTTTCAAAAAGTGCCAACCTACAACATTTTCGTGGAGAAAGAGGACGTTCGTATTTATTTATTGTATTTTTTAAAGAGGTTTTTGCCTCAGGGTGTGTGTAATCATGGGAGCTGGGAGAGAGACAGAGGCAGTGAGAGGGATAGTGAGAAATCACCCCCCCAGGGGCCGGCAGGGGGCCTGGGGGGTAAGGGGACCGGGTTTTCACATTCA
>NW_006159896.1:2097494-2105481 GCF_000334495.1 Tupaia belangeri chinensis
GGACTCCCATGTAGTCAACCACAGTTCGCGTTCCAGACCCGGTGGCTTAAAACTCACGCCGGGCGCGTGTGCGTGCGTGCCCAAGATCCTGAGAGGAGAATGGAGGAGAAGGGATTGTGGTGTGGCCATCCCCCCTGAGGGATGATTTCTCGCTTTCTGTCTCTCTGTCTCTCTCTGTCTGTCTGGCGAGTGCACGTGCCCTATAGTGAAAATCTCTCAAAAAAAATTTTTTTTAAAGAAATAAAAGAAAAGAAAACAAAGGAAATCAGATGAGATGGATGGCCACATGGCAATCTCTTCTCCTCCATTCTCCACCCAGGATCTTGGGCATATATGGGCACATGCCAATCATGATTTTCAAGCTGCTGAGTCTGGTTCTAGGACTCAGCCACAGTTAGCCAGCGGCTGACATAGCCGCTAGGCCATTTGTTGGCCTTGAGACTTCAATATTTAATTGCATGTCTTATGTCCAAGGAGGAGGAGACTTAGGTATGAACATGTGTTTTTCTTCAAAGTTAAATACAATTTTGTAGGGGAGCAGCAGATGTCATAATGGTTATATTGGTAGACTCCCACATAGTGGACCCCGGTTCGAGTCCCAGACCTGGAAGCTTAAACTCATGCCAAGCATGTGTGTGTTCCCAAGATCCCGAGAGAAGAATGGAGGAGAAGGGATCAAGGTGTGGCCATCCCCCCAGGGGGGTGATTTCTCACTTTCTGTCTCTCTGTCTTTCCGGGGAGTGTGTGTACCCTACAGCAAAAACCTCCACATAACACTATTCTCTCTGCTACTGTGAGGGAGTTTAGGGAAATAAATTATCCTCACCTGACAGCAGAATTATTAGAGTTTTAACCTAGAATAAACTATTGTCTCCAGTGTTTGAATCTACTTGTTTGGCATGTAAAACATCCATTAACAAAACAACTTTAGGGGCCAGGAGGTGGCATAGTCGTTAAGGCACTGGACTCCCGCATGGCAGACTCCAGTTCTCCATGGAGAATCGCCTGGAACCAGCAGCTTGAAACTCACACCAGGCACATGTGCATGAGGGGTGTGGAAAAGAAGGAACTGCTGCGTGGCCATCCTCCCTAGTGGGTGATCTCTCCCTTTCTGTCTCTCTAATGAGTACACACGCCCTATAGCAAAAATCTCTCAAAAAACAAAACAAAACTTTAGGTCTCAATTCAAAAGAAGACAAGGTGATATTTTCATTTATCTATTACAATTTTTCAAACCTAATATATAAACTTTTAAAAAGGGAATGTGTTTTTAAAGTAGGATAGAAATGAGAATTGCTTGGGTCAGTCCATGGCGTGGTAGTTAAGGTGACTAGATCTCACATGGCCAACTGCAGACCAGCTGCCTTAACCACCAGGCCACCATCTGGCCCTATTTTGTTAGTTTTATATTTAAGAATTTCACCACTAAAAAAATTCTGCCATAAATGGTACTATTTTAAATTTCAATTTTTGGGGCCGGCAGGCGGTATGGTGGTTAAGGGCGCTGGACTCCCACATGGGCCAACCATGGTTCAAGTCCTGGACCTGACGGCTTGCTTTCTCACTTTCTCTCTCGCTCTGTCCCTCTCTGATCAAATTAAATATAAATAAATAAATAGAAGCTCAATAAAATAATTACTTTTAAAATGTCAATATTTCGTTGCTTATTGCTAGTATATAGAAATATAATTAATTTTTGTAAAATTGACCTTGTATCCTGAGCCCTTGCTAAGTTATGTGCAATTTTCTTTATCACTGGGTTTCTCTCATTTGTGAAGCTAAGAATTATGGTATTCCCAGTGTAAAATGAATTTGTTAAAATGTCAATCCTCCCCAAACTGATCTATACATTCAACACAATTCCAATAAAAATACCAGAAGTTTTTTCTTTTTTTTTAAGAGATTTTTGCTGGGGCTGGCAGGTGGCGTGGTGGTTAAGAGCGCTGGACTCCTACATGGCCAACCATGGTTCGAGTCTCAGACCTGGTGGCTTGCTTTCTCACTTTCTCTCTCTCTCTCTCACTATGCCCTCTCTGGTCAAATTTAAATAAATAAATAAATAAAGTTAAATAAAAATAATTCTTTAAAAAAAAGGTTTTTGCCTTAGGGCCTGTGCACTTGCCATAGAGAGACAAAAACAGAGACAGTAGGGGGAAAGTGAGAAATCACCCCTAAGTGGGGATGAGCACACCACAATCCCTTCTCTTCCATTCTTCTCCTAGAATCTTGGGCACACAGACCATGATTTTCAAGTCACTGGGTCTGGGACTCGAACCACAGGCTGCTCTGTGGGAGTCCAACAACATAACCACCACGCCATCCACTGGTCCCAAAATCCCAGAAGTTTTTAAACAGACATCAAGAAGCTGACTCTAAATCTTATGTAGAAAAGCAAATAATAATAATAATAATAAAATAGCTGATTTCCAGTCTTACTTTAAAGCTACAGTAATTGAGACACAGTAGGTGTTGGTGAAAGCATAAATACAGATCAATGAAACAGAACAAAGAGTCCAGAGACACAGCTACCCACATATGGCCAATGATTTCCAACAAAGACAAAACAATCCAATGAGAAGAAAGGGTAATCTCCCAGCAAAGGGTAACTGCTGAAAGACTGTTCATTCTCACACAAAGAAAAAATAGACATTGGCCATACTTCACTCACATGACATAGAAAAATTAACTCCAGGGGCCAGCACGTGGCATAGTGGTTAAGTGCACTGAACTCCCACATGGCCAACCGTGGTTCGAGTCCTGGACCTGGTGACTTGCTTTCTCACTTTCCCTCTATCTCTCTCACTCTGTCCCACTCTGGTCAAACTAAAATAAACAAATATATAAAGTTAAATTAAACAAAAAACTATTTTAAAAAAATTAACTCTGGGGCCAGCAGGTGGCATGGTGGCTAAGGGTGCTGGACTCCCATATGGCTGACCACAGTTCGAGTCCCAGACCTGGCCGCTTGCTTTCCCATTTTCTCTCTCTCTCTCACTTTCTCTTGGTCTCTCACTCTGTTTCTCTCTGGCCAAATTAAAAATAAATAAATAAAGTTAAATAAGATAATTCCAAAAAAATTAACTCTAAATAGATAAAAAATTAAATGCAAAGGGCCAGCCAGCAGTATAGTGGTTTATGAATGCAGCTGGATTTCCACATGGAAATATATGCATGGTACGAAAAAAATGAAATTCTCCTTTTTCTTAGATCTCTTCAAAAAACAGCAGAAAAATTATATATATATATAAACATTATATATAATATATACATATAGTATATGTATATATAATATATATAATGTAGTTTAATATATATTTTTTGGTAGAGCTTTTTGCCTTAGAACATGTGTGCTCACCAGAGAGAGAGACAGAGACATTGAGAGAGAAAGTGAAAAATCACCACCGGGGGCATGGGAATGCCGTAATCAATCCCTTCTCCTCCTCTTCCTCCTCCTTCTGGGATCTTGGGCAAGCACCCACAAGTGCCCAGAGTGATTTTGAAGCCACAAGGTCTGGGACTTGAATCACAGTTAGCCATGTGGGAGTCTAATGACATAACTGCTAAGCCATCTGCTGGTGCCGAAAACTGCACTTTATAGAGGAAAGCAATAATGAGGTAAAAGAAACGAGTGCAACTGGAAAAGAAATTGGGGTCCAATTTCAACTTGTCCATGTTCCTCAATTTGATTCTCCCATTTTTCCAATTCATTTGCACTTTCAAGAATGTTATCTAAAACTTTGTTTTCTCCCCCAAAACTCTGGCCCTACAGAGAGTCTATCACATCCTCCAAACCCAAAACACTTTTACAGATGCTCTTTATGGATCTTTCTATAGTGATAATATTTACTGAATCTAATATGTGCCAAGAACAGTGCTGCAAGCTATACCTGCATTACCTCCTTTTTAATTAATTAATTAATTTATTTTTTGCTATAGGGTGCGTGCGCTTGCTAGAAAGACAGAGAGACAGAAAGTGAGAAATCACCCCCCAGGGGTATGGCCACGTCACAATCCCTTCTCCATTCTCCTCTTGGGATCTTGGGCATGCACACACACACGCCCAACGTGAGTTTAAGCACCGGGTCCGGGACTCGAACCGCTGTCACCTACATGGGAGTCCAGTAATATAGCCATTACGCTAACTGTTGGTCCCTTACCTCCTTTTTAAAAAAGAATTATTGATGTAATTTTATTATTATTATTTTTGCTATTACTTTGTTTTAGGGCATGTGCATTCACTAGAGAGAAAAAGAGAAAGAAAGGGGAAGAGAAAGCCATTCGCCAGCTCTGGGACTCAGACTTGGTGAGCCATCGGGATTCTAGTGCCTAAACCACCATGCCACCTGCTGGTCCCCCTCTTTAAGACTCACACACAAAAAAAAACACAATATTGGTACTATTATTACCCAACTTACAGATGAAGAAATTTAGTACAAGAAGTTTCTTACTATTTGTCAACAGTACGCAGCTAACAAGTGGAGGACTAGACTTTTAGCTCAGTCCAATTTCAGTAGTTATTCTCTCTCTCTTTTTAAAAAATTTTATTTATTCATTCATTTTTTAATTTGACCAGAGAGAGACACAGAGAGAACGAGGGAAAGTGAGAAAGCAAGTCACCAGGTCCAGGACTCGAACCATAGTGGGCCATGTGGGCATGTCCAGTGCCTTAACCACCACGCTACCTGCTAGTCCCCTCCAGTAGTTATTCTCTCAATCGCCATATCCTGTAGTCATTCATTCAACATGAGTGAGTGTCAGATACTAATTTATACACCGAGGATAGATATTAAGAATAAGGCAAGGTCCTACTCTCTCCTGAAACCTATAATCTACCGAGTCGTTGGAAAAGTCATGAAGCATTTTTGCTTAGAAAAATACGCATGACCTGTCCGATGACCCAATAGTTGGGCGAGATCAACACAAATCAGTGCACTACAGAGTGCCAGGGAAACACAGGATGGGCAGGGCCCTCTCACACTCCACCCCTGCAGCCCTCCCAGTTCCTAGCAGGTCTGAACAAACATCTGTTGAATGAACAGAAAAAAACCCACCTCTACTTTGGTTGTATAGCTAATGGCACTCGATAATGTTGAACTCAGAAAGGACAGGGGCCCCAAAACTACATTTATCTTTTTCTCCTTCATATCTTTACTAACATTAATTCATTCAACAAATATTAACTGCCAACCGTGAGCTGCCCATGGCAGTGAAAACATCGAACAGACCCTGATTTCCACTCATGGAAATAACAGCCAAGTAGAGGAGACACTCAAACTAGTGCCCCCTCAAAAAAAATGAACAAGATCATTCTAGATCATTTTCATAGCCATGAAGAAAATGTGCATTTTTGTTACCAAAAACTGTGATAAACAGTGACTATTAATTTAGACTGGGAAGATCAGGTTGTGAAGGTGGCATTTAAACTGGTGGATAGTGGTTAAAGAACATATTTATTGTACTTTTATTGTGTTGTCTGAAAAGTCATGATGCACTTTTGCATCGAAAAACAGAAAAAATATATCATGACTTTTCCGACAGACCAATGTTGTTTTAGAGAAAAAGGCAAAGTTAGAAACTCCACCCAAAATTAGGAGCCAGAATCCATGTCACCCATTGACAAAAGATTGCAATAATACTTGTTTTCCAAAATTTACACTTGACTCGATTATCATAGGAAAAGAACACTGTTCACACATTCATCAATTTTACGTAAAATTGTTTTGATTTTATACGTAGTGGTTTTCCTTTATTTCAGAAAGGAAATCTTGACCATATTGTATACTCTTTTTTTTTTTTTTTTAAGGCTTTTCTGCCATAGAGCACGTGTACCTGCAGGAGAGAGCCAGAGAGGGAAAGTGAGAAATCACCCCCTATAGAAATACCTTCTACGGATTCTGGGTATACATGCACATGTGCCTGGTGTGCTTTTCAAACAGCTGAGCCTGGGACTAGAACTACAGTCATCCATGGTTAAATCCAGCAACTTGACCACCATACCACCTGCGTATATTGATTTTCTTTTTTTTTTTTTTTTAACTCGAATGCTTGCTTCTAAAAGAAGGGGTGGTGGTGGGGAGGGAACACCACTAAGAAACCACCTACACAAACAAGGGTCCAGGCCAAAGGATGTAAAAACTTCATTTCTGCAACACTTGGAGAATTTCATCTTCCTAGTGGCAAACATGTGACATTCCATTCCATATTTCATAACCCTTTACAAGGCTACTGGGAGGAAATGGTAAATATAGAGTAATGACGAAAGAGGTTTTTTTTTACTAATGTTGCAAGAAAAGGAACACCAAGTTTCTAAAAATTAATTAACACTGATTTTGGCGAGCCATTTCGCTGCTCCAAGCCTTCATTTCTTTCCCACAGGTTAAATGAAGGTGTTTACGTTAGAGAATCCCACGGGTCCTCTCAGTCCTCAGCCCTAAGCACGGGAGTCTACTTCCAAGACAGACAGCATCGGCCCTGCGTGGGTCCTGCGGGGGTTTCCGTGAGCACTTCACCACTTTCTTTTGATATAATGTGTCAGGCACGGTTGTTCAAGACTGCTTAGAAGGGAAATTTCTTCTATAGTGATGAAAAAACTGGGGAGGGGAAAAAACAGTTATGATGCTCAAAAGGGACACTACACATGCTCCTCCTCACCCAAAGGGAGACAGCGCCATAGGTGACAATCAGAAAGGAAATTGTACATTTCCACCATTTTCATTTCTTTTTCCTTTCTTATCCTCTCCTACCGAGAAAAGCCCAGTTTCAATTTTCTCTTAATCCCCAAAAGACTAGCAACCCCTACACATCTTTTGGTGTAAGGAAATAGCTAAAATACTATAGAGGCGTTATTTTTTCCGCATATTTATGCTTATTTAGTACTGGCGACGCTGTTTACTATACATTATTCAAATATTATTCGCCATCGCCGTCACTGCTGCAGCCTGCACTCACCAGCACTTATTCTCAAACACCCACCGGCTGTGCCTTTCACATAAACCCGTAAACAGCCGTTTCCCGAGGCCACGGCGGCCGGAGCCCGAGCGTTCAGGCGGCGAGGGCTCAGTCCTGCGGGCAGAGAGACTGCAGGCTGCGGCGCTGGCCCGGGCCTCCCGCTGCACACGACGGCGATCCTCCTCTAGAGTGATTGAAGTGGGTTCAAGACCCAGATGAGACCCCGCCCTTGCAGCCGAGCCCCGGGAAGGGGAGGAGGAGAGAGGCGGCCTCAGCCTTGCGGGGCCGAGCCTTGGGAAAACAGGCGCCTCCGCCCCGGCGGGGCACCCGGCCGCTCCCAGGTGGGTCTCCGCAGCCGGGGACCGCGCTCCGCGGCCGCGAGGGGCGACCTGGGGAGGTGGACGCACCGGGATTTCGCTCGTCACGATTCACCATGGGGGGTGGGAAAGAGGGAGGGCCTAGAGAAAAGGGAGTGGAATCCGGGAGCTGCGGGAATAAAGCGGGCAAGCACCGGGAAAGGGGAGGTGGGGGAAGGGAGCCGAGGTGCAGGGGGCGGGTGATGGCTGCAGGGGTACGGGCGGAGCAAAGGGGAAGGAAGGGTGCAGGAGGTGAAGGGGAGGGAGAGGGAGCGGAGGGATGGGGTGAAGGGGGAGGGTGGAGAGGGTAGCAGAGGGAGTGGGGGATGGGACGAAGCGGCGCTGGGGCTGAAGGAGGGGCCGGGTGGCAGAGACGGGAGCGGAGCAGACGGAGCGATGGAGGGAGTGACGGAGGTGAAGGGAGACGGAGCTGAACAGGGAAGAGAGGCATGGCGACGAGAGATCGGGCTTAGGGGACACGGGGCGAAGAGGGGAGGGAACGGGTGAGCTGGGGGACGCGGGCCCCGGCCGCAGGAGGCCCGGAGGGACTTCCCCACGGAGGGCGCCGCCAGAATAACGGGACCCTGCGGCCCGCAGCCCCGGTGCAGGAGCGCAAGAGCCAGCCGCGGAGGCCGGGGCGCTGCGGACAGCTCCCGCGCGGGGCTCCCCGGCAGCCGCAGCGC
>NW_006159896.1:2105722-2144125 GCF_000334495.1 Tupaia belangeri chinensis
GGGCCCGCGGCCCCGCCCACCGGGATGCGGCTGGGCGCGAGGGGGCTCCTGGCTGACGCCGGGGCCGCGCCCTCCCCCTCACCTCACGCGCCGCGCGCGCCCGGGCAGCCCTGCGCGCCGGGATGCGGGGTCCTA
Organism: Tupaia belangeri chinensis; assembly: GCF_000334495.1. NCBI lineage: Eukaryota > Metazoa > Chordata > Mammalia > Scandentia > Tupaiidae > Tupaia > Tupaia belangeri. The sequence continues at coordinate 2,105,858 of NW_006159896.1, forward strand.
AAGTCCCCTCTGCCACCTCCGCGCTCCAATCTGGCCATAGGCTGCTCACGTACTCCTTCATCCTGGAACCCAGCTGTAGTCTTGGCTTTCCTGTCTGGGAGCCTTCCATTTTCCTCCCAGACACGGAAGGAACTCTGAGCACAGAACCTTAGTGGGTTCCACTCCCAGACACAATGTAACCTGGGGTGTGTCGACACCACCTCTCTCACTGGGTGCCTATACCTGTTAGTAAATACAGTGTATCCACTGAGCCCTTATAATGTGTCAAGCTCCCTGCCAAGCGCCTTACGGGCATCATCTCATTAAATCCTCACAATAATTGGACATTGTTTTAATCTCCATTTTCAGATGTAAAAACTGATGCTCAGAAATACTGGGAAAAGCACGTGACTTACTGTCAGACTGCATCATTAGCAGAGATGTGTTGCTCTCCCACTACTGTGAGACACTGCTCTGGGCACTGGAGCTGCCGCTCTGCACCTGACAGGCTTCAATCTTAGTCCTGTGTGTGTGTGTGTGGGGGGTGTGTGTGTGTGTGTGTGTATTTGAGAGGTGTTTGCTATAGGGCGTGTGTGCTTACCAGAAAGATAGAGACAGACAAAGCGAGGTGAGGTGAGGCGATGGCTACATCACAATCTCTTCTCCTCCATTCTCCTCTCTGGATCTTGGGCACGCACGCACACACGCCCAGCATGAGTTTAAGCCACCAGGTCTGGGACTCGAAGTGCAATCGACTGCATGGGAGTCCAGCGACATAACCATTACACCAACTGCTGATCCCAGTCGTGGGTATATCTGTATATGTGGGGGTACCTAATCATGTGACGCTCAGAGAATAAGTTTCTGAATCCAAATCTGATAGCAGTATGTTGTGCAACCGACTCTGGTCTCATCGCATTCCTTGGCGCACATTACACAGTGGTCCCAGGCCAGTTTTTGCTGGACTTTATTTACTGAGAGACATAGCTTTTGGAGTATAGGACAGGACTGGCTTCTGGCTTCAAAGAAAAAAGCAAGTTGAGCATGGGGCGCCAGGTGGCATGGTGGTTAAAGTGCTGGACTCCCACATGGCTAACCATGGTTCAAGACCTGGACCTGGTGGCTTGCTTTCTCGGTTCCTCTCTCTCTCTCTCTCTCTCTCCTCCTCTCTCTCTCTACACACACACACACACACTTTGTCCCTCTCTGGTCAAATTAAAATAAATAAATGGATAAATAAATTTAAATAAAATATTTTTAAAAAGCAAAACAAGTTGAGTCAACTAGTAAAATAGATGAATACTCATCAAATGTTTGGAACAGCTCTATGAGCTGGGTTCTTTTATTCATATTATTAAGAAAAATAGGGGCCAGTAGGTGGTGTGGTAGTCAAGGTGCCAGACTCCCACATAGTCAACCATGGTTTGAATCCCGGACCTGGGTGCTTATTTTCTTACTTTTCTTTTCTCTCAATCTGTCTCTCTCTGGTCGAATTAAAAAAATAGTGATAATAAGGACTGCAGAAGGTGTAATGGTTATATTGCTGGACTCCCACATAGTTGACCCTGGTTCAAGTCCCAGACCTAGCAGCTTAAAACTCACACCAGGCATATGTGTATGTGTGCCCAAAATCCCAAGAGGAGAAAGGAGGAGAGAGATTGCAGTGTGAGTGTGGCCACCTGGGAGGGTGATTTCTCACTTTCTCTCTCTGTCTCTCCAGTGAGCTCGTGTGTCCTATAGCAAAAATCTCTCTGAAAAAAAAAATAGTGATAATAAATAATTCATTAAAAAAATTACTTTTTAAAATTTCTTTGAAGTTGATATAGAGAGACAGAGAGAAGGAAAGTGAGAAACCAAGCTGCCAGGTCTGGGACTCAAACTGCGGTCAGCCATGTGTCCAGCCACCTTAACCACCAAAACACCTGCCAGCCCCTACAAATGATTCTTTTAAAAAAAGAAATGTAATAATATATTACAGTTGCAGAAGAGATTCGGAGAGGATAAGTACTTTGTTAGTAAGTGACAAAAGAAAGATTGAGTTGTAGAATTCATATTCTGAACTGTTACTTTATACTGAGCAGCAAGAAAATAAGCTAAGTCCTAAGAAGGAATTCTTCCAAGGTCACAAAGCAAATGGTGGCAGAGGCAAGACAAGGGGCCAGATGTCCTAGCTGAGCCACCAGCCCGCCAGCAGGCAGATTGGCCGTCTACCCACCCCCATCCCAGTCTACTTCAATAAAACCTTCACATGGCTCCACAGAGAAAGTGTTCACGTCTCAGCTCTGCCCTTTGCCATCGGGACACATGCTAGCCTCTGGGTGTGTTGGAGAGGGTGCAGGTAGTTTGTGAACACGGGGGACCTAGGATGCGCGCTCAATGCCACATGCTGTCTCCTTAGCCAGCTGGCATGGTTTCTGCATCTGCCCTGAAAATATAAATTGGAAGATGGAAAATTCCTTAGAGGCGAAGAAGCAGGGATGGCCAAGGGCTCCTCTTGTCGTTCATCTAGTCAGTGGGTTAACAAGGGCTTATTGAGTGCTGCCAAGGTCCAGCCCACATGCCCTGGGGAAGAGAGAGACAATGCGTGCCCTGAAGGAGCAGGTGGAATTAGGGAGTCACACTCGCAGCAATGAGTTGCGGTTCTGACGAGTGCTGAAGCGGGACAGCAGGTTGTGACAGTGAGTAACAGGGCACCTGGCCCAGTGGACCTGGTGGGGTGTAGGTGAAACAAGTTAAAGGCTGTTAGAGCGGACGGATCCTGTGTCCTCGACAGGCACAGTAGGGGCAAAGACCCAGCACGAGAAAGGAGTTTGGTTCTTCCAGTAACAGAGAGAGAAGGTCAGTGTGACTGTGGGGAGAGAGGTGGGGAAGGAAGTCCCCAAGGGTGTCCCTGGCTGGAAAGCTCCAGGACTTCTAGGCGTCCTGGGATAGGGGCATGGAGACCTTCTCGAAGGTCACCACAAAATATAGCAGCTCCCTATTGTCTGCAGAAAGGATAAAAGAATCCTTTCCTGAGGACATGTACCTGCACCGTTCACTGAGGATGGCACCAATCAGAAGGGATGTGCCTTGTTACAGTGGAAGAGGGGAAGCCGCTGTGATCACCAGGCGGCCTGGCCTTTGGAGTGGCAGGTGGAATCTCTCTGGGTGTAGACTCTAAGGCGTGGCTCGAGTCCTCTTGACCTCTGTGAGCCTTGGTTTCTCCACCTGTGAAACTTCCAGGCCTCCAGCCAGCCAGGGTGTGGTGTTAAAGTAGCTGGATCCTACCTGGCCAACTGTGTGGCTAGAGTGCTGGACCCGGCTTGAAAAACACACTGAGCGAGTGGGCATCAGGGCCCAAAACCCCGAGAGGAGAATGGACAAGAGAAGGGGTTGTACGGGGCCACTCCCCCAGGGGTGATTTTAAACTTTCCCTCGCCCTATACAAAACCAAACCAAACCCATCGGGCCTCTCTCTGAGGGTGCTCTGGAGCCAGCAAGATGACCTACAAAGGAGGAAACCCTCCCTCAGCTATCCCATCACGCAATTCCACCCTTCCCCCAGTCTTCCTTTGCATTTGTGAAGCTTGCTACAGGCCAGGCACCGGAAACAGCTCTTGGAAATTTTCACTGGCTTCTCACTACAGCCCTACAAGCTCGGAGCTAGTGTTGTCCCCGTTTTCCTGGGGCGCTGGGAGGTCAGGCCACTTGCCCAAGGTCATGCAGCTCGCCCTCCCCTCCCCCCAAAGGATTCCCAGTCTCACTTCCTGACGCCTGGGTGACAACGTCCCTCCCTCAGCGTGCAGCCCCAGCGCCCTGACCTAAGGAGAGGTTTGGCTGTGTGGATGGCTTGTTGTGAGCACATCCCAACTTGAACCACTTGGGAGTTTGGGCCCAGGCCTCCGACCCGAGCACGGCGCTAGGGAAAGGCACCGTAAAGATCGTAAAGACCGCAAGATGCGCGGGCTGGTCCATCGCCCCAGCTGGCCGGCGCGCAGGTGCGTCTGCAGCGGCGCATGCGCGGCCTGCAGCCTCTGCAGATCCCAGTGCGGGCTGGCGGGGGTGGGAAGAGTCCTGTGATTTACGCACCGCTCACGTGTCGGCGGGGAGCCTGCAGGGGGGGCAAAAAAATCGGCGCCGGCCACGTGCCGGCGGGGAGCCTGCAGGTGGGGAGGCGGGTGTGGAGAGGAGCCGGGACAGGCTGGAGTGGAGGAGGGATTAAGCGACAGGGACCTGGAGGGAACAAGGAGATGGAAGAGCCAGAAATAGCAGTGGAGAGGACCAGAGAGAAAATAGCCGGGTGTTGTCGCCCCACCCGACCTCCTGAGCCCACGCAGACTCACAGGCTTGGGTCCCCCCACACCCCCCCACCCCCGGGCTTGCCGGAGGTTTCCCGGTCTGGGAGTGCCTCGGGGTCTCTGCTTCCTGACTGCATGATAAGCTGCGTTTTCCGTGTTCACCCCGAAGCCCTTCTCCTGGTGGCTGAGCCTTGGATTCCACTACACGCATTTAGAAACAGGTTTTTTTTGGGGGGTGGGGAGGTTTTCGCTATAGAGCGCGGTCGCGCAACAGAAAGAGGGACACAGACAGAAAGCGAGAAATCACCCCCCAGGGGGCATGGCCACGCTGAAATCTCTTCTCTTCCATTCTCCTCTCGGGATCTTGGGCACGCACGCACACACACGCGCCCGGTGTGAGTTTAAGCCGCCTGGTCCGGGACTTGAATTGGAGTCCAGCAACATAGCCATGACGACAACTGCTGGTCCCATCTAGAAGCAGTTTTTAAAGAATTCAAGAAGAGTTTGGTACCTGGCTACCTGGTGAGAATCTAGCGAATGCTACTTATTAGTATTGTTAAAAATGACCAATCGGGGACCAGAAGATGGTGTGGAGGGTAAGTCGCTGAATTCCACAAGGCTGAGAGCGTAGTTCAAGTCCTGGACACCCCACGCTTGAAAATCACGCTGGGTGCTGGGCACGGCGTGTGCATGCCCAAAATTCCAAAAGGAAGATGGAGAAGGGATTGAGCAGCCCCAGGGCCATGGGGGGAGGGATTTCACTTTCTCCTCGTCTCCAACCTACATGCATTATAGCAAACCAAAAAGAAACAAACAAAAAAGACAAATCATGAGACCAAATAAAATCAGTGCTGAATAGGTGTGTGTGAGGTAGGAGAAGTCACTGTCCTGCCGTTTTTGCTGCCAAATTCATTGGCAGAGAATGAGAAAGTAATTGCCTCCAGGCCGTCACTTCCTCCCACACTCCCCTTCCTCCACATGAACCTGCAGCCAGATCTAGGCCTGAAGTGTTTGCTTTTGGGACAGCCTTGCCCTCAAAAGTGAGTTAACAGTTTTTTGTTTTTGAAGTCGGAATATAATATCAAAAAGGCTTTTTTTAAAAAAAAGTTATTTAACTTTATTTGCTTATTTCAGAGTAAGCGAGTGAGAGAGCAAGCCGCCAAGTCCAAGATTCAAACCATGGTTAGCCATGTGGAAGTCCAGCGCCCTTAACCACCTGCTGGCCCCAAAAGGCTTTGTTTTTAGAAGCCTGGTCCTGTATCTCAAGCTCACAGGACTACAGGGGCCCAGCAGCAGTCAGTAACACATAGCTGTGGCCAGCTGCAGAGCATAGGCCTTGCCTGGAGGGGCAGCCTTTGCCAAGCTCCAACCAGTGGTGTTCATGCAGCAACCAAGGGTCTGCATTGCTGGATTGAAGTGGCCCTCCCATGCTGCAGCGTTGTCATGGACTTTTAAAATGTTAGTAACACTGCACTGGCCAAACAGCGCATCCGAGAGCCACATTTGAAGTCACATGCTTGCAAACTCTGGGGAACTGGAATACTTCCTCCAAAGGAGGAAGTTGGAGTTCCCCAAGGGCAAGAAGGAGGAGCAGCAGCTTCCCAGACAGGTGCTGACAGGGCCTTGGAACCGGGGCCTTGGTGGGGGAGGTGGTGAGTGCCTGGACACCAAACACAAGGACCTTCCCCTCAGCGTGGAGAGCCACAAGAAAGTCCCCCCCCCCTCAGTCTGCCTCTGGGGTGGCCCATATAGCCAGTAGGGACAGCTGTTATGCTTGGCCCATGAGCACTGCCATGGGAGTCCTGTTGAAGACAAGGTAATTTTTCCTGGACTGTGTAAGCCCCGTGGTCTAGTTACATGTCCAGGAGCAAGGAGGAGCCACCTAAAATGGCTTCTAATGCCAGATATTAGAAGTCTCAGTGATCTCAGTCAGTGGGAGTTTAAAGCTTTTTTATTTTTTAAGAATTATTTAATTGTATTAAGTATTACTATTATTTTAATTTGACCAGAGAGAGAGGGAAAGTGAGAAAACAAGCCACCAGGTCCAGGACTTGAACCGTGGTCAGTCATGTGGGAGCCCAATCACCATGCCACCTGCTGGCCCCTTAAAGCTGGTTTTATCCAGATTTTTTATTTTGGTTTTGCTCTAGGGTGTGTGAGCTCATCAGAGCAAAGAAAAAAAAAAAGAGAAAGTGAGAAGACATTACCTCTCAGAGGGGTTGGCTGCAACACAGTCTCTTCTCCATTCTCCTCTCAGGGTTTGGGGCACGTGCATGTATGCACCTCACATGATTTGTAAGCCACCAGGTCTGGGACTTGAACCATGAAGCTGACTTAGGGGATCCAGTGTCTTAACCTCCATATCATGTTTTGGCCCTCTGGGTTTTTTATTTTTAAGAGAAATTTTTTGTTATAGGGCACGTGCCCTCATCAGAGAGACAGAAAGCAAGAAATTACCCCCCACCCAGAGGTTGATTCTCCTCTCTGGAGTTTGGGCATGCACGCACATGTGCCCAGCGTGAGTTTCAAGCCTCTGAGTCCATGTGGGAGTCCAGTGACGTAGGCATTACACCATCTGCTGGTCCTCGCCCTCTGGTTTTTACAAATGAAGAAATAGGCATTTGTTAAACATTTAGTATCAGAGAACAATTCATACTGTTTACACAGATTAAATTGTGTGTGTGTGCGCATGCGTGTGTAAATACAAGTCATTTAGAACTCACAGTCACCCTGTGAGGTGGAGTGGAGGTACTAGGCTCAGTAGGCCCCAGAGAGGCTGGTCCAGTGGTTCAGGCCTAGCCTGGATGCAGGGGTGGGAGGTGCTGCACATTACTGAGATGAATAAAAATAACACCTGCTGCTTTCTGAGCATTCTTTGTGCCAAGTGCTTCATGTGTTGTGTAATATCTCATTTAGCCTGCCCCCTAAGCCCTACGAAGTAGGTATAATGATTTCTATTCATTTTACAGATGCAGAAACTGAGATCTAAAGAATACATCCTGGGGCACAGAGTGAAATCCTCCCTGAACTGAGATTTGACCAGGATATGTCTGAGGCCAAAGCTAAGCTCTTAACCACATAGCTCTAGTTAACACTGCAGGTTTCAATTCCTTTTTGAACCACTCAGAAAAGGCTCAAGAAGCACACCAGGTACATGTGCACCCAACATCCCAACAGGATGGAGAAATAGAGAAGGGATTACGATACGACCAATCCCTATGGGGATGCTTTCTCTTTCTCTCTCTTTCTCTCTGTTGCCCTGTCTCTCTCTGTTGCTCTCTGGTGAATACAAACACCCTCTGTTTTTTCTTTTTATTATTTTTTTTTTAATTTAATGCATATAAACTTTCAAGAACAGGGCCCCATTCTCCTCTCAGGGTTTGGGGCACGTGCATGTATGCACCTCACATGATTTGTAAGCCACCAGGTCTGGGACTTGAACCATGAAGCTGACTTAGGGGATCCAGTGTCTTAACCTCCATATCATGTTTTGGCCCTCTGGGTTTTTTATTTTTAAGAGAAATTTTTTGTTATAGGGCACGTGCCCTCATCAGAGAGACAGAAAGCAAGAAATTACCCCCCACCCAGAGGTTGATTCTCCTCTCTGGAGTTTGGGCATGCACGCACATGTGCCCAGCGTGAGTTTCAAGCCTCTGAGTCCATGTGGGAGTCCAGTGACGTAGGCATTACACCATCTGCTGGTCCTCGCCCTCTGGTTTTTACAAATGAAGAAATAGGCATTTGTTAAACATTTAGTATCAGAGAACAATTCATACTGTTTACACAGATTAAATTGTGTGTGTGTGCGCATGCGTGTGTAAATACAAGTCATTTAGAACTCACAGTCACCCTGTGAGGTGGAGTGGAGGTACTAGGCTCAGTAGGCCCCAGAGAGGCTGGTCCAGTGGTTCAGGCCTAGCCTGGATGCAGGGGTGGGAGGTGCTGCACATTACTGAGATGAATAAAAATAACACCTGCTGCTTTCTGAGCATTCTTTGTGCCAAGTGCTTCATGTGTTGTGTAATATCTCATTTAGCCTGCCCCCTAAGCCCTACGAAGTAGGTATAATGATTTCTATTCATTTTACAGATGCAGAAACTGAGATCTAAAGAATACATCCTGGGGCACAGAGTGAAATCCTCCCTGAACTGAGATTTGACCAGGATATGTCTGAGGCCAAAGCTAAGCTCTTAACCACATAGCTCTAGTTAACACTGCAGGTTTCAATTCCTTTTTGAACCACTCAGAAAAGGCTCAAGAAGCACACCAGGTACATGTGCACCCAACATCCCAACAGGATGGAGAAATAGAGAAGGGATTACGATACGACCAATCCCTATGGGGATGCTTTCTCTTTCTCTCTCTTTCTCTCTGTTGCCCTGTCTCTCTCTGTTGCTCTCTGGTGAATACAAACACCCTCTGTTTTTTCTTTTTATTATTTTTTTTTTAATTTAATGCATATAAACTTTCAAGAACAGGGCCAACTGGTGGCATGGCATTTAAGGCAGCTGGATCCCGCATGACTGATGACACAGTTCAAGTCCTGGACCTGGCAGCTTGAAAAACCAGGCACATGTATATATGTGTGCCCAAAATCCCAAGAGGAGAGAGAGATGGAGAAAGGATTATGGCATGACCATCCCCCATGGGAGGGTGCTTCATCACTTTCTCTCTCTCTCAGTCTGTCTCTGTCATGAGCACACATGCCCTCTGGCAAACTAAACATTTTTTCCCCCTAATTTCAAGAAAATGGGTTGGTTCCATGTCATAGCAGTAATGCTCTGCTCAAGAGAACCTGGATGCCATTGGTAACCACTCTCTGGATGCCCGGTCATCCTGAACTGCACCGTGCACACGCGGGCTCTGACGGGCTGCGGGACTAGAGGAAGGGGGTCGCAGATGACAGGCCCCATGGAGGATGCTCACACGCACAGGTGCCCTTTCATTAATAAAGTTTAAAAAACACTTTAAGAACAGACTACTCTTTGGTGACAGGAATCAGAATAATCGTCTTTTGGAGGTACAGAGGAAGAGAACCGAGGGGCTCTGGAAGAATTCTACATCTTGTTCTGGGTGCTGGCAACGTGGGGACATATTTATGTAAAAGTTCATCGAGCTGCTCGCGTTGGTCCATGAATATCGGATCTATGGTATACTTTGGTTTTTTAAAACGCTTCCTGAAAGAAGTCCTATGTAAAGTAAAACTGGAAACCATTTCGGATGATGCTTATAATCACATATAGAACGCTTTTGTGGTCAGGGCATACCGTTTATTGAGTGGTGTGACACGCCGTGCTCTGTGCTAAGTGCTATACTTGTTCTTATTTTATTTCATCTTTATAGTGGTCCTGGAGTTGGTCATAACACAATCCCTTCTCTTCCACATCTCCCTCCTTTCGGGATTGTGAGCATACACACACACACACGCACACACACGCACACGCACACGCACACACCTGGCATGTTTTTCAAGCCCCCGGGTCCAAACTCGATCATGCAGGATCCAGCCTCCTTAACCACTATGCCACTACCTACCGGGCCCTGTTTTCTTTTTCTTGAAGACAACCCTCCAGATTGTTGAAGCTCCAGGCCCTGCAAACCTGGATCTGCCTTGGCTCTGCGGGTGCGGGGAGGATGGGCGATCCTGAAGACTCACTTAGCAGTACTTAACCCCCCTCCAGCTCTGGACAGGTGCCCTCGACATCATCACAACTTTCCTTCGCCACCCCCAGCACCAGTGTCCGGAAAACCAGACCAGAAATGTGTCCGTAGCCTGAGAAACACAGTGCTGAGAAACACGGCCCACAATGAACAACACAGATCGCGTTCCTGCTCTTCCCAAACTGCCTGCCTCCTCCCTGCTCCTCCTCCCTCCCTTTCCTTTTGTCTACTGTCTTCCCACCTCACTTTTCCCCACTCAGCCCTTGCCTGACAGGCGCTGCCTCACCCTGCTGCCACCACATCAGGGTCCAGAGTTTTCACACCTGGGTGCAGACCGAGCTGCACTCTCAGCTCTGGGCAGCCAGCAGTCCAGCAGCCTGCAGGGGCTCCTTCTGAATCACACCAGGTGGGTGACTAGCTTTCTCCTGAGTCAGGGACAGGGGGCAGGGGGCAGGTAGACCGGGGGCTTGTGCTGTGGACCGGGCTCCCCTCCTCATCCTTGTGCACCACGCTCTGGAAGACTCTTGGTACCCGTCCTCGGATGAGCAGGGGAGGCACACGTTGGGTTCCTGTTCTGATTCTCCATAAGCCAGGGCCTCACTGCCCAGACCTTTGTGCGGTCCCATGTGGACCTCCCTCCTGTTCACAGGGACTCCCCTCCTTTGATGCTCTGTCCTTTTAACCCTCCCAGGCTGTGACCCTCCCCCCAGCTGTTGATCAGTCCTCTTAGAACACACGCAGCCAGGTCCTGTGTACACAGAGGAGCCGCCTGAGCAGATGTTTCGTATGCAAAATGCAAATAGCAGTTATTCTGTTGAATGGCTCCCAACAGTCCCAAGGCATCTGTGTCATCCCACTCTGGGACCTAAAAATGCCTGCTGCCCTCCATGGCAACAGCACAGCCACCCTGAGAGCTGTGAGGTCTACAAGCAGGTCTCTACCCTGTTTCAAGGAGGGGCTTCTTGATGGCACCCGTGGGGGAGGCAGGAGATGGGAGACGGCATGCGTCTGCTTTCTGAGTCACAGCTTGTTTTCTCTTGGTGTTTCGTTCATTTGCTTTTGTAGACTTTCTCTCTCTCTCTCTCTCTTTTAATTTTTTTTTTTTGGCCATAGGTATGTACACTGCCAGAGAGAGACAGACACAGAGAGAGGGAAAGTGAGAAATCACCCCCGCTCAGAGGGATAACCATGACACAATCCCTTCTTCTCCATTCCCCTCTAGGGATTTTGGACATGCACGCATGCACGTGCACACACACACACACACACACACACACACACACACACCCAGCATGCTTTTTAAGCCACTGGGTCCAGGAGTTGAGCCACGCAGTTGGCCTTATAGGACCTAGTGCCTTAACCACTGTGCCACCTGTCTTCTTTCACTCTGAAGGAGGGCTCTCCTGCTATTCTCCCTCTTTATATGAGGGCCCTCACCACTCCTACTGTTGGCCCAACTTTTTTTTAAATAATTTTTTTATTGGGACCAGCAGTTAGCATAATGGCTATGTTGATGGACTCCCATGTAGTCGACCGTGGTTCGAGTCCTGGACCCAGTGGGTTAAACTCATGCTGGGCATGTGCGTGCGTGCCCAAGATCCCGAGAGGAGAATGGAGGAGAATGGATTGCGGCGTGGCCATCCTCCCGGGGCGTGATTTCTCACTTTCTGTCTCTCTGTCTCTCTGGCAAGCACACACGCCCTATAGAAAAAACCTCTCCAAAAAAAATTTTTTTTAATTTAACTTTGATTTACTTATTTATTAATTCAATTATTTTTTTAAGAGGTTTTTGCTATAGGGCACGTGTGCTCGCCAGACAGACAGAAAGACAGAGAGATAGAAAGCAAGAAATCACCCCCCAGGGGGGATGGCCATGCCGCAATCCTTTCTCCTCCATTCTCCTCTCGGGATCTTGGGCACGCACGCACACACGCCCGGCGTGAGTTTAAGCTACCGGGTCTGGGACTCAAACTGCAGTCGACTATGTGAGAGTCCAGCAACATAGCCATTACGCTAACTGCTGGTCCCCTATTTATTCAAATTTGACCAGAGTGAGCAAGAGAGAGAGAGAGGGAAAGTGAGAAAGCAAACCACCAGGTCTGGGACTCAAATCATGGTTGGCCATGTGGGCATCCGGCACCTTTAGCCACCACGCCACCTACTGGCCCCACCCCAACTTTTGAACCTCCTTGTGCTACAAGCATTGGTCTCCTTCCCTGAGAAACAGGACCAGCCCTCCGACCTTGCTGCGCTGTGATCATTCCTAATGCCTGGGCAGGCCTCCCCTACAGCAAGGACTGAGTGCTGAGATGGGACCACAGTGGAGTACCGTGGGGGCCAGCCAGTGGTGCAGCAGTAGCACACCTTCTGCAAGGCCGGCCCATGTGGGAACACTCCAGGTGTGTTTCTGGAGACCTCCCTGAACACGCCAGGCACCCACGATCCGGGGCTGGCTGACGCCAGGGGTAGATAACAGTGCAGAGACTTTGTTGGGAGGTCTCGTCTCTCTCTCTCTCTCTCTCACTCACTCATAGAAAAAAATAAACTTTAGGGGCTGGCAGGTGGCATAATGGTTATGTCGCTTGACCCCCATGTAGTTGACTGTGATTTTAGTCCCAGACCCAGTTACTTAAAACTCTGCTGGGTGTGCGTGCATGCCCAAGATTCCAAGAGGAGAATGGAGGAAAAGGGACTGGGCATGGTGGTTAAAGGTGCTAGATTCCCACATGGTCAACTTCAGTTCGAGTTCCAGATCTGGCAGCTTGTTTTCTCACTTTCCCTCTCTCTCTCTGGTCAAAATTTAAAAATAATAATAATAGGGACCAGCAGATGGTGAAACGGTTATGTCATTGAACTCCCACATAGTCAACTGTGGCTTCAGTCCCAGACCCGGTGGCTTAAAAACTCATGCAGGATGCACATGCGTGCATGCCTAAGATTCCAAGAGGAGAATGGAGAAGAAGGGATTGTGGTGTGGCCATCCCCTCGGGGAGGTGATTTCTTTCTTTCTGTCTCTCTGTCTCTCTCTATCTCTCCAGTGAGTGCATGTGCCCTATAGCAAAAAACTCTCTAAAATAAATAAATAAATAGATAAAAAGATAAATTGAATTTGAAGTATCTTCATTTAGCTTTATCTTCATCTTTATCTTTCAAATTTTTCATTAATTTTTAATTTCATTTATCATTAGTACTATGATTTAGTTTTCTACAGTGCTCATGCACTCACCAGAGAAAGAGGGGGAAAGAAAGTAAAAAAGCAAGCCACCAGGTCTGAGACTTGAACCACAGTGGACCATGTAGAAGTCCAGTGCTTTAACCACCACGCCACCTACTGATCTGATTAATATTTTTAATTGATAAATCATAATTGTACACATTATGGGGTACAATGTGTTTTTATATGTATGCAATATGTATGAATAAATCAAACTAATTAACCTATTCATTACCTGGCTTATCATTTTTTATGGTGAGACATTTGAAATGTAGAGTTAATTTGAAATATATAATGATTATTGACTATAGCTACCCTACTGTGCAAAAGACCTCAAAGCCTAAGCTGTCCACCTTTATACTCTTTGACCAACGATTTCTCATTCTGCTCTTCCTGACTCCCCATCACATCTCCTGTCTCTGGTAACCACCATTCTACTCACAACATCTACGAGTTACTTTTTCTTTTTACTATTTTACCTATAAGTGAGATCATACAATACAAAAAGAGTTCAAAAAGTCTATGTAAAAAATAGGATTAAAGTGGGACCAGCAGTTAACATAATGCCTATGTCGTTGGACTCCCATGTAGTCGACTGCGGTTTGAGTCCCAGACCTGGTGGCTTAAACTCGTGCCAGACGCGTGTTTGTGCATGCCCAAGATCCCGAGAGGAGAATGGAAGAGAAAGGATTATACCGTGGCCATCTCCCTGGGAGCTGATTTCTTGCTTTCTGTCTCTCTGTCTCTCCCTGTCTTTCTGGCAAGTGCATGCGCTCTATAGCAAAAACCTCTCCAAAAATAAATAAATAAATAAATATGATTAAAGCAAAAGCATATTATGGTGCAAAACACTTTTTGAAACTCATGCATACTTTTTTTATAATACATATTTTTGTAAACTGTCTTAAGACCCTCTTGTTTTCTTTCTGCATGGTTTATTTCAGTTATCATAATGTCTTCCGGATTCATCAATGTTAATGGTTATGTCGCTTGACCCCCATGTAGTTGACTGTGATTTTAGTCCCAGACCCAGTTACTTAAAACTCTGCTGGGTGTGCGTGCATGCCCAAGATTCCAAGAGGAGAATGGAGGAAAAGGGACTGTGATGTGGCCGTTTCCTCTCTCTCTGTCTCTGTCTCTCTGGCGAGTGTACATACCCTATAGCAAAAATCTCTAAAAACAAATCCCAGGGGGCCTGGCAGATGGCATGGTGGTTAAAGGTGCTAGATTCCCACATGGTCAACTTCAGTTCGAGTTCCAGATCTGGCAGCTTGTTTTCTCACTTTCCCTCTCTCTCTCTGGTCAAAATTTAAAAATAATAATAATAGGGACCAGCAGATGGTGAAACGGTTATGTCATTGAACTCCCACATAGTCAACTGTGGCTTCAGTCCCAGACCCGGTGGCTTAAAAACTCATGCAGGATGCACATGCGTGCATGCCTAAGATTCCAAGAGGAGAATGGAGAAGAAGGGATTGTGGTGTGGCCATCCCCCCGGGGACGTGATTTCTTTCTTTCTGTCTCTCTGTCTCTCTCTATCTCTCCAGTGAGTGCATGTGCCCTATAGCAAAAAACTCTCTAAAATAAATAAATAAATAAATAATAAAAAGGGGCCAGGAGGTGGCATGGTGAAGGGCACTGGACCCCCACATGGCCGACTGTGGTTCAAGTCCCAGACCTGGTGGCTTGCTTTCTCACTTTCCCTCTCTTTCTCTCTACCCCCCTTTCTGGTCAAATTTAAATAAATAAAGTTAAAGAAAAGAATTATTTTTCTTTTTTAAAAATTTGTTTGTTTGTTTTTAGTTTAGTTTGACCAGAGAGGGACAGAATGAGAGAGAGAGAGAGAGAGAGAGGGAAAGCATGCCACCAGGTCTGGGACTCGAACCTCAGTTGGCCATGTGGGGGTCCAGTGCCCCCAACCACCAAACCACCTGCCGGCCTCCTTTTTCTTTTTCTTTTTAAAAGCATACACACATACCTCGTGTGATTTTCAAGCCTCCCAGTCCAGGACTCAAACTTTGGTTAGCCATGTTAGAGTCCAGCGATGTAACTACTTCGCCATCTGCTGCCTGCAAATAAAATAGTTTTTTTCTGGAAGTATTTTTATTATTTTAACTTTATTTATTTGTTTATGTATGTATGTATTTTAATTTGACCAGAGAGGGACTGAGGGAAGATAGAGAGGGAAAATGAGAAAACAAGCTGCCAGGTCCGGACGATAAACCATGGTCGGCCATGTGGGCATCCAGCACACTTAACCACCATGCTACCTGCTGGTTCCAATAAAATAATTCTTAAAAAAAAGATATCCCAGAGGGGTCAGCAGGTGGCATGGTGGTTGAGACGGTGGCCTGCCATATGGCTGACCATGGTTTGAGTCTGGACCTGATGGCTTGCTTTCTCACTTTTCCTCTCTGTGTCTCTCTGGTGAGCATGTGTGCCCTATACACAATTTAAAATAATAATAATAATAATAAGTAAAAATTATTTTTAAAATAATAAAATTAGAAATACCCCAGAAAAGAAATGAAAAAAATTATTCACTCAGAACTCAGTGTTCTCATGTCCTGGGTCCTGGACTTGAACTGCCATCGGTCTCATAGGATCTGGCTCTCTTAGTCACTATGCCAACAGGACTGGCTGAAAAAATATGTTTACTATTACTGAGAGACCAAAAGTAAGTGAACCAAGTATTCAACCAAAGAAATTAGAAAAACAGCAATACAATAAAAGAGAGAGAAAAATAAAATGAACACTGACATTAATGAAATAGGAAAAAATACTAAAAGCATAAATAAAACTTGTTTGAAAAGGCAAGTAAAATGAGAAAATCTTAAGTAAAGGCTAAAAATAGAAAACAAAAGGAGAAAGCAAAATTACTAGGAATGAGAAGGCAATATAAACACAGATATGAATGATATTAAGGTAAGTATGAGAAATTATTATAGTACTAAATTGGAATAGTTAGGGCCAGCAGGTGGCATGGTAGTTAAGACTCTGGCTCTGGAGACCATGGAGTCCCAGACCAGGTGGCTTGAAAATCACACTGGGGGCATGTGCATGCAAGCCCCAAACCTCAGGAGAGTGGAGAAGGCATGGTTATTCCCCCTGGAGGGTGTGCTCTTACTTTCCCTTTCACTGTCTCTCTTCCTCTGGCAAGTGCGCACACCCTATAGCAAAAACCTAAAAATAAATTTAAAAGAACATTTTTTAAAAAATAGGAATTCAAAAGGATATAGCTGTTTTTCTAGCAAAAACTATAAATATAAACTATCAAACTGGCCTAAGAGAGGGCCAACTTAGTGGTACCATGGTAACTTACTGCTTAAGCAATGCTAGATCCATATGATGGGTCATGGGTGTGGTTCCAGGAACTGAAACCCTGGTCAGCCATGGGATCTATGTGGTACTTAACTAGTGCACTATGGGCCAGCCCTCTGTCTGTTACTCTCAAGAAATAAAGAAATCATCTTTTTTTTTTTTTTAAAGGATTATTAACTTAATTATATTTATTAATTCTTCTTTTTTTAATTTGACCAGAGAGAGACACAGAGACAGAGAGAGAGGAAAAGTGAGAAAGCAAGCCACCAGGTCCAGGACTTGAACCGTGGTTAGCCATGTGGGAGTGTCTAGTGCCTTAACCACCACACCACCTGCTGGTCCCAAAATAAAGAAATAATTTTAATTGGCCTAAGAAGTAGAAAACTAACAGACTAATAACCATGGAAGAAATTTTAAAAACAGTTAAAGTGATTGCATTTTCCAGGTCATTTATGGGACAAACTAACATTAAGTGTCTCCAAAGATAATCCAGTGGAAAGTAATTTTTAAATTAACTTATTTTTATTTTTTGTTATAGAGTACATGTGCTCACCAGAGAGAGACAGAAGAAAACGTGAGAAATCACCCCCCAGGGAGGATGGCCATGCCCTAATCCCTTATCCTCCATTCTCCTCCTAGGATTTTGGGCATGCATACCCAAGCACTTGGAGTGCTTTTCAAGCTGCTAGGTCCAGGACTTGAACCACTTGGTGGGTTATATAGAATCTAATTGCTTTAACTTCTGTGCCACCTGCTGGCCCTCCAGTGGGAAATATATGATACCAGTTATGTTGTTTATAGCCCAAAATATTCAATATGAATCTAATCATAACAAAAGAGACAAAAATGGTAGGACTTTAAAAATATTAATTAAATTTAGTTAATTATATTTATTTATTTTGCTATAAGGAGCGTGCAGTTGCTGTAGAGTCAGAGAGAGACAGAGAAACAGAAAGTGAGAAATCACCCCCAGGGGATATGACCACTCTGCAATTCCTTTTTCTCCGTTCTCCTCTCAGGATTTTTGTCACTCATGCATATGGGCCAGGTGTGTTTTATGCTACTGGGTCTGGGACTTGAACCACAGTCGACTGAACGATGTGGGAGTCCAGCAATGCAACCATTGCGCCATCTGCTGGTCCCAGTTTTATTTATTTATTTATATTATTATGATTATTTTAATTTACTATAAAGCATTTGCACTCACCAGAGAGAGAGAGAAAAAGAATGAACATGAGAAAGCAAGCCACCAGATCAGAGACTTGAACCACTATCAGCCATGAGAAAGTCCAGTACCATAACCACCACACCATCTGTTGACCCCATGGTGGGACATTTTACAAGACACTTGGCCTAGAATTTTAGGGGGAAAAAAATCAAAGTCACGAAAGGAAGAAACAAGACAGGAAAAGTGTTCTAGATTTAAAAACTAAAGACATGTGACAACTAAGCGTTCTGAAGAATTTTTTTTATTAGATCCTGGAGTTTAGAAAAAAAAAACTAAAAGTACATTATTGGGACAGTTAGAGAAATCTGAATTTAAAAAGTGTGCTAGATAATATTAGCACATCCAGCTGGGTGAGATAATGGAAGTTTATTATATAAGAGAATGTGCTAAATCTTAGGAGATACATTTTGAAAAGTATAGTTAGTGGGACCACCAGATGGCATAATGATTGTGTTGCTGGACTCCCACGTAGTTGATCACAATCCAAGTTCTGGACCTGGCAGCTTAAAATTCACGCTGGACAGAACCAGCAGTTAGCGTAATGGCTATGTCGCTGAACTCCCATGTAGTCAATTGCGGTTCGAGTCCCGGACCTGGTGGCTTAAACTCACGCCAGGCATGTGTGGGTGCGTGCCCAAGATCTCGAGAGGAGAGTGAAGGAAAAGGGATTGTGACATGGCCATACCCCCTGGGGGGTGAGGGGGGTTATTTCTCGCTTTCTATCTCTCTGTCTCTCTCTGTCTTTCTGGTGAGTGCACACGCCCTATAGCAAAAAAAAACTCTCAAAAAAAAAAAAAAAAACACTCTGGGCACATGAGCAATCCTGAGAGGAGAGAGAATGGAGGAGAAGGGATTGCAGTGTGGCCATCCACCTGGGGGGTGATTTCTCACTTTCTGTCTCTCTGGCTAGTGAACATGCTCTATAGCAAAAAATCTCTCAAAAAAAAAAAAAAAGAAAAAAGGAAAGAAAAAAAAAAAAAGAAGGTCAGATTTCTTATACTTGAGTGTTCAGTCTATCATAGAATTGTTAGGAGTGATGGTAATAGGGCACTAAACTGTAATTAGTCACATTTCAAAGGGTGTGGCATAGTTAGTGAGGGTGGGTGACAACTCAAAGCTGTGAGGTTCCAGCTTATAATGAAAGTCGAGGTCTCACTCCTTTATAAATAGGAAAAGTGAGCCCCAGAAAAGGAAAGGGCTTATCCAAGAACACAGAATGCCCATCCAGCCAGAGCAGCGTCTACTTTAACTACACTGTTCTGGAAAGCGAAGACTCGCGGGAGACTTCTGTAAAACCAGGCTGACCCCACCACCTGCTGGTTGGCAGGAGGAGTAGCAGGGACCTGAACACCAGGCTAGGCTGATGGGGTCAGTACTTTTCCTTTCGCCTCAGGCTCCAACATGGTTCAGCGTGTACTGTTACTAATCCTGCTTCGGCTTAAGTGTTTCATATCTGTTTCATCATGGAATTTTTTGCAGTTATGTTGATTTTTTTTAATATTGCATGAAGCAGTTATCTTCCTTGATACTGAGGTTTTGGGCACCCCTTTCAGTTTTATATCCTAAATTTTGACTACCCCATCCTTATTACTTTGTACTCATAAAATATGGAACCTCCAGCCCCCTCCTCATGGCCTCCCCAACCCAGCACTATCCTCTCATCGAAGGACCTCACCTCTTCCAAAAGATAATAGGCAGGAATGTGCTCCCTTCCTGACTCCCTTCCTATATTTTTTCCTCCCTCTTTAATTCCTTCCAAGCTCCTCTCTGCCAGGCAGCTGTTAAACAGATAGAGTCTCTGTATCCCAGATGTTGTTCACCAAGGAGGCACCCTGCATACAACACTTACGAGTTGTTTTTTTTTAAGGTTTTCCATAGGGCTCATGGGTTTCCCAGAAGGGGAGAGGCAGACATAGTGAGGGGGAAACTGAGAAATCACACTCCAGGGAGTATGGCCACACTGCAATCCCTTCTCCTCCATTCTCCTCCTGGGATTTTGGGCACGCACGCACACGCCCAGCATGATTTTGAAGCCATCGGGTTCAGGACTTGAACTGTGGTCAGCCATGTGGGAGTCCAGCAACGTAATCGCTACGTCAACTGCTGGTCCCAGCACTTACAGATTTTAAGTAGCCAAGAGAAGGGTTGCCTCTGGGATCAGGGAAGGAAAGCGCCTGGATGGCTTTCATCCCAGTCCCATCCACACCCACTGCCTCTTCCACGTTTGAACGAGTCACACGTGACCGAGCGTTAGCGCGTGCCCCACACACAGTGCAACCGTCGGCGTGCTGGACCCGTGGGCCCCTGTGACACAGGCACTACTCTGCCTTCCTGTACAGACGGGGAACAGCTCAGAGATGTCATTTACTGAGTCCCACAGCTGTTAACTGGCAGAGCGACGATTCCATTCGCCTGACTCAAAGCCCACTGTCATCACCTTTAAGCCCTATTTGTTCGCTCGGCAAATATTTGTGCATGCCTACAATGTCCCAGGACTTATTCTAGGTGCTGGGGGTACTGGGATTACATCAGTGAAGAAAATGGTTTAAAGTTCCTCCCCCACAGGGGGTGGGGATGGACAGCAGGTGGCATGGTGGTTAAGGCACGGGACTCCCACATGCTGACCACAGTTAGGTCCAGCATCTGGTATCTGGAAAACCATGCTGGGTGCGTGTACCTGTATGCCCAAAATCCTGAGAGGAGAATGGAGGAGGGGTTGCGGCATGTCCATGCTCCTGGGGAGGGGAAGGGTAATTTCTCACTTTCCCTCGCTCTGGTAAGTACACACGTCTTACGGCAAAAACAAAAAACAAACAAAATTCGTCTCCCCAGCTAAGCCGTGGTGACACAGGAGGTAGGCTGCCACTGGGTGGTGCAGGAGCTGTACAGGAGGCTCAGATTCGAATACAAGGTCCACCTGAACACAACAGGTGCACCCACATGTGGCCATGGCAGACCACAGTTCAAGTCCAGCACTTACCGGCTCGTTTTCTCTCTCTCTCTCTCTCTCTCTCTCTCTCTCTCTCTCTATGTTGAGTGTGTGTGCCCCATAGCAAATTTAAAAATAATAGCAATATGAGGTCAGCAGGTGGCGTGCTGGTTAAGGGCACTGGACTCCCACCCGCGAGACCATGGACTGAGACCGCTCAACCGCGCTCTTTTCCCTTTTCACCCTGCAGGGGTCAGAATTCCCTTCCTGAGTCTCAGCCACCACCAGGGGGCACCAGGGAGCGATGAGTTCTTTCCCAGGGGCTGAGTCTCTTGAGTCCTGGAGGGGGTGGGGCTGGAGGACAGCCCACCAGGGAGCCCGGTCGGGTTGCACTGTGGATACCAGGGGAGTGTGCACCTGGGTACCTACCGAGCCACAGGGACACTGCTCCTTGCAGAGAAAGGAGCCTGTGGGAGAGGAGGGGAAGGAGACTAAACCTAAACCCTAGACTCTGAAAACAGTTCCCCTTTATGCTCAGGAGGGTTGGAGCCAGGATCCTTAAGATGGTCCCAAGGGGACCAGCAGTTAGAGTAATGGCTATGTCGCTGGACTCCCATGTAGTCGACTGTGGTTCGCGTCCCAGACCCAGAGGGTTAAACTCATGCTGGGCATGTGTGTGCGTGCCCAAGATCCCAAAAGGAGAATGGAGGAGAAGGGATTATGGTGTGGCCATCCCCCATGGGGAGTGATTTCCCGCTGTCTTTCTGTCTCTCTGTCTGTCTGGCGAGCACACACGCCCTTTAGCAAAAACCTCTCTAAAAAAGAAAAAAAGATGTTCCCAAGGTCTTGCTGCTGCACTCTCCCTCCACCCCACCTGCCTCCAGTCATCTCCCATCTGCCTCAGGGGAGAGATGGGACTCCCTGAGAATGTACCTTCTCCCATACATGCCATTTTCTTCTCCCCCGGGCACCCTACTTGTCCCCAGGAGTCACTGCCTCTAGGACTTTCCTGACTCAGACTCTTTCCAAATGCTGCTCTCTTCCTAAATTACAATGCTCAGTCTACCTGGCTGGCTCCTCACCTTGCTATGGCTCTAAAAGTCAGGGCAGGGCCTGGCCTGGACCCAAAGAATACCTGTTGTAGAAAAGAAAGAGTGAGTGATCCGAGATTGTCTAAGGGTGCAGTGGCTCACCTCATCACCCTGCATTGTGAAGTCAGAGAGACTGGGCTCCAGCGTGGGTGTTGCTGTGAGCTGTGTGGCCTTGGCAGCTCTCTCAGCCTCTCTGAGCTCCAACGTCCCCATCCAGTTACTGTACAGGGTCGGTGACATAGTACATGCCAACCCTTAGTCTAGCATATGTTCAACAAAAACAAGGCTCCACTCAGGATGGTCCAGTGTCTGACCTGCCGGTGTAGGCTTTCCTGCAACACAGCCTCCAACACGGAGAGGCAGTCTGAACCCTGGTAATAGGATTGTTACTTTATACAAGAAGGCCGGGAAAGCACCCACATCTGCGAGCGGCGTGTGCCGGGGCGACTCTGAGGGGTTCGTGCTGTGAGACCAGAAGTTCTCAGGAGACTCTAAAACGGAGAAGCTCGTTGGCAGGGCCTATGGCGACCGTGTGCACAAAACGAGCGGTGGGATCAAGCTGCTTTCCTTATGGAGGAGCAGAAAATCGGCGCGAAAGTCTTGACGGCACCAGCACAGAGTCAAAAAGCTAAGTAAAAAAAAAAAAATGACACTCTTTGGAGTAATAAACAAACAAAAAACAAGGCTCGCCCATGGTGGTGCCGGTGGCGGATGCCGCTGTGTGATTCTGCCGCCACTTAGCAAGGCTCCGGATTTGGCTCCTGGGTGGGACTAGACATGCCACACGTGTGCCCATGATCTTGGCCGGTTAGCAGACTGGGCAGAGGGTCATGGCGAACAAAACCTGGTCAAGGGGTTCTCTCTCAAGAAAAAGAAATAGAGTGTTGTGTGTGTGTGTGTGAAGTTAAAAAAAATATAAACTTTTGGGGATCAGCAGACGTGGTCTCTGCACAGTTCCAGTTCTGGGCCTGGCAGCCTGAAAATCATGCTATGTGTGTGCGTGTATGTGTGCGTGCCCAAAGTCCCAAGGGGAGAGTGGGGGTAGAAGGGATTGTGGTGTGGCCGTACCCGTTGGAGGGGATTTCTCACCTTCCTGCTCGTCTCTCCCCTCTCTGTCTCTCTCTGGAAAGTGCATTTGTCCTATGACAAAAACCTAAACAAAGAAAAAAAAATAGAAGTGAATTGTGTGTGTGTGCACGTGTACACAATTAAATCTGTTTGTATAGACACTGGAAGACAAGCGTGCATATCTAGAAAGCTCCACACTACACTGTGAGCTAATACCGGGGGCAAATGTGGGAGAGTAAGAACATTCTCTGCACTGCACTTTATACCCTGCTATAGTTAATGACTTATATTGAGCATGTTTCACTTTTGAAAACACACAGACAGACACAAAGTAGAACCGTCATCTTCCAGTAATTCATCAAAATGATGAACACAAAGGGAAGAGGAGAGGCACCCGATATACTGCGTTGTCAGAAAAGCCGTGACACATATTTTCCATAGAAAAATGCAGAAAAAAAATAGTCATGACTTTTCTGACAACCTACTATGTTCTTTAGGCCTTTTAGGAAACATGGAGGGATCCCCTCAGCAATTTACATCCGAATCTACAAGCGAGGTGGGGAGAATGGGTGCTATTCAAAAGGAATACCCCACACATGTTACCATGGCAACACTGGAAGAGTCTGCAACGTGACCTAGCATGCTGTTGGCTTTGTTGTAAACAAACAAGTTAAGGGCAAGACTCTTGCCGAGAGAACTAATGTGCGTATTGAGCATATTAAACATTCTAAGAGCAGAGATAGCTTCCTAGAACATGGGAAGGAAAATGACCAGAAAAGGAAGGAAGCCAAAGAGAGAGGTACCTGGGTTCAACTGAAGCGCCAGCCTGCTCCGGGACGCCCCGCCCTCCCCGGCCGAGAAAAGCCACTGTGTCCTATCCATTGTGTGCGAATCAATGGAAAGGAGCCTGAGCTACTGGAACCTATGCCCTGTGAATTCAGGGCATAATAGAGGTTAAAAATAAATAAATGCTGGACTATAAACAAAACAAAGCAAAACAAAAAAACACACAAAGTTTGACCCAAGCGGTGGCTGAGGCCACATGGAAGGCCTGGCTTCAGTTCCCTGCACAACCTCAAACCAGGCAGGGACCCGTGGTACTCGCCCATGCTGTTGGTTAACTGGGGAGACTGGGACAGAATGACTGTGGCATGACCAGACCCTGTCAAAAGTATCTACCTCGGGGACCAGCAGGTGGTGTGGTGGTTAAGATGCTAGACACTCCCACATGGCTGACCGTGGTTTGAGTCTCGGATCTGGAGGCTCGCTTTCTCACTTTCCCTATCTCTCTCTTTCTCTCTCTGGTCAAACTAAAAAATATAATAAATGAATGAATAAATGAAATTTTAAAAAGTTTCTACCGGGACCAGCAGTTAGTGTAATGGCTATGTCGCTGGACTCCCACGTAGTCGACCGTGGTTTGAGTCCTGGACCCAGTGGCTTATGGCTTAAAAGTCATATGTGTGCGTGCATGCCCAAGATCCGAGAGGAGAATGGAGGAGAGGGGATAGCGGCGTGGCCATCCCCACTGGGGGGTGATTTCTTGCTTTCTGTCTCTCTGTCTCTCTCTGTCTGGTGAACACACGCACCCTATAGCAAAAACCTCTTCAAAAAAAAAAAAAGTATCTACCTCTGTCTGTCTCTGTCTCTCTCTCCTTCATGCTGTCTCCCTTTTATAAAACAAAAACAAAAACAAAACACATACACACCCAAAGTTTAAATGAACACGTAGAGCTTTATAAACATTCAAAAGAATGCTCAACATCGTTAGTCATTGATCACAAGGAAAATGCAAAACAAAACCACCATGAGATCTGACCACTCACCTCCAGAAAGGCAAATGTCAGCAAGAATGTGGAACAACCAGAACTTTATTTTTTAAAGAATTATTTATTTAATTCCATTTGTTTTTATTATTATTTTTTTTAAATTTGACCAGACAGAGATAGAGAGAAAGAGAAAGAAAGTAAGCTTCCAGGTCCAGGACTCGAACTGTGGTCGGCCATGTGGGAATTCAGGGTCCCTAATCACCGTGCTATCTGCCAGCCCCACAACTGGAACTTTCTTACATTGTTGGTGAGGACATAAAGTAGTACCAGCATTTTGAAAAAGATGTTTGACCGTTTCCAGGAATCAGAGCACAGATGTTCTTAGCGGCGTATTTTTAACAGCCAGAGCTGAAAGCAGCCCAGATGTCCACTGACAGGAGAAACATTTCCTGGTGGATCCAGGCGGCGACATCGTCCAGGCGATGGGAAAGAAACAAGCTAGCTACACCTACACCAGCCACGGCACAGGCTGATCTCAGGAACATAGTGTTGAGCAAAAGAAGTCAGACACAAAAGAAAACAGATCACGTGGTTGTCTAATTCTATTTATATGAAGTTCTCAGACAAACAAAACTGATTTATTGTGAGACAAGAAACAATCGTCATTATCCTGGAATGAGAGAACTTTCTGGAGTACTGAAATATTTCACATTTTGATCTGGCCGATGGCTACACATGTACATGCAGACAAACATCACCTCTGCACACGTTTCCAGCTGTTTTGCTTGGGATAGCCCACACTGGAAGCATTTCAAGTACCCTCATTAGGGTCACTAGGCTAATAAACTGTGGTACAGCTATGCAGTCTACGACAGCCTAGTGGGTCGGCAGGTGGCGCGTTGGTTAAGGCACTGAATTCTCACATGGCCAACCACGGTCAGGGTCAGAGGTTTTTTGTTTTTTTTTTAAGATTTTATTTATTATTATTATTTTAAAAAATTTGTTGCAGGTTACATGCACTCACCAGAGAGAGAGAGAGAGAGAGAGAGAGAGAAAGTGAGAAGGCAAGCTGCTAGGTCCAGGACTCAAACAACTACCGGCTATGAGCACCTTAACCACCATGCTACCTGCTGGCCCCAAGATTTTAAAAAATAATAATAATAACAAATACAAATAAATAATTCTAAAAAAAAAAAAAGGTGTAGTATTTGCATATAACCTACACGCATCTCTAGTATGCTTTAACCCTGGTCCCCAACCCTTCCAGTACCAGAGACTGGCCTCTTGGAAGACAATCCTTCCACAGACTGAGGTGGGGGGAGGTGTGTGGTTGGTACTAGGATGATCCAAGTGCAGCACGTCCACTGTGGCCCCATTTCCACCACGGCCACACTGCGAATACAAGGGCACGAACATGCAAGTATAAGGTTCACACTCCCGTGGGAATCCAATGCCATGCCGATTAGACAGAAGGCGGAACCCAGGCAGCAACACAGGAGCGGCAAGTGCCTGCAAACTCAGACTAAGCCTCTTCTTGCTCATTGGCTGGCCTTCTGCCTACCCCCAGTTATGTGACCCCAGGGGAGGGGCGCAGGTGGTGATGGGGCCAACAGGCCAACAGGCGTGGCTGGCCCCAGTGGGCCACGAACTGGTACCGATCTGCAGCTCGGGTATTGGGGACCCATGTTTTAAATGATCTCTAGGTTACTCATAAAACTTAATATGATGTAAATTCTGTGTAAAGAGCTATAACACTATTATTTTTGTGGCCAAGAACAGGCGTGCACATGCCTACATGTGCAAGCATATGCATGTGCAAGAGATGCACCCTCTGTGGGATCTTCCACACCATGAGTCCCTTGCCTCAGCCCTCCAGATCCTCAGGATTCCGGGTGCCCCCATGCATACCTGTCATGTTTCCAGGATCCAGACTTGCAGTCATCCACGTGGTTTCCAGCACCGCAGGGTACTGAGTCACCGCCACGCCACAGTAGCTGGGCCTTGTTTATTATTACTACTCTTACGATTTTTAGGCTTCTGCTATAGAGTGTATGTGCTTGCTGGAGAGAGACAGAGAGAAACAGAGAGACGGAAAGTGAAAAATCACTCCTTAGGGGGATGGCCACACCGCAGTCCCTTCTTTTCCTTTCTCCTCTTGAAATTTTGGGCGTGGATGCACATGCACAAGTGTGATTTTCAAGCCATTGGGTCTAGGGCTCAAACTGCGGTAGGCCAGGTAGGATCGAATGCCTTAACCACCACATCACCTGCTGGCCCCTATTACTGTTACTTTAAAAGTTTATCTATTTCTTCTGAGAGTAAGATAGTCCCCTAACAGTGTCATTTTTTTTAAGAATCATTAATTTAATTTAATTTATTCAATCATTTATTTTTTATTTTGACTGGGGGTGGGGGGCAAAGTGAGAAAGTAAGCTACCAGGTCCAGGACTCAAACCATGGTTGGCCATGTGGGAGTGTCCAGTGCCCTAACAACCATGCCACCTGCTGGTCCCCACTAACAGCGTCTTGACACTGGGATCTAACCTCAGCCTTCAGCCAGCCTGGATCATGGGCAAGTGTGCCTGGCACACTCAGGGAGGTCTCTGGGCTTGAATCAGGAAGCTTTCTATATGGGACTGCCTCAAAGAGTTGCTTTTTTCTTTTTAGAAGACATTTTTGCTATAGGGCACATACACTTGCTGGAGAGACAGAGAGACAGAAAGTGAAAAATCACCACCCTAGGGGGTAAGGCCACACTGCAATCTCTTCTCCTCCATCTTCTTGGAATCTTGGGCACATATGCCCGGTGTGACTTTTAAGATGCTGGATTCGGGACTCGAACCTGGGTTAACTTCGTGGGAGTTCAGCAATATAACTATTACACCATTTGCTGGTCCCAGAGTGCTGCATATTATTGCTGCATCCTGGGCACTGTGTTGTTTATTTATTTATTTAACTATATTGTTATTTTTAATATTATTTTTGGTTTGTTGGTCTGCAGTTGGTTGAATCCGTGGATGAAGAACCTGTGGCTAGGAGTGCCAATTGTTCCCTCTCTGACTGTGCCGGTGGCTCTACAGAGATGTAAACATGTCCAGATCGCCGAATTGTACACTTGAAATATGTGCAACTTACTCTCAGTCAGTCACACTCCATAAAACTGTCAAAGCATCTTTAAAAAACCATTGAGAGTTGTATATTTCACGTATGGGAATTGGGCATCAACAGATAAAAGAAAGATCCGGTAATCTGCCTGACCCTGTTTCCCAGGTCCTCCGGGAGGCTTCGTCCTCACTTAGAAAACCCCTGGGGACTTCGCACAAATCAGCGCTTCACAGCCCAGCTGGCGCACCTGCGGCACTCAGCTGCTGTCGCTGCTTTTTTTTTTTAAGTTTGTTTCATGAGAATGAGAAATGAGAGGCTGAGAAAGACAAGACCCCCTCAACACGGTCTCACACTGTGATCCCTCGCCACCTTCCTAGCCAGGCAGGGGTGTGGCATGCCCCCCACCCCCGTGTGTACAGCTCAATGGGGAATTGAACCTGCCATATTCTGTGTGGATCCAGCTTCGCTTGAGCAGAACATTAAGCCAGCAGCCACAGTTTCTTTTTCTTTTTCTTTTTTATAATTTGCTAAAGGACAAATGTGACTGTCAGAGAGAGAAAGAGAGAGAGACTGAAAGAGCACCTCCCACGGGGGTCACACTGCAATCCCTTCTCCCCAATTCTCCTCTCAGGACTTTGGGTGCACGTGCACACACACACACACAAGTCCAAGATTCAGACCGCCTTCTGCCGTGTGGAAGCCCAGCGTCTTAACCACCACACCTCCTGCTGACCCCTCTTTGGGGCTTTTTGTTTTCATTATTAAACCACCTGCACTTGCAGATACGGGTCCCTGGCATAGTGATGGAGAGGGAAGAATTTTTTTCTTTTAAATTTTTGCTATAGGGTGCATGTGTTCGTCAGAGACAGAGAGAGAGGGAAAGTGAGAAAGCATCTTCCCTCCCCCAGGGAGGATGGCCAGACCACAATTTCTTCTCCATTTTCTTCTTGGTATTTTTGGGCCTATTCACACATGCACTCAGCATGATTTTCAAGCCACCAGGTCTGGGACTCAAACCACACGGTCAGTCATATGGGATCCAGTGCCTTAATCACCATGCCACCTGCTGGCGCAGGAAGAATCTTAACTAACGGGCTCAGATACCCGCCTGCCTTTGCCAGTGATTAGACAGCAGTTAAAATGCCCGCGTGTCAATCTCCCCATCTGTCAGATGGACTGAGTTTGGTCCTACCAGTGGGACATAGTGCTTCAGAGTGAAGTAGACCCAGGCTGGAAAACTGGCTTCCCGACTTCCCACTCCAGTGACTGACCTCACCTGTCTGAGCTTTAGTTTCCTCATCTGCAAAATGGGGCCAATAATCACAGAGACCTCACGGAGCTATCACGAAGATACCATGTCCGAAGGCCTGGCTGGGTGCCTGGCTCACAGGGATGCTCTGTGTCGTGCCATGCGGTTGCTTCACTGTCCCTGTGACGGACTGTAAACACCAGGGCAAGCCAGGCCAGGGAGGGTTGAAGCCAGCACGATGTTACAGTTGCCATCCTCTCCACGTTGTAACTGGGAAGCAGAGGGCCCTGGGCCCCGGGTTTGTGGGCAGGGGGAGGATTTTGTCACAGGGCAGGACTGGCCTTCCTGGCAGAATGTTGGCATCCTTGACCTTCAGGCACTAAATGCCAGTAACGCCCCCTACGCACACACACCAGACATAGTGACAATTAAAACACCTCCGTATCCGCATGTCCAAATGCCCCTCGGAGGAGGTACCACCCTGCCTCCTCACCCGGGGCTCGCTGCTCAAGCGTGTGTGGTGGAGTGGGTGACAGGGGCTGAACCCTGCCCAGCTGTGCTTGCCAGGCCAGCTGGGCCCTGGCACGAGACTTTGCTGATTCTCATGAAGGCACCATCTGGGGAGGGCAGCCCAGTCCTTGCTGGCTTCCTGCTCAGGGCCCCTGACTAGCCTTTAACCCAGAGTGGCTTTTGCCCCCTCCATCCCCCATGGCCCAGCTCAGGGCTCTCTCCACCACATCTGTCCCTCTCTCCCTTTCTCTTTGGCCTTCTCTCTGTTTTTCCCAAGGGTAGGGTGAGTATCAGCCCCTTTGCACGCTCGGCACTCAGGAAATATTTTTGGAATCCAAGATTATCCTCGTTCTATTGACAAGGGGTGGAGGACAGAAATCAGCAAGCCCTAAAGGAGACAGGAAGGAGGGACAGGCTGGGGTAGAGGTGGCCCCACCCCAGAAGGCCCGCCCCTGCTTTACCGCAAGCTTAGTCACTTGGAGGGCTGGGCCGGCAGGCCAGCCCTGCCATTCTGCAAAGGCTCTGAGTCACCAGCCAGTGAGGGGCAGCTGTGGCCCAGCAGGAAGCTGAGTCCCACATCTCCAACATGGCACGGGTGGGGGTCGGCGGCCCTGGAGGAACTGGGAGAGGCCGCCTAGCACTGGCCCAGCAGCGGATAGCCCTTGAGGACAGGCCAGGGGTCAGGCACCAGAGCCTGGCCTGGGGTCTCTCACTCTGGAGGACGGGCTGGCAGGGGAGGTAGGACCTGTGCACAAGTAACCGTGACACAATGTGCTCTTTCAGGGGACACATGACAGGCACAGGGCAAGTTCCTGGGAAACCGCTGGCCGCCACAGTCGGGTCAGCGATCTGTCATTGTGTATTGAGATCCTCAAAGAGAGATTCATCTCAGTAAGTTCACTTCTGGAACTTTAGCCTCAGAAAAGAACTGCAAAAGTAATTCTAACTGAAATGGAAATAGTAATCGTCTAATTGTAGGACACTACTTCAGTGGAGCCACAGAACGGAACAGTATGTAGCCGCTAAAACCTAGGAGATGGGAGTTCGGCTCCATGGCACAGCGGTAATGGGTCCTTCGAAAGAAGGCAGATTCCACAGAGCAGCCAAGGTCCAACTCTCCAGCGCGGTCAGCCTGAGCACCCCGAAGCGCGCAGGCACGCCGGAGTGCCTGGGGCTCTAAGGGCTGGGGGCTGGAAGAGAACTGTGGCGTGGCAGGACATGGGAATCCAGTGACAGCCATTACGCCAACTGCTGGTCCTGACAAAAAGTCTTAAAAAGTGGGAGGAAG
This sequence comes from Tupaia belangeri chinensis, assembly GCF_000334495.1. Classification (NCBI taxonomy): domain Eukaryota; kingdom Metazoa; phylum Chordata; class Mammalia; order Scandentia; family Tupaiidae; genus Tupaia; species Tupaia belangeri. The sequence goes on from NW_006159896.1 coordinate 2,136,547, forward strand.
CAGGTGGCATAGTGGTTAAGGGCGCTAGATTCTCACATGGCTGACTGTGGTTCAAGTCCCAGACCTGGCAGCTCAGCTTGCTTTCTCAATTTCCCTTTCTCTCTCTTTCTGTCTCTCTGGTCAAATAATAATAATAATAACAACAAATTAAATAAAAGAAATAAATAAAAAAGAAAAACAGACCAGTTGTGTGGTGTGCGTGTGTGTGTATGTGTGTATGTGTGTGCATGCATGTGCATTTGCCCCAAATTCTGACAGGAGGGAGAAATGGAAGAGAAGGGATTGCAGTATGACCACACTCCATCGGGGGTGCTTTCTCCCTCTCCTTTGGATGAGCACATTCACCCTCTGGTGATAAACAATAATAATAATAAACTAATAGATGGATATTCATTGGCATGAAAGGATGTTTATATGGGAGAGTTCAAAAAGTTCACGGAAAGACAGAATTCATGTATGTATGAGTTAATTTTGGTGCAAAAAAATTACTCGAAATCCATGCATAGTTTTTTCCTAATATGCATTTTCCACAGACTTCTCGAGGACCCCTTCGTACCGTATGGCTAAGTGAACCCTGAGCATGGCATAACGGAGGAGCCGTCTGTCGCCTGGGTGCCCATGTCGAGCTGCTCTGGCAGAAAGGCTGCGGGGGGGTCGAGGTGCATCGCGGCTCCGAGCAGGCAGAGCTGTGCTGTAGCTTACCGCCATCGCTTATTTGCTATGGGACAAGACACTTCACTTTAGGGAACCTCAGTTTTCTCTCCTATAAGACACGCATTCCCCAAAAACAACCTGGCGAAGATGAAACGAGGCAGAGGCTGTCGAGCGCAGAGCTGAGTACGGCAGAAGCCTGCAGTGAACGGGAGCAGAAGCCTGCAGTGAACAGGAGCAGAAGCTGAGTCCGGGACTCAGCGTTTGCTGTCTTTCCAGCCTGTGATTATCTCTCACTTCCTGCCAACCTGCTGGCACCTCCTTACCCCCCTGGCCTGGCTCGGGTGATGTGGGGTCCAACCACTGGATCGTGACGTGAGAAGGTGGCGAGCTCCCCTTCCCTGGAGGGATGCAAGCAGAGGCCCTGTCCACCAGACATGCTACAGAACGGACTCTGTTATCCGGTGAGGAGGGCGTGGCCACTGCAGGCCTGAGCACACGTGGTCTCTGAACCAGAAGCCAGAATTGACAACCTCTTGTTGTCAGTTCCCTTCTAGTGCCCAGCACAGCGTCCTGCAGCTTGTGCAGCTCACCTGAGCTCCTGTTACAGCTGCCACTAGGGATGTCGTGCTGAATAAGGACAGTCCTGGCTCTCAGAGGGGAAGATCTACTGAAACACATGGTCACACAGCATGCAATCATTCCGAATGGGCTGACCGAGATGAAGGAGGAGTGCGGGGTGCAAGGCAGTACCAGCAGAGCTGACTGTCCAGGGACGTGCAGGGAAGGTTCTCGGCACAATCGTTTCGGCTAAGGTCTAAAGGGTCAATGATGCCTGGTGGGGCAAGATGAGGGGAAAGGAATCAGTGCTTCGTATGCCCTGAGGTAGGCTAGTCTGTGGATCTGAAAGTTCAGTGTGCCTAGAGAAGGGTGGAAGGAAGAGGGGCAAAGGAGAGGCTGATTGGACCCCAAATCTGAGTCTGACTTTATCTTGAGGACAGTGGGAGCCTCAGAAGGTCTGGAGCAGGGGAATGACATGGTCATATTTGTGTTTTGGAACAATCTATCTGGCTGCTGAGTGAGGAATAAACGGGAGGCTGGAACTGGGAAGGCCAGTGAGGGCTGGGCAGTTACCCAGGAGAGCAGTCAAAGCGCCCTAGACTTGGGTGTGGCCATAGAGCTGGGGAAAGGTAACAGCCTGGCCACTGATGGAGCAAGAAGGGAGGTTAGCAGCCCAAGGCCAAGTGGCAGATAGAACAGGCCATGAGCTGTGGCTCCTTCCACCACCCAGTGATTAATAAAGAGAGGAGGTCCAGGCCGATTGCCAGGGTCCCTTCCAAGTGATGGGCCATGCCAACTAGGTAAACAGAGGTGGACACATGATATTCCTTAAAAACAAAATCCTGATTCATTCACACTCCCTGCTGTTTACTGGAGGAGTTTTTATTTTTTTTCCTCCTGCTCTATTTCAGGTCTGGCAGGTTTCTGGGGAGAGCAGGGCTGGGGCTCCTTGCCAACTGGAAGAGAAGGGGCCAATCAGGAGAGGACAAGGAAGGGTCTGGGCTGGTGCTCCTACAGAACATTCTGGGGCAAATCCCCTCCCTTCTCTGGGCCTCAGTCCAAGCTCAGCCTTGACCTCTGGACCTTCCTTTTCAGAGTAAAGTATGGTTGTTCTTTACCTTTGGGTCCCTTGTTCCAAAAGTGCTTTAGGGTGGGGCAGGGAGGTGTAGCCCTGCGAGAGGCAGCTGGACAGAAGCCACTTCCTGACAGAGGGCTTATGAGTCAGGGGCTGTAGGTGGCATTCTCTGTTCAGAAGAGGCAAGCCCAGAAGGTGACAGGGAACACTTCCCTCTGTGCTCCAGTTCTGCACCTTCCCCACTCTGTCTGCATTTCTGGGATCTTCTGCCAGGCTTCAGGGCCTGGGCCAACAGAAGGTGTCAGGAGAGCCTAGGTCTCCAGACAACATGTGGCGTTCTAGGAAAAGACCAGAGACCCCCTGCCTTGCAGAGTAGAGAAAGCCTTGCTATAGAAAGAGCTCTTAAAAATCAATAAAAAGAGGGCTCAGGTTGTGAAGTGGCAGTAACACCACCGGATCCACATGGGAAAGAGCCTGGGTTTTGTGGCCTGTGACCTCCTTGAGCACATCGGACACCCGTGTACACCTGTCTGAGATCTGGACTAGACTGGAGGCGGCTCATGGCGTAAGGACTTTGTTGGGGGTGCCTATCTCTCTGTCTCTCACGGAAAACAAGTAGTTTTTAAAAAGCGAAAACGTGAGGGCCAGTAGGTGCCATGATGGTTACGGCACTGGACTCTCACTTGGCCAACTATGGTTCAAGTCCCAGATCTGGCAGCTTGAAAATCATACCGGATGTGTGTGTGTGCCCAAAATCCTGAGAGGAGACTGCAGGAGAAGGGATTGCTGCAAGGTTATCCCCTGGGGTGGGGTGGTGGAGTGGAGGGGTGGTGGGGTGGTGATTTCTTACTGTCTCTGTCTTTTCTACAGCGAGCCCGAGAGGAAACTAAACAAAACCAAACCTTTAAAAAGAGAAAAGTTAGGCACTCCATAGAAAAGCAGGTTAAGGATATGAACTAAAAAACCACAAATGGCCAATGAATGTGTGAAAAGATGCTTTGACTTACTCAAGACCGAAAGCAAACATCAGAATGACCTCGAGTGTAAGGGCAGGGGCTCTTAACCTTTCAGAGTTGAGAAATTCTCTTGTGTCTAACTTCCTGGAATCCTTCATATAGTGCTGAAGACTACATCCATTTTTTACAAAAAATTTGCCAGAGGGAGTGTGTGCTCACCAGAGAGAGATGGAGACAGAGAGAGAGAGAGAGAGAGAGAGAGAGAGAGAGAGAGGAAGGGAGAAAGGAACCCCTATGGAGAATGTTCATATTGCTACCCCTTCTTCCTTTCTTCCTTCCTTCCTTCCTTCCTTCCTTCCTTCCTTCCTTCCTTCCTTTCTTTCTTTCTTTCTTTCTTTTTGGAGAGGTTTTTGCTATAGGGCGTGTGTGCTCGCCAGACAGACAGAGAGAGACAGACAGAAAGAGAGAAATCACCTCCTAGGGGGGATGGTCACACCACAATCCCTTCTCCTCCATTCTCCTTTCGGGATCTTGGGCACGCACGCACACGTGCCCGGTGTGAGTTTTAAGCCATCGGGTCCAGGACGCGAACCGCGGTCGACTACATGGGAGTGCAGTGACATAGCCATTACACTAACTGCTGGTCCCTTTATTTTTCTTTATTGAGATTTTTAGGCATGCATATACATGCACCTGGCATGTTTCTTAAGCTGCTGAGTCCGGGACTCGAACCATGAAGTTAATTGGTCATGTGAGATCCAGCCATCTTAATCACTACAACATGGGAGGGTCCCATTTTTTCTTTCCTTAAAAAAAAGAAGAAAAAAAGGAAAAAGCAAAAACATCCTTCCTCATTCAAAGATCATAACTAGACTGTAGAGAGTGTTTTTGTTTTTATCTTTTAGGTTTTTGCCACAAGAGAAGGGTAAGTGAGAAGTCACCACCTAGAGGGGATGGCCACAATCCCTTATGCATGCGCACATGTGCCCAGCATGACTTTCAAGCCGCTGGGTCTGGGCCTTAAACTGTGTGTGGTTAGCCATGTGGGAGTCCAACACCTTAACCACCACACAACCAGCTGGTCCCAGCTGAGAGCTTTAAAGAACTTTACAATCTTCCCTCCTATCTCAGGTCGCCTCCTCGTGGTCCCACCTACCCATGGCAAGGACTCCTCCCTCCTCTTCCCTGCAGGAAGTCCTGGAACAGTCATCTGGCTCAAGCCCCCTAAGAGTTCATCTCTCTTGCTTTTGCTCACACTGGCACCTCAGCCCAGCTCTCCCTCTCCAGGTGTACCTCTTCTGATATTTAAATATGATTGCCGTATGTATACGTTGGAATGTCTGTTTTTTTTTTTTTAACCCCGGGGCCGGGGATGGTCATGTAGCAGTAAAATCTGCCACTCTGCCCAGCTGATCCACATGGGAAGGTTTCCAGTTTGTGTCCTTCCCTGGGTATGCTGGGCATGTGCGTGTTCATGACCCAGGCCTTGGGCTGAGGCTGGGGATGAATTGCTTGGTCAAGACCTTGTTTGGGGCACTGTCTGTCTCTCACTCATGGAAGAAGTAAATAATATACTTAAAAAAGTGCTCACGGGGCTGGCAGGTGGCGTGGCAGTTAAGGGCGCTGGATTCCCACGTGGCCAACTCGTGTCTGAGTCTTGAACCTGGTGTCTTTGCTTCTCTCTCTCTCACTTCCCTCTGTGCTCCAGTTCTGCACCTTCCCCACTCTGTCTGCATTTCTGGGATCTTCTGCCAGGCTTCAGGGCCTGGGCCAACAGAAGGTGTCAGGAGAGCCTAGGTCTCCAGACAACATGTGGCGTTCTAGGAAAAGACCAGAGACCCCCTGCCTTGCAGAGTAGAGAAAGCCTTGCTATAGAAAGAGCTCTTAAAAATCAATAAAAAGAGGGCTCAGGTTGTGAAGTGGCAGTAACACCACCGGATCCACATGGGAAAGAGCCTGGGTTTTGTGGCCTGTGACCTCCTTGAGCACATCGGACACCCGTGTACACCTGTCTGAGATCTGGACTAGACTGGAGGCGGCTCATGGCGTAAGGACTTTGTTGGGGGTGCCTATCTCTCTGTCTCTCACGGAAAACAAGTAGTTTTTAAAAAGCGAAAACGTGAGGGCCAGTAGGTGCCATGATGGTTACGGCACTGGACTCTCACTTGGCCAACTATGGTTTAAGTCCCAGATCTGGCAGCTTGAAAATCATACCGGATGTGTGTGTGTGCCCAAAATCCTGAGAGGAGACTGCAGGAGAAGGGATTGCTGCAAGGTTATCCCCTGGGGTGGGGTGGTGGAGTGGAGGGGTGGTGGGGTGGTGATTTCTTACTGTCTCTGTCTTTTCTACAGCGAGCCCGAGAGGAAACTAAACAAAACCAAACCTTTAAAAAGAGAAAAGTTAGGCACTCCATAGAAAAGCAGGTTAAGGATATGAACTAAAAAACCACAAATGGCCAATGAATGTGTGAAAAGATGCTTTGACTTACTCAAGACCGAAAGCAAACATCAGAATGACCTCGAGTGTAAGGGCAGGGGCTCTTAACCTTTCAGAGTTGAGAAATTCTCTTGTGTCTAACTTCCTGGAATCCTTCATATAGTGCTGAAGACTACATCCATTTTTTACAAAAAATTTGCCAGAGGGAGTGTGTGCTCACCAGAGAGAGATGGAGACAGAGAGAGAGAGAGAGAGAGAGAGAGAGAGAGAGAGGGGGAGAGGAAGACCCGAGAGAGAGAGAGAGGAAGGGAGAAAGGAACCCCTATGGAGAATGTTCATATTGCTACCCCTTCTTCCTTTCTTCCTTCCTTCCTTCCTTCCTTCCTTCCTTCCTTCCTTCCTTCCTTTCTTTCTTTCTTTCTTTCTTTTTGGAGAGGTTTTTGCTATAGGGCGTGTGTGCTCGCCAGACAGACAGAGAGAGACAGACAGAAAGAGAGAAATCACCTCCTAGGGGGGATGGTCACACCACAATCCCTTCTCCTCCATTCTCCTTTCGGGATCTTGGGCACGCACGCACACGTGCCCGGTGTGAGTTTTAAGCCATCGGGTCCAGGACGCGAACCGCGGTCGACTACATGGGAGTGCAGTGACATAGCCATTACACTAACTGCTGGTCCCTTTATTTTTCTTTATTGAGATTTTTAGGCATGCATATACATGCACCTGGCATGTTTCTTAAGCTGCTGAGTCCGGGACTCGAACCATGAAGTTAATTGGTCATGTGAGATCCAGCCATCTTAATCACTACAACATGGGAGGGTCCCATTTTTTCTTTCCTTAAAAAAAAGAAGAAAAAAAGGAAAAAGCAAAAACATCCTTCCTCATTCAAAGATCATAACTAGACTGTAGAGAGTGTTTTTGTTTTTATCTTTTAGGTTTTTGCCACAAGAGAAGGGTAAGTGAGAAGTCACCACCTAGAGGGGATGGCCACAATCCCTTATGCATGCGCACATGTGCCCAGCATGACTTTCAAGCCGCTGGGTCTGGGCCTTAAACTGTGTGTGGTTAGCCATGTGGGAGTCCAACACCTTAACCACCACACAACCAGCTGGTCCCAGCTGAGAGCTTTAAAGAACTTTACAATCTTCCCTCCTATCTCAGGTCGCCTCCTCGTGGTCCCACCTACCCATGGCAAGGACTCCTCCCTCCTCTTCCCTGCAGGAAGTCCTGGAACAGTCATCTGGCTCAAGCCCCCTAAGAGTTCATCTCTCTTGCTTTTGCTCACACTGGCACCTCAGCCCAGCTCTCCCTCTCCAGGTGTACCTCTTCTGATATTTAAATATGATTGCCGTATGTATACGTTGGAATGTCTGTTTTTTTTTTTTTAACCCCGGGGCCGGGGATGGTCATGTAGCAGTAAAATCTGCCACTCTGCCCAGCTGATCCACATGGGAAGGTTTCCAGTTTGTGTCCTTCCCTGGGTATGCTGGGCATGTGCGTGTTCATGACCCAGGCCTTGGGCTGAGGCTGGGGATGAATTGCTTGGTCAAGACCTTGTTTGGGGCACTGTCTGTCTCTCACTCATGGAAGAAGTAAATAATATACTTAAAAAAGTGCTCACGGGGCTGGCAGGTGGCGTGGCAGTTAAGGGCGCTGGATTCCCACGTGGCCAACTCGTGTCTGAGTCTTGAACCTGGTGTCTTTGCTTCTCTCTCTCTCTCACTCTGTCCCTCTCTGGTCAAATTTAAATAAATCATACATAAAGTCAAACAAACTAATTCTTAAAAAAACATGCTCACAACAATTTATTCAATTGTAGAATGGGTATGATCATTCTTCATTCTTTTTTTTTTTTTTTTTTTGGGGAGGTTTTCTCTATAGGGGTCATCGCCAGCAAAA
>NW_006159896.1:2144150-2146570 GCF_000334495.1 Tupaia belangeri chinensis
AGTCACCCCCCAGGGGGGATGGTCACGCCGCAATCCCTTCTCCTCCATTCTCCTCTCGGGATCTTGGGCACACACGCACACGCGCCCGGCGTGAGTTTATAAGCCACCGGGTCCGGGACGTGAACCACGGTCAATTATGTGGGAGTCCAGCGACATAGCCATTACGCCAACTGCTGGTTCCCGATCATTCTTCATTCTTCCCCCAGACATTGTAAGGATGGAGGAGGCAGGGGAGGCCCTTGGTGTGTCACCTGACATGTGGCACATGATGCCAGGACTTCAAAGAGTTTGTGGAAAAATGAAATTAAAGCACACGTTTATTTGGGTGTGGAAAAAACTTTGAAATCCACGTGCAATTGTTTTTTTGCTTTGTTTTGTTTTTTTACAATGTGCATTTCCCATGAACTCTTTGAAGACCCTTGATAAACGGACACTGTTCCTGAATCTTCATGGAGTACGCTCCATTTTGCCAATCAGGTCAGTTTCCTAGATAACATCCCACACTCCACCTGTCACCCTATCCTCTCTCTTTTTTTTTGAGAGATTTTTGTTATAGGGTGCGTGCACTTGCTGGAGAGACAGAAAGACAGAAAGCGAGAAATCACTCCCTAGAGGGGATGGCCATGCTGCAATCCCTTCTCTTCTTGGAATCTTGGGCATGCATGTGTATGTGCCAGTTGTGAGTTTCTTTTCTTTTCTTTCTTTTTTTTTTGAGAGGTTTTTGCTACAGGGCACATGTGCTTGCCAGACAGACAGAGAGAGACATAGAGACAGAAAGCGAGAAATCACCCCCCGGGGGGGATGGTCACGACGCAATCCCTTCTCCTCCATTCTCCTCCTGGGATCTTGAGCATGCATGCACATGCGCCCAGCATGAGTTTTAAGCCACTGGGTCTGAGACGCGAACCGTGGTCTACTACGTGGGAGTCCAGCGACATAGCCATTATGCTAACTGCTGGTTCCCCCCAGTTGTGAGTTTCAAGCCACCAGGTCCAGGACCTGGATCATGGTCGGTCATGTGGGAGTCCAGTGCCTCAACCACCATGCTGTCTGCTGGCCTGAAATTCTCATTTCCTAACTTCTAGCTCTGGTGCTGCTCCCTCTGTGATTTTCCTCAAAACAGACTGTTCTGCTCCTTCCTGAAGCTTCTCTATGTTCTCGAAGGCCAGCCCAGGACGCATGACAGAATGGCAGGTTCTGTTCAGTGAAAGATGACTGGCTGGGTGCCAGGTACTTGCTACGTCCTTTAATCCTCCCAACAAAGTGTTATTATTCTCATTTGACAGATGAGGAAACTGAGGTTGAGAGGTAATGCCACTTGCATGGGGTCATGGAGGGTGGGGCAGCTTGGGCTTCTTTGTCTTTTCACCTCTTGCAGCTCCCAGAGGGCCTGGGGCACAGGTGACCATGGGCTCTTGGCCCAATGTCTGGTAAGTGACTGAATAGACCAATGCGGGTCTGCCTGGCTTCCATCAATTCCATAGCTACCATGTGGGACGTCTGCTGACATGCTGTCTTCTTGTTACCCTAAGAGCTGTCCAGGAACTGGTTGGGATGTGGACTGGTGTGTACTCAGTCCCCAGGCGTAAGGAAGCAGGAACTGGATGGTATGTTGGGTTCAGGACAGGACAGCTGAGCATCAGCTGCCAAGGAAGGCCTCTGCCACCTAGGTCCATGATTTGGGGGTCCCAGTTATTAACCTGTCTCCCCTCCCAGCTCGAGACAGAAACACACTTCTCTTGTACCCCTCAGGCATCCATGTCCAGCCCCACAGGCTGAACTCAAAGTCCATGCTGGTCCCTGCGTTTTGATTCTGACAGTCTTTTGCAACCTGCACCCTGCTATCATCCCTTTTCCCAGTTCTGATTTGGCCTGTCCCACAAGCCACCTCCAGGATGAATGCGCACGGGCTGAACCTGAGTGATGTCTGCCTAGCCGGGTGCAGGTGTGCCCGGCCCTCCCTGCTCCCCACCCCGCCATCCTATAGCTATTGTGCAAGACCGACCGGCACGCCTTCTGGAGCAGATCGGATCAAGGACAGAGAACTTCCTGAGTGCGGGCGGGGCTGGGGACAGTCCCATGGAGCAGGGGGTAGGGGAGAATGGGGCGCGAACGCTGAATTTCGGCAAGTCGGCCTAGACGTCCCCAAGCAGTCCCTCAGGTCCTTCTCCACTCGAGTCTCTTCCCGCATGGGAAGAGCATGGAAGAGGAGCGGTACGCAGACTGGAGCCCCCGGGGCACCCCCAGTTCTTTCGGATGCCCCCACCAGCCCCATCTCTTCCTTCGCTTCGGCCGGAGTCCGGTGCGCTCCCCGCGCCTCTCCTCGGTCTTCCATTCTGGGACCCTCTCTTTGTCTTTGTCTCCCGGCGCTCCCGGAGTCTGCATCCCGGAGCCCCGCCCGGCGCCCCGCCCTCCAGGCC
>NW_006159896.1:2146798-2165092 GCF_000334495.1 Tupaia belangeri chinensis
CTCGGCCGCGGCTCCTCCTCGCCATGGGCGACGTGCTGTCCACGCACCTGGACGACGCCCGGCGCCAGCACATCGCAGGTGAGGATCGCAGCGCGCGCCCGGAGTCCTGCCGGGGGCCCGCGGGCCACGCCCCCACCCCAGCCCGCAGTCAGCGCCCAGGAGGGTCCCCGGGGTCAGGCCTGGGGCGGGACGGGAGCTTCTGGGGACCGCGTCCCGCGTCCGAGCTTGTTCTCGCCAAGTCGGGGCGCCCCTCCCTGCGTCTTCTGATCACCCCTTACTCTTCTCGAGGGGACTCGGACTCCCTTCCTTACCACAGCCCCTCGGAGCCCATCCGGGTGGGATCCCTCAACCCACTTCCCTGATTGAGCTGCGGGATGGGGTCGCACCTTGGCTACCCTGCCCACCCTCTACCCTCTGGACTCCCCCACATCCGGCGCGTCTGGTCTATCCTGGCGGTCCAGGCCCCTGGCTCACCCTGGCCCAGCCCCGGTCCACGTGGCTGAAGCTTGCTGGGGAGGGGCCGTGAGGACCGGGCCTGAACCTGAGGAGGGGGACTCGGGATAGACGGGTGCACCGGGCGGGTGGGGCTCCCCGGCTCTGGGCTCCCGGGCCAGGGCTGTGGCCAAGGCGGAGCCGGCGCCCTCAGGGCCAGTCGGGCTGCTCTGCCCCTTTCTTCAGCCAGCCCTGCTCCGGGCCTGTCACACACAGTGGCCACTTCTCAGAAGGACAGCCCAGAAGCTGCCCAGGAAGGTCTTGGCTCCGCCTCCCGGAGACCCTGAGAATGGGGAGACGCTTGAGAAAGCAGCTGGGGCTAGGACCAGCAGTTGGTGTAATGGCTATAGCGTCGCTGGACTCCCATGGATCCACCGTGGTTTGAGTCCCAGACCCGGTGGCTTAAACTCACGCTGGGCAAGTGTGTGAGAAGGGATTGCGGCGGGGTGCCCTATAGTAAAAACCTCTCCCCCCAAAAAAAGATAAAAAGAAAGCATCTGCGGCTGGGGCGGACTCTGGGCAGGGGCGCGGCCTTGGGCCACCGGTGTCTGTTTCCCAGGCAGTGATGGTGGGTGAGTCTCCTAATGTCCTGTTGCCTCAGTCTTCGCCTCTTTGAAATGACTAGGGAGTTTTTTTGTACTAATGGTTGTTGAGAGACTTAAGTGAGCTAACCCATACCACTTGCTTAGCATGGAACTTGACATGGAAGAGGCCCTGTTCTGGGGGTGCCAGTCAGGAGGGGTCCCAGGCCAGCTCCCAGGGCAGGTCCCCGGCTGCGGGTGCCTCTCCCTGTGCAGTGGCCTCAGCCTGCCGCTGCCACCACTTATCTTTACGTGCTGTAGCGTCTCAGCTGCCCTGTTCTCCACACTCCCTTGAGAGCAGGGACCCCTTGAGAGCAGAGACCAGGTGTCTCTTAACTCTGGGTCCCCAGGGCCCTAAGCTGGTGGGGCACAAAGGAGGTGCTGGGGAGGCCTGCCTGGTGACGGGTCTGGGCCTGCAGCCTGAGCTCCTTTGTGCCAGGCCAGCGCTGGGCACTGGGGAGGCAGTGATTAGGAGTGAATCTGACCCTCTCTAGCCTCCGACCAACGCGGGGTTAAGTCCTGGAAAACCTCCTTGTAGGACAAGGCCTGGCCTCTGGGAGGAGGAAGGGCCAGGGCGGAGTCTTCCTGTCCCCTCCCTGGCGGTGGCAACCTCCTGGGGCGTTGTAACAGTCCCTCCATTCAGGACCTCCTATTCAGGCCCCTCACCCGGCCTGGGTGGGGTGTGGGCCTTCGGTGGGGTTTTTCCTTCCCCACGCCCAACTCCTGCTCTCCGTCTCCCCACTCCTGGGCTGAGAGCTGCCAGTCCACCCTCCTCTCCCCAGGCACAGGGGAGGAGGTGGAGACCGCAGGGGTGAAGTGTCCTCTATTGGAGAGGGTTGCTGTGTGGATAGCAGGCTGGGTGGGAGGGGTGTGCCCACTCAGAGCCTGCTGGCTCCTCTCCTCAACACTCCAGTGCTATTAATAACCCTCTTCACATGCCTCGGATTCCTGGTCTGGGCTCACCTGAGGGGCTCCTGAGCTGCAGGGGTGGGAGATGGGAACCAGGGAGGCCCTTCCGCAAGACTGAGCTGCTTGGGGAAGGAGGGCGTGCCTGTGCCACCTCCAGTGATCCATGCACCCTCACCCCACCCAGGGAGCAGTGGGCACTGTCACAGCAGACAATTAAAATTCCAGAGCCCTCACTACCTGGGGCCACCCCTGTAGAAATGTCAGCTTCCGAACGTCCCTTCCCACAGCCTCTGGGCTCCCGGGCCTGTCAGGGTTCTGCGGCTTGGCTTGCAGCTTTGTGCTGGCCTGGAGCAGGTGAGCAGGTGAATGCCAGTCTGCAAGTCCTGGCAAAGGTCAGGCGCGCTCCTGCCCACGGCGCTGTGCTGCCTTTCATCCTGTGATTTCAAAGTCGCTGGCAGGCAGGGGCTTGTCCCCACACCAGCAGCCCCTGGTGGCAGGAAGGTTTCCTTCTGCTTCAATAAGGAAGCTTGTTTGGAGGAAGGAGCCAGGGCCAGGAGATATTTAACCTCAGGCCACTTACTTTCCCCTGTCTCAGTTTCCTTAGCCATGAACCAAAATGAGTGTGCCCCCAGGGCAGAAGTCTCTCAGCTCGGAGGAACCTCTCTCTCTCTCTCTCTATATATATATATATATTTGGTTTTGTTTTAGTTTTTTTGCTATAGGGTGCCGGAGAGATAGGGAGAGAGATGGAAAGTGAGAAATCATCCCCATCTCCCTGGAGGCTGGTCACACCCCAGTCCCTTTTCCTTCAGTCTCCTCTTGGGATTTTGGGTACGCATGCACGCGTGCCCACACACACATACCTGGTGTGATTTTTCAAGCCACCAGGTCCAGAATTCAAACCTTGCAGTCAGTTACGTGGGATCCAACGTCTTAACCTCCATGCCACCTGCTGGCTCGCCACATTTTTTTTTTTTTTGAGAGTTTTTTTTTTTGCTATAGGGCGCGTGCGCTCGCCAGACAGAGAGAGACATAGGGACAGAAAGCGAGAAATCACCCCCCAGGGGGGATGGCCACGCTGCAATCCCTTCTCCTCCATTCTCCTCTCGGAATCTTGGGCACGCATGCACATGTGCCCAGCATGAGTTTAAGCCACTGGGTCCGGGACTCGAATCGTAGTCGACTACATGGGAGTCCAGTGACATAGCCAGTACGCTAACTGCTGGTCCCCCAATAGGGTCTTAATCCCCGCAGTTCAGCCCTCTGCTTTAGCCAGCCTGGGTGGCAGGCATGCAGCGGTCCCTCTACCTGTTCCGGGAGGTCTCGTGATGTGAACCTGGAACCTTCCTGTGTGGGCCAGTCTTGCAGAGCTTAGCATTTTAAGGCTGTGCCACTGTCTGGCCACCTCCATCCCCAGTTTTCCCCTCAAACCTCCAGGCTTAAGTTAGCTCTAGGTCCCAACACGGACTACACAGCACCTTAGGCCAGCATCTCTGTTTTCGTACCTGTAAAATGGGAAAGATCATAGTACCTGCCTGCTAGGCACTGTTGGGAGAATTCAATGCAGTAAAGCAGGTGAAGCGCAGCCCAATCAATGCTTGGGGCACAGGAAATGCCCAGCCAACAATTGTTACTATTTTTATTTTTTAAAAGGCTTTTTGTCACAGGGCTCACAGGGCGTGTGACAGAGCGAGAGAAAGTGAGCATCAACCCCCCAGGGGGGATGGCCACACAGCAATCCCTTCTCCAGTCTCCTCTAGGGAGTTTGGGCTGCTTCCACATGTGCCCCGCATGATTTTCAAGCTGCCAGGTCTAGGACTCGAACCACGGTTGGCCATGTGGGGGTCCAGCACCTTCACTGTGTTGCCTGCTGGCCCTGCTACTGTTATTTAAATTGCCCTCCAGATCCATCCTTGGGGTCTGTGGTGGGCAAGGTGGGTGGCTCGTGTTTGGAGTTCGGAGGGGGCTGTAGCAGCTGGGGGTAGTGCCCGTTTCTCTGAGTTTCAGCCGTCTTGGGGTCAGCGTGGGTTAGAGAATCTGTGCACGGACTGGTCTCCAGAAGCCTTGCTTACTGTGTCCCTCCTGCGTTGGCAAACGTGAGATGGATGTGGGTTGTCTGGGGCAGGGGCGTGGGGGCCCATATGACAGGCAGAAGAAACCAGAGCTTGGACAGATGGCTGGGGTAGGCCAGCCCAGCCCTTCCCCCAGTCCAGAGGGCAGGACTAAGAGAGTGGACGCATTGGGCGTGTATGGGTTCTGAGCTGTCTGAGGGCTTCTTTGCGTTTGGTCTGAGCCCCATAAAACCAAGATGGAAGAGGGGAAGGAGGGGGGGTGTGTGTGGACAGAGTGGGGGCATGGGGGTGTGGGGCCGTACCCTTGGCAGGAAACCTGCCATTGGCCAGTCTCTGGGGCAGTCTTGCTGGATTTGGTCACTGCGGACCGAGGACCCCTTCTCCCGACATTGCTGTAAGGTTTATCCACTGAGTGGGCTGCCAGGGGTTGGCGCACTGTGTCCCTTTCTTCTCCTAGGCTCCCCTTTCCCTCACTAGTTCTTTTTATTTCTTTACTGAGACATACTTCACCTACCATACAATTCAACCTCAAAAAGCATACAACTCGGTGGTTCTTAGTATATTCACGAAGTTGTGCAACCCTTGCCACAATCAATTTTAAAATGTTTCCATCGCCGCGAAAAGAAACTCTGTACTCATCAGCGGTTAGTCCCGCTCCCTCGTTCCCTGCTAGTCCTCCCGGCTCTAGGCAGCAGTCTCGCTCTGTGTAGTTGCAGAAGGGCTGCGTGCACAGACAGCTTAGGAGGGTAAGTAAAACCCGCAGCTCCCTCCGTCTTCCTTCCCGCCTGTCCCACTCCGGGAAGAGATCGCCGAAGTTCGGCGTGTCGCCGTTTCCCAGCACGCCTCTCTGCACGCATGCTCATGTAGTTTTGCTTATAAAAAGAGATCCTATTATGTATGTTTGTCAAATATCCTGTTATATGTCAGATTTTTTCACTCAGTACCTGGTGGACATCTCTCCACGTCAGAATACACCAGTCTTCCAGTGACTGATCGGTGGGTTTCTTCCTGTACGTGGGACAGGCTATTTTCCCAGTCCCCTGTTAACGGCCATCTGTGTTGTTTCCCATTTTCTCATATTCGGTGCGAGAACCTGCACAAGGTTCCCTGATAATGGAGCCTCAAAATAGAAGTCCTGAGCAACGTTTTGATCTAGTGACGTGAAGCTTATGACAAGGCTGTGGACATTTGACACGCTCCTGTCACGGAGGGTGTTCCTAGTACCGAGTATTCACACCCTATTTGACAGTCGGATGTGACAAAGAAGATATCCTGTTAATTTATCAAGTGAAACAAGTAATACCTTTTTCTAAACATTTTAAAAATCTACTTCTCGGGGCCAGCAGGTAGCATGGTGGCTAAGGCGTTTGGACTCCCACATGGTCGACCAACGTTCAATTCCTGGACCTGGAGGCTTGCTTTCTCGCTTTCCATCTCTCTCTGGTCAAAAGTAAAAATAAATAAATAGATAAATCTTAAAAAAAAAAATTCTACTTCTTTACATTTGGGAGGTGGTCGTAGATGCCGGGGGTGTTTCACTCTCAGTCACCCCTAACCCTGGGCTTCGCAGAGCAAGCGGGCTGGCCGGAAGCAGTGACCAGGCTGGCGCTACCCTCCACCGAGTCTGAGACGGCCCCCAGGGGTGAAGCATCTGTGTTGGGTCTTACATGACGTGCTTTTGTTGGCTTTGACCCTGCCCTCCCCCCCCACCCAGCATCTCGTGGTCCCCGCCATCCGTGTCCCTTCCATCGCCATCGCCTGAGCCCCAGGCTGGCCTGGTCAGAGCTGCCCCAGCCTCTTTTGGGCCTCTGGTCTCCCCACAAGAACTTCCCATGCACACGGCCAGAGAGGCCTTTCTAAACCCAAACTGGACCTTGGCCCACCCCACCCCCTGCTGCCTGGGAATGAAGCTGAAAGTCAAGACTAGGATCGCTCATCCTGGACCCTGCAGACCCTCCAGTATGGAGTGGTATTTCCCTGTGTTGGTTGCTCATCGCAGGGACCGTGACTCAAGCTTGTCTTCACCACTAAGTGATGTCTAGTAAACATCTCTCCCAGGGCATTAAGACCTCCCTGGAAACATTCCCACAGGCTGCGTCTTGGTCCATCTGAAGACGGAGGGACATTCTCTTAGCTTTTTTTCCTAAAGCTGGACATGGGGTCGTTTCTTACATGCTGATTTTCAGGGCACACTGAGTCACTGGTTTGCTTCCTTCTGCTTCTGCTCCGCTTCCTTGCTGAAGACAGGCCCATCTTCCCAGTTCCACCTTCTCTCTACCTTGGTCATGCCAATCTGGGCATTTTGAGGGCAGCTCCTTCCTGGGGCCCTGACACCTCTGAGCATCTTGCCAGGGCTAGTAGGTTTGAAGGGGCTGCCCATGAGCTGGGGACCTGGTCTGTTGACCGTGGTCTCTGGGTATATGACCACACAGTCTCCTGCTTCTGTAGTCTGCCGCGTGCACAGATTCGTTTCCTGTCTGAGGATGGTTGCTGATGGAGTGATTGGGTCTGTAAGATGAGCTGTTGAACTGAGCACTTAACTCCAGGCCAACCTTTGCCTGGATCATCTCACTGACTCTCGCTCTGGGCTATTAGGCCCAGACTGAAGAGCTTTAGCTTTGAAGACCGTGCTCCACTGTTACTGTAGAGTTCCTGGAGCCCAGTTTGGGCAGGGGGATACCGTGGAAAAGGCCCCCAGAGAGGCAGTGGGTGGCTGGGGCTGGGGATAGGCGGAGCCGAGTGGGCACAGAGCGGCATGTGTCAGAGCTCCCTCCCGCAGGTTGCACAAACACCTCCCACCCGTCATTACTCAGTCTGAGACTCACAGTCTCTGACCAGTCCTGTTCTTCTTGCCTTTGCCCCCCTCGTCTGCAGGCAGAGCTCATGACTCATGGCGCCCTGGGTCTCCGAGCAGAGCATCATCCTGTGGTTGCAGAAATTCCTCAGCTGCTTTTTCCTTCCCCTGCTCCACCCCCACCCACTTCCCTGCCCGAGGAAGGAGAGTTTTCTGCAGCCTCGGCTGGGCAGAGGTTTAAGGAAGGAGGAGGAGGGCATGCCTAGGTTTAAAACCCGGGAGGGTGGAGCAAAGCCACTGCTCTTCTCCTGGTAGAATCTTCGAGCCTGAGTCACGAGAGGCTACAGTCTTCTGATCTCACAGATTTTAAAACTGGAAGAACAGGAAGTGCCCACCCCAGGACCCTGGCTCCACCCCATTTTGGAGATTTGCTCCCTCTGGCCCACAGAGGGGAAGAGACCTGCCTGGTGGTGACAAAGTGGCTAGTAAATTTGAAGAGGCGTGACAGGGAGAGGGTTTGGGGCAAGGCTCTGCAGTCAGTCCGGGTTCTGCCAGTAGATGGACTGGTGTTTTGGGGCAAGTCACTCGCCCTCCCTGAGCCTGTGTCTTCTGTACAAGCAGGTAGTTGCAGCTGCTGGGGTGTGGGCATCCAGTGTGACGGCCCCTGAGTGTGCAGCACAGGGCTGGGGCATGCGGAGAACAGAGCTTGTGGTAGCAGCTATATTTCTTTATTTAAAAAGCCTTTTTTAATTTTAAAGTTTCTCCCTTTCTTCCATGAGTGACTGAGAGAGACAGAGAGATGCAGAAAGACAGGCACCTCCAGCAGGGTCCTCACTCCACCATCCACCCCCACTCCAGCCAGCCCTGGACCATGGGTGTGCCTTGCATGCTCAGGGACATCTCTGGAGGCGGACCCAGGACCTTCTGACGTAGGTCAGCCTTGCAGAGGGTTGTTTCCTGCCACACCACCGTCCGGCCCTGGTTACGGCCGTTACTGTTCTGAACTGCCTTGACACCCGAGGAGCTGTGCTGCTCCTGCCCTGCAGCCGCACCCATCCCAGCACTTTGCGTGGGCTCTGGAAGACTGGCGTGCTCCGGTCTGAGGAGGTGCTGGGGGTATTCAGCAAGGCCCTGGGGCGGTGAGATGGGGCCGTGGAGACACAGCAGAGTCGGGCCTTAGGAGCATCACCCACTCTGTGCTGGTGTTGGGGAATCTTGCTCCCCATCTGTGACCCCAGAACCAGTGTCTGTTCCTGGGACTCCTCTGTCTTGGAAAACCCTCTGCTAGGGGGTCTCTGGGTACCTTCTAAAGGCAGGGCTGGGAGGGTTTCTATGTGGAAATAGAGGTACATGTCTTTTTTTTTTTTTCTTGAGAGATTTTTGCCATAGGGCATATGCACTCACTGGAGAGACAGACAGAAGAAGAGAAATCACCTCCCAGGGGGGATGGCCATGCCACAATCCCTTTCCCTCCTGGGATCTTGGGATGCATGCACACACACCCTGCACGAGTTCGAAGCTACTGGGTCCAGGACTCGAACTGCGGTCGGCTCTGTGGGAATCTAGTGACGTAACTGCTACTCCATTTGCTGAGCCCTAGAAGTGCATGTCTGTGGGACCCCCCAGGAGTGTGGTGAGCTCTGGCCATGCAGGTTAGTTATTTCTCCTACTTATTTGTCCAGTAGTTATTGAGCACCTGCTGCATGCCAGGCACTGTGCTAGACACCAGGGACTTGCAGGTGTAGACTCCACATGGCAGGGAGTTGGTCAGAGGGGCGGCTTCTGTGGGCAGGTGTTGTGGGTGATGGCAGGCTGACGTTTCAGGGGAGGAACTTTGCCCTGATGGTTCTGAGGAGGCCTTTTCAGGCAGAAGTGGTCCAGGTGGTGATGTCAGCTGTGCCTGAGGGCATGTGGGAGGGGGCCCACCACCAGTGGGGAGAGGCAGGCCCCCGACCAGTGCAAGCAGGGGTTAGGATGGTCGGGGGGTGGAGTGATGGTGATGTACAGGCTGGGGACAATCGCTCTTGGCCCTGCAGTGCTGATGCGTCCCATCGATTGTTTTATCAAGGCTGACCTCCAGCCAGTGGTTGAACGGCTTCTGTTCCCACCCCTCTAATGATGGGAGATGCCTTCCATCCATTCCCTGGGCCTCAGGTTCCTCATCTGTGAGCTGAGCCAGGCCTCAGGGTTGTTGCGAGGGGTCTAGGAGAAGAGGCGGCTAGAGCTCTTCGAGTTTGAGGGAACACTAAGTCTGCTGTTGCTCGCTGCTGCTGTAGTGAGTGGTCCACAGTGGGATACTGGCAGGGACTCCCTCCACCCAGGAGGATCATAAGTGCCCTGTGAGGGCTGGGGTGCTCGGTGCCGGGTACTGGTGCATGGGCAGGGCTCCAGGGGGTAGCTGGGTCTCCAGGGGGCACAAAGGAAGAGTGGATCACAGTTGTGAAGGATGAACCTCCCTTTCCCACCCTCCCACTGAGGCCGAGCGACTGCAGTGCTGTCTGCCCTCCCTGTGTTCAGGGCTGAATGTGGCTGGTGGGGGTGTGAGGCCTGTGCCTTCATGGAGTGGAACCATTTGCAGGAAACTCTGAGCCTCTTGCATTCCACGAGCGTCTACACCACCCCCCTTGCCAGGAGCCATTGGAGGCGAGCGCCCCAGAGTGGGTCCAGGTAATCTTCCTCTCATTGTCTGTGTCATGGGGTACTAGGACAGTCTCTCCTGCCCTTCCAGTTCTGGGGCGGCCTGTGGGCTTCCGGCTCCTTTGAAGGCCAGAGCAGGTGCAGTGCGTGTCCATTGCTTGAGGTGGTCTTGCTGCTGAGGCAGAGCTAGTTCTGGAAGCTGCCTTGTGCCACTCAGCCTGGGCACCTGTGCGAAGCAGTGACACGAGCCAGCCAGGGTGGTTCGAGACAGCTAGAGGCCCTGTGGTTGGCATTGCAAACACAGGGGAACTTTATGTTTTCCAAAGTGCATGGCGGGTGGTTTTTTTTTTTTTTTTTTGGAGAGGTTTTCACTGTAGGGCGCGTGCACTCGCCAGACAGACAGAGACATAGAGACAGAAAGCGAGAAATCACCCCCCAGGGGGGATGGTCACGCCGCAATCCCTTCTCCTCCATTCTCCTCTCGGGATCTTGGGCACGCACGCACACGCGCCCGGCGTGAGATTTAAGCCACCGGGTCCGAGACGCGAACTGTGGTCGACTACGTGGGAGTCCAGCGACATAGCCATTACGCTAACTGCTGGTTCCCGCGGGTGTTCGTTTTTAAGAATTATTTATTTTTACTTGTTAGTATTGTTTTTAAGATAGGACCAGAGAGAGAGAGAGAGAAAGTGAGAAAGCAGCTACCAGGTCTGGGACTTAAACCGTGGTCGGCCATGGGGGTGCCCACTACCGCGCCACCTGTCAGCCCTGTGCATGGTGAGTTTTAATACTCAGTCAGCCCAACTCTATAGGGGGTTGTCTGGCCTTGATTGGGTGTGGGTGGCAGTAGGCTTCTGCCCCTAGAGCAAGTGGCTCTTCTCCTCGGAGCCCCAGCTGGTGGTGACACGGTGAGCCCTGCCTGGGCGTGTGTGCAGATTCTGGGAGGTGCACTGTGCAGTTCCAGGCCCGTCTCAGTGGAGTTCATGGGGAGCTGTGTGTCACGTGCTTCTGCCTGAGGCTCTCTGGGATCTCAGGGATGCCCAGACATCCGGAGGGGAGTGAGCTGACAATCGCACTTGTGTTTGGCTTTTGTGTGCATGTTGAGGAAAGTGCTCTCCGGGAGGTGACGGCCAGAGGACAGCAGCCTTCAGTGTTGGGGAGTCTGGGCCCCCTTGCCTCTGGTCTGGGAAGGACCCTTTGAAGTCATCTAGCCAACCCCGCCTCCTTTGCATAACTGAGTAAACTGAGGCCCAGAAAGAGGAAAGGATGTGCCAAGGTCTAGAGGCAGCAGAACTGGGCCCTGCCCCCAGCAGGAGGCCCCCCCTTATTCCTTGCCCACTCCTTACAGTGGACTGCCCCAGACAGCGGCGGGGGGGGGTGGGGGGGGAACTGGGCTGGGCAGGGCCGCAGAGGTTATAATTTTGAAAAGCGAGTAAACAAGCCCTCCGTGGGAGAGGCCGCCTGTCCGAGGAGACAGTGGGCCTGTCCTCAGGCAGACAGCGGGGTGCTGTGCCTGGTCAGAAGCAGCCAAGCCACACCCCCTCTGCCCCACCCCACTCCCACATTGAAGGCTGCCAGGAAAAGGGGTGGCGGCAGCCTTTCTCGACCCCCTAGGGCTGATGCTCGAACTGCCCTCCCGCTTAGCCGAGGTGCCCCAGCTCCCCTGTCTGGGCCTCAGTCCCCCATCTCTGAAGTGGGAGGGCAGTGTGGGTTGGGGGATGGTTGAGCCCGACACAGCAAGCCCTTTCTCTCCCTGACCCGAGGCCCCTGTCTGCCAGGGAGCTCAGAAACATCACTTCTGGCCCGAGGCGGGGCCTTTACTCTGAGCAGGGGGTCACTCTCAGCTCCCCCAGAGTGTGCCTGGCAGGTCTGGGAGGCCGAGCCTCCACCCCAGGCCCGGCTCGCCTGCCGCAGGCTCTCGTCTTCCCTGTTTTCCGGCTGAGATGGCAGCACCCTCTGAGCAGGGCTGCCGCCCCGCAGGCTGGGCCCTGGCACTTGCCTGGCCTGGAGCCCCCCGGCAGACTTCCTGTGCCAGTAGGTGCCAGCCTCTTGCCTCCCTGCCCTTTTCCTGCCGTCCCTGTGCGGCTTCTGAGGGTGCAGACCTGTGGCACTTCAGGTGACTCCTACTCTGGGCCTCAGTTTCCCCCACAGTTCAAAGGAAGGGTTGGGTGAGAGCTTCTGGCAGTGGGGCGACCTCGTTCAACACCTGTCGCCTTTCTTCAGACCCTTCCAGGCTCCCCTGTGCCCTCAGAGACAGTCGGGTGACCTTGAGGACAGTGTGGCCAGGCAGGTGAGAACTTGCGCGGCCAGCCACCAGCCGGGCACCTCTGGGATGGTTCCTCTAGCTCTCTCTGGCTTAGTCTCACTGGCTGTTAAGTGGGATGACAGTAATAGTACTCCCCTGCTTGGGAAGGTTGGCACATGGTGTGGTTAATGCAGTGACTGCTCAGGCTTTTGCTGCCTAATTACATTTCTTGGTGTAAATTGGTTTAGCTCTCTAGCGGTGGTGCATGAATGAAGCCACCTCAGGGTGCTGTGTCCCCGTAGCACAGGGACCCGAAGTTCTCTGGATAAAGGGCTTAGGGGAGGTGGGCTTGGAGGGCAGGTGTGGGAGGGCTCAGAGGGCCTGCTGGTCTGACTGCTCCCTGCCCTGTGGAAGGAGTGGCTCATGCCGAGACCCCAGGCCTGAGCCCTGCGTGCGCACTGCATGGCTTCCTTCCTCCGGCTGTTCCTCTCACTGTGACTCACTGGCTTTGAGCTCTTTGTTCTTGTCCTTGAGTCCTGAGAGGGTGAGGTGGGGAGGGGCCAGGGCGAGGGAGTCGCTGACCCTCCCTCTGGGTTCCTGGCCCTACCTGTTCTGGGCTCTTCTGCAGCTCCATGCTGCCAGGGCTGAGCCTGTAGCGTGACAGGCCGGGGAGGGGACACCTGGGCCAGGGCCTGGTGCTCTCACCGACTCCCTGAGTGCCAGTCACAGTAGTGCACGCCGCCTGAGGGCCCACTGTGTGCTTGGCACTGAGCTGGCATCCGGTACAGCCAGATCAAGCTCGCTCAGGCCCGGCCAGGAGGAGCTCATGGCTCGGCAGGAGAGCGCCATGGGGCAGGTAGTCACAGACACCCAGAAAGTGATTCCCAGAGAGCAGACTGCCGGGGGGGCTGCTGCGTCCTCCCGGAGCCCGCAGGTGTCTGGGGCCCTCCGGGCCACGCTGTACTTGCTGTCCTACCCCGGATGAGGAGGGAAGCCTAGGTCCCCTGAGTGGGGGGACGGGTGGGCTCGGTTCAGGCCACGTGCTTTCTCCCGCGGGTGCCTCAATTCCTGTCACCTGTTTCTAGGGCTGACAGGAGGCAGGGCTGGGGTTGTGAGCCATCTTCTGGGTTTTAGCTGGGCTGTGGAATGGCAGTGCCTAGCTGGGTTTGGAACCCTGAAATCCTTTCCTTGTGAAGGGGCCCCTCAGGGGTTTTAAGTACAAGGCAGACTCCGGAGGGAGGAAGAGGGCAGGGAAGGTTCTGGAAGCTCACTCACTTGAGCTGAGTGTCTGAGGGCAAGATGGTGTGTGGCCACCAGATTGACTAGATAGAAATGTGGGTGCAGGAGCCGCTGTGGCTGAGCGCCGGGTCCCGGTGAAGGAGAGGCGGAGAGGCGGGGAAGGGTGGCCGAGGAGGTGGCTCTCCCTGCCACTGTCACCACGTGTACACAGAGCAGCAGCAAGCAGGAGCCCCAGGGCAGCCCACTGTCATGGCACCCTGGGGACTTAGCCCGGGACTCCAGGGCTGAAACGGGCAGAGGGCAAGTGTGTACTGTGGGTATTGCTCACTGCGTAACGTAGCCATTAAAAATGAAGACGTAGTTTTGTGTCTCTGAAAGGGTCTGTTCAAAACGTTCGCTAAAATGCACATTTTGTGTCTCTGAAAGGGGAGTTCAAAACGTTCGCTAAAATGCACATTTCAAGAAACTATATGTGGACTTAAAGTTATTTTTGCACCAAAATAAACTTTCACTTTAATTTTATTTCACTATAAACTTTTTTCTTTTTTAATTTGCCACGTGCAGGCCCCGGAGAGAGAGAAAGTGAGAAAGCATCCCGTGTGGGGAGTGGTCACGCTGTAGCCCCTTCCCCTCCATGTGTCTCTCATGTGGGGATTTTGGGCACGCATGCCTGGCATTTCTGTCTGCCTTTCTTTTTACAATTTTTCTGTAGGGTGTCTGTGCTTGCTGGGGAGACATGGGGTGAGGCAGCAGAGAAAGTACCCCCAGGGGGATGGCCACACTGCAGTCCCTTCCCTATTTTCCACTTGGGATTTCGAGCACGCACTGATACACTTGATATTTGTCAAGCCGCCAGGTCTGGGACTTGAACCGTGCAATCGGACATGTGGGATCCAGCCTCCTTTACCATGCCCCTGGCTGGCCCATTTAAAAAGAATAATTAAAAAAAGGAATAATTTATTTAATTTCATTTATTATTCTTTTAAAAATAATTTTATTTTATTATTATTTTAAAATTTCCTGTAGGGCACATGCACTCGCCAGAGAGAGCGAGACAAATGAGAAAACAAGCAGCCAGGGCTGGGACTTAAACTGCACTTGGCCACATGGGAGTCCAACGTCTTTTAACCGCTGTACCACCTACCGGCCTGCCTGATGTGTTTTATAAGCTGCTGGGTCCAGGACTCAGACTGTCGTCTTCAAAATCTCCCATAGGGCGCACGTACTTGCTGGAGAGAGAAACAGAGGTGTGGACAGAAGTCTGGCTACTTTTTCTATTTTTCCAAAATCTTTTCGAAAGGGGACTGGGGAAGTCAAGCCCACAAACATTAACAGACCATTTATTTTCTATGAACAGGATTCTTCCTACCTCCTGTTCCTGGCATAGTATCTTTGAGATGCATATTTCAACCATTACAGTGTATTCTTGTGCTTATCTCTTCCCAAGACACAGAACTTCCCTTTTCCTTGAGATGCAGATTAAGCCTTTCTTTAACTAAGACACAGATCTTCCCTTCCAATCACCACCTAAGAACTGTGGAGCCCACCTATAACCTACAAGCCCCTGCTTCTACATGTCCCGCCTTTTTGGGCCAGACCAATGGAAAATCTTTTCACTAAATGTTGTGTGTCAATCTCAAAAACAAAAGGAACCTCTGTACATGATCACCCCGAGAAAAGGAATGTATTCCTCTTCTCCGCGCCTGGGTCACTCAGAGGTGGCTTGGAAATAAACCGCATTAATTATTAATGATTAATTTTATAGTTGGTTATTTTTTCCGTCGACAGAGGGAAAGCAAGAAAGCTTGCCCCTTGTGGGGAGTAGGTCACACAGCTGTCCCTTCGCCATCCTCATCCCAGGATTTGGGGCACGCCTGCACATGTGCATGGTGTGTCTCTCAACCCCCAGGTCTGGGGCTCAGATCGTGTCATCAGCCATGTGGGATCCAGCCACTTTGACCACTGTGCCACAGGCTGGCCCAAATTTTCAGCTTCAAGCTTCCCCAGAGCTTCCCCCTTTTTTGTTGATGTTAACAGCATCTAATAGTTAAGGAAAAATTAGAAAATAGAGATAAGTGAAAGGAAGAAATGAAAATTGCTGCTGCTTCTCCCTCCCAGAAGTAGACCTTCAGGCACTGTCGGCTGCATAACCTGTTCTTCCACCCTAAGGACAGGTGTGGGCACCTGCCTGCCTGCTGTCCCCTGCGGCTCGCCCAGTGGCTACAGGGTATTCCACGATGCCCCGTATTTTGTGTGTTAACTTGCTCCCTCTTACCCTTGTTTCCCAGCACTTGGGTTGTTTCTGTGTTTGTTGCAAACCAGGTTCATTTCTGCATGCTGCTTCATCTAGGAGCCTGCTCAGCGGCAGGCCGTGTGCCGGGGCTCGGGGCTCGGGGCTCCGGCGGGAAGGCCTCCTTGGATCTCCATCTGGCAAAGACCCAGCGTGGAATACCAGCGGAGGTGGGGGCACCGAGGGCGCCCTCAGCAGCATGGGGAGCAGCACTAACCCAGCCTCAGCAGGCCACGGAAGGCCCGTCAGAGGAGGGGCCCCTAAGGTGAGACGTGAGGGATGGAGGAACAGAGAGAATTACACGCAGAGGGACAGCCTTGCAGAGAGCAGAGAACGCAGGTACGGTGGGACCAAAATACCCTGAGAGTGGTGCCACGGTCCTCACTGGCCACGGCAGCAGCCCCACTGCATGACCACTTTGGTGGTTGGTTGTGATGGTGCCGTTGTGTCTGTCCCTCTAAGGTGCAGGGATCGCTGACTTGCCTTCCAACGGGGACATAGAAGCAGAGCAAGTGGCTGGCACACCGGGCTTTCACCTGAACCAACCTGGAGGGGCAGAGGCTGGAGCGTGGGACGTGCCCGACTCCGATTTCTAGGGCTCTTTGCAGGTGTCGTATCGTTTGACGGGAGCAGAGCAGGAAGAGGAGACTGAGGATCTGAGCTTAGGTGACGGCCTGGGCTTGTGTGACAGGGTGGTGACCCTTTCTGCTGCTGATGTGTGACCGTGGGCTGGTCCTGCCTGTTGGGCTGTACTGGGGCTGGAGGCTGGAGAGGCCTGGGCAACAGGGTCTGCCTCCAAGACAGAGTCAGCGTTCTGGGGAAGCCTCATCCTCCTCTCCTGTCTGTCTTTAGATTCTGGGGAGACTGAACTGTGGAGCCCTGGTGTAACCCCAGAGTCCGAGGATGAAAACTTTTATGGAACGTTCACTTACTGAGAGAGAGGGGGTGGCAGGGACCTTGACAGGGCCTCACCACTCTGAGCCCCAGCCCTCCAGCCGGCCAGGATCATGGCTGTACCTGGCATGTTCAGGTTAACCCAGCATCTGAACCCGCGGCCTTTCCGTAGGCTCCAGTGTCGAGCAGCAGCACCCTACCTCTTGTGCCACCGTGACTGTGCCTGACAGATAATTCTGTGCCAGGTGCTGTGCTAGGTGCTAGGGCAATGTCAGGGTCCCTGTCCTCAAGAGGACAATGGATACCGAGCAATGAGTTATTAAAGCGGAGTTGTGTTAATGACTAACAGGGTTCTGACCTGGTGCTGGTTAGGGACCGTGCCTTTGGGTGCCCTGGGCTGGCAGGAGGAACTCAGGATCAGTTTGATCAAGGCCGGATGGTGGGCTCCCCTGGGCCTGTCGGCATGTTTGGAGGGAACGCTGTCTTATACCTCACAGTCTAGGTGTCAGGACCGTGGGGGTCTGGCACAGTGATGTCCTGCCCATTCCTGGACAGATGAGGCAGAGAGCTAAGAAGGGTGAGAGGTTCACCGCAGACAGTCGGGTACCTGGGCTCAGGGCCCAGTGCTCGTGGTCCCGCATCACCACCCTATTTCACCGCCCAGTGGTGGACAGCCAGTGGGTCTGTCCCCGCTCACCCTCCAGGGGCCCCAGGGATTGGACCTGGAGCTTGGAGCCTATTGGCTGAGCAGAGCCTCCTGTGAATGGGGGTCATGCAGGCGCCTGGGGCGGGAAGCTGGGCTGGCAGTGTTCCTGGAAGGTTTATCCTCCACTCCTCTTTGCACACCCTCTGGACCCTGAGGAGAACTGCAGCTGGTGACCCACGGGTGGGATGGGGCCTACACCCACTGCTGGCCAGGCTCGGGGACAGGCCAAGGCCACTTGGTATTGGGACAAACTCCCCACCTTCTGTCTGTGTGAGCTCATCTTCCTCTGTCCTCCCTTCTCTCCCACTGCCTGTCCCTCCCTGTTCAAAGGAGGCAGAAGCTGTTCTCACCGCATCCTGACCCCACTCACTGTCAGGGCCCTGGAACCTGCAGCTGCAGGCAGCAGTGTATTGTGTGCAGTGCGTGTGTGTGTGCATCTGTGTGCGTGTGCGTCTGTGTGGGCAAGGTGGGCAGGGAGGAGTCTGGGGTCCCAAGGCGTCTTTTGAAGAAGCTTGACATGGACTTAGTCCAAAGGACCTTGGCATTGAAGGGCATTTGGCTAATGCGATGTGTGCCCACTGCGTGCTCATGTTCGGTCCTCTCCCACTGCGGCTGGCCATAGAAGCTGGAATTATTAGTTATTGGCTTTTTTTTTTTTTTTAGGATTTTGTCATAGGGTGCATATGTTCACCAAAGAGAAAGAGAACGTGAGAAATCACCCCCTAGGGGACATAGCCATACCGCTTTGGGGATTTTGGGCACACATGTACCAAATGTGATTCTCAAGCCAATGGGCCTGGGACTCGAACCATAGTCGGCTATGTGGAAATCCAGTACTTTAACCACCGCACCACCTGCTGGTCCAGTTATTCTTATTAGAACAGCATCTGGCATTTATTGGGCTCTTACCGATGGTCAGGCAGGTGCTAGGTGCTTCTCACACATCATCTTAGTCTTCACAAGGGCTCTTTGAAGGGGGTGTTATTTTCACACTCATTTTATGGTCAAATAAACAGGCTCAGGAATGTCGTGGTGCGTGGTTGAGTCAGGTCGCTGACTGCTCCTAAAGTTCGTGTTTTTACAGTGACCAGTCCACCCCAGGACAGAATGTCCCCCACAGCCTCCTTGCCAATTGGTCATTCAGCCTTTGCTTAAACACCTCCAGTGACGGGGTGCTCCCTACCTCCTAGGGTCATCTGTTTGATACGGGGCATCGTGGGAAGCCCTCGCCCGAAGCCGTCTGTCTTTCTGGGTCATTGGAGAACGGGCTCTGGTGTGGCCGGGGCATGGCTGTGGCTAGGCTACCCCAGCATCTGCTTTCCCTCCAAGGTTGGGTTTGGGGAGGGGAGCTAAGACCTGGCACGCTTCCTTGGCAGCCCTGCCTGGCACTCAGGGCTTCCTAGCTCCAGCCGTCATAGACTCGGCAGGGCGGGGG
>NW_006159896.1:2165423-2179898 GCF_000334495.1 Tupaia belangeri chinensis
TCCTCGCCCCAGCCGGTCATAGACTGGGCAGGTCGGAGCCGAGACTCCCTTCACTGGCATCAGCCTGGATGTCTTAGTGCAGAGACAAGGAGAACCGAGTGTGAGACACCAGGAGAGCCTCCCGGAGTTCAGGCCCCGCCCACCGGGTCCTCCCATCCAGTCTCTCCCTTGCTTTGCCCGAGAGGAGGTGTGGGAAATAGAGGCTTGCAGGGACAAGCAGCTTGCCCACGGTTAGCACAGGTTGGTGACACAACTGCACAAGGACCCAGGGCCCTCGACTTTCCCAGCTGGCGCCATCTCTGGTGACCAGAGAGAAGGGCGAGGTGGGAGCCCCCACAGCCCGCAGTGGTGTGGAGCAGGGGGCTGTGGTCGGCCAGGTTTGGTGATGCGCGGGTTGTTTCGGTGTTCGCTTTCAGAAGCCTTCATTGATGTCTCCACTTCCCCTTCTTGATGAAGTAACCTCTGAGGGACGGAGCCCAGGATTGAACCCCCAAGTGTGTCACCTTCCCATCCCTGGGCCGGCTTGCTGAGGGACCTGGTAGCTGCTGCTCCGTGGGTTTTTGCTGGTCCTCGTGTCATGGCCTGGGATGAAACACATCACAGAAACTGCCATTAGTGGGCCAGTCAGGTGGTGTGGTGGTTAAGGCAGCTGAACACATGGCTGACTGGGCAGTTCAAGTCCCAGACCCGGTGACTTGAAAACACGCTGGGTGTGTTTGGGCACCTGGCTGGGTGCCCAAAATCCCAAGAGGAGAAAGGATTATGGTGTGGCCATCCCTGCGAGGGATTTCTCACTATCCCTCTCTCCTTCTTTCTCTTTCTCCAGCAAGCACACACATCCTATAGCAAAAACTAAAAAGGAAAGGAAAGAAAATGCCATTAGCATCGTGCAGGTCTCGCTGTCCGCTCTGCCCACACCGGCCACCTCTGCCTGGACAGGTGGGATCCTGTCAGCGTTTTC
Organism: Tupaia belangeri chinensis; assembly: GCF_000334495.1. Taxonomy (NCBI): domain Eukaryota; kingdom Metazoa; phylum Chordata; class Mammalia; order Scandentia; family Tupaiidae; genus Tupaia; species Tupaia belangeri. The sequence continues at coordinate 2,166,385 of NW_006159896.1, forward strand.
TCATTGCCTTTGAGAGTACGAGCCCCGTCTGCTCGGGCTCTGTGGGTTTCGCTGAGTCCTTGACAGCCCGGGCGCTGCTGTTGCTCCCGTGTGACAGCGGCGGAGGCCGAGGTTCAGGGAGAATGAAGCTATGCTCTGAGTCTGGTGGTCGGTGATGGGTGGAGGTGGTAATAGAGCCGAGACCCACCCCAGAACCTCACCGTGCCGTCCATGGAGGTGCCCTCCTTGGCACGGGGTGCAGGTGCACGTTTTGGAACGCTTTCCTGCATGTCCGAAACTTTGCGTTTCCTGGGCACCCTGCGTGCTCACCCTCCCTGAGGCCTCCTCCTCCACCTGCCACACCTGTCCCTCCTGACTTGGGCTGCCTCCCTCGAGAGCCTTCCTCAGCCCTGCAGGCTGGGCCAGTGACCTCCCGTGGCCCTCCGTGACCTCCATGCTTCTCCCAGTCTGGCACTTGCCCATCCTGGGTTTTTGTTGACAAAACTACCCATCTCCCCACCGAGGTGGCACGGTCTGTGTTCGTCCTGCTCTGAGTGCCCCGTACTCTGTTGTTGAGTGAGTGAGTGAGGGCGACATGAAACCTCCCTTCAGCACGATGCAGGCTGTGAGAGCCTTGTCCTGAGCTGGCAGATGGAGGACATGGGTCCCGTTCTCCAGCCCTGCATCAGGGTGGCATAGCCTGGCTGGCGGGGAGGAGCCGGGTGGCCATGCCGGCTCTCAGGCGGTCATGGGGGCATACTGGAGGAAGGGGTCGGGCAGCAGGTTCTGCCTGAGCCTCTCAAGGTCCATGCTGGACACGGCAGAAGGGTGATGACAGGGTCCCACATAGGCCCATGGTGGGTACCTGCAAATGGAGCCAGTTCTGACAGGTGGCCAGGCTGCAGGCCACGAGGGCTCGGGTTCTGGTCTGGGTGGTGAGGATGGTAGGGCAGGACTGGAGTGAGGCCATGAGAGGTCAGCAGGAGTGGGCACCTAGGTGGGCGGGGACTGGAGGGTTTACAGTGTGACTGCCATGCATGGCCACCTCCTCTGTGTCCATGAGTACGTCCAATCTTAATGACAACTGTGTAGTTGTCCCCAGTGCTCAGAGCAGAAAACTGGGGCTCAGAGAGGGGAGGCCCCAGGGCCACAAAGCTGGGGCGGGGGGTGAGCAGAGGAGGGGGGCCTGGGTGTGGGCTCAGGCTGCCCTTGGGCTTTCCCCAGGCTCCCTTAGCCTGGGCGTGGCCTTGGCCATGGCAGAGGACCATGTGGGACAGTAGCCTTAGAAGCCATCCGAGACACGCAGCCGTGGGTGGGTGGCCCTGTGGGTGGGTCTGTGTTTCTGGAGGGCAGGGGCGCCTGGTGCTGGGCTCCCAGAGCAAGCTGCCAACTCTAGGCTGTGGGCACGGGGCTGTTGCCAGGCAGGCGGGGCACGGTGGGAGGCATGAGAGCGCTTTTGTTTCCTCTGTTTGTGTCAAGATGGGAATCGACTTCCTCTCACTGAGGAGGAGGAGGCCGGGGCGTAGAGGAAAGGGCAGCCTGGTGGGCGGCGGGCCTTCAGTCTTCCTTTTAGGGCATTTCCCTGGGCCTCCACTGGCCTCTCCTGCTCAGGCCCTCCTGCCCCCAAGCCCAGGCCTCCCCATAGACTGTGCTGAGCCCTGGTACGTGCTCGCCAGCTCAGAGGGCTTTTCTGGGCTTTCGTGAGAAAGCGCGGCTGGCCTGTCGCGCCTTGCCCCAGATCTGTGCCTGTGATGAGGACACCAGCCTCGGCCCTCCTCGATTCCTTCCTGGGTCCCAGGCGGCCCCTGGGTGCCATTTTGGTGTCTGAAATCAGATGACCTTCCACCCTGGGGTCTCAGTAGTTCATTCACACTTGTTTCCTGAGCACCCACCTGGCTAGGCAGGAGCTGGGGTTGGGAGATAGTGGGGATAAGTCTGGGTCGTGGGAGCAGGCTGGTCTTTGGGGAGCCTGGTTGAAAGATGAAGTTGAGGGACCAGCAGGTAGCATGGTGGGTAGGATGCTGGACTCCCACATGGCCAACCACAGTTCGAGTCCTGGACCTGCTTTCTCACTTTCCTTTTCTCTCTCTTTCTCTCTGGGCATATTAAAAAATAAAAACAAAAAACAAATATACCTTTTTTTTTTTTGAGAGGTTTTTGCTATAGGGAGTGTGCATTTGCCAGAAAGACAGAGAGAGACAGAGAAACAGAAAGTGAGAAATCACCCCCCAGGGGGATGGCCACACCACAATCCCTTCTCCATTCTCTTCTAAGGATCTTGGGCACACACACACACGCCCAGCATGAGTTTAAGCCACCGGGTCCGGGACTTGAACCACGGTCGACTACATATCCAGCAACATAGCCATTACACTAACTGCTGGTCCCAATAAATATACCATTTAAAAAATTATTAAAAAAATTATTTTTTTAAAGAAAAAGAATTACTTATTTAATTTTATTTATTCATTCAGTCATTTTCATTTGACCAGAGAAAGACAGACATACAGAGAGAAGGAAAGTGAGAAGGCAAGACACCAGGTCTGGGATTCAAACTGTGGTCGGCCATGTGGGAGTGTCCAGAGTCTTTTATGAGGGGCAGGTGACATGGTGGTTAAGGCACTGGACACTCCCACATGGCCAACTACGGTTCAAATCCCGAACCTGGTGGCTTGTTTTCTCACCTTCCTTCTCTCTGTGTGCCTGTCTTTCTCTGGTCAAATGAAAATGACCGACTGAATAAATAAAATTAAACAAATAATTCTTTATAAAAATTCTTTTAAACAAAAAAAGATGAATTTGAAGTTACCACCTTCACAAACAAGGTGATAACTGCGATTGAGAAGGCGGCTCGGGGGGCTGGCAGGGCGGCATTGCGGGCCTGGGAACCTGGCCATGCCTTGGGGACAGGGTCCTGAGGAGAGAGCCTTTGACCCTGGGCAGGAGGATTGGCCAGGTGGGGTGTGGGAGCTAGGAGAGCATCCCAGAGGAGACCCCCAGGCCACAGGCCAGTTTCTGCCTTTAGGTACAAAAGTCCTGGTTCTCTTCCCCCCTCCCCACCTCAGAGGAGCTGGACCACTCACAGGGCGGAGGGGCCGTGGGCGGCTCCTTCCCCACTCCCCAGCCTCAGCTTCCCATGAGAGAGCTTGGACTTGGTCTCAGAGGGTCCTTCCCAGGCCCAGCAGCTGTCGTCAGCATGCGCGGCTAGCCTGTGATGGAGGGAGCATGCGGGGTGGGGTTCCCACACCAGTGGCCAAGATGGCAGCCACTGCCTTCTACGGCCCACCCGGCGACTAAGGCCTCCCGGCCCCCCGGCCTCCGTGTGTGCTGGGGAGGCTATGCCATCATGCCTGTTCTACAGATGAGGACGCCGAGGCAAAGAGGCTGCCCCAGCTCAGGGCTTGCTTTTGCTGTAGGGCACGTGCACTCGTCAGAGAGACAGAAAGAGAGGGGAAGTGAGAAATAGCCCCTGGGGGATTGGCCATACCACAGTCCCTTCTCCTCTATTCTCCTGGGATTTGGGGCACGCGCATTGGCACCCGGTATGATTTTCAAGCCGCCAGGTTCAGGACTCGGACTGCGGTCAGCCATGTGGGAGTCCAGCGCTTTAACCACTGCGTCACCTGTCGGCCCCCAGGGTTTGCTTCCTGTCTCAAGCTGGGCCCTGGAACGAACCTGCCTCCATGAGAATGTCACCTTTCGCTAGGGCCAGTGTTGTGCTGTTGCCGGCGACAGGGATTCAGACGGGAACAAGATGCCACGCTACCGGGAGCTACCAGTCAAGGGAGGACTGTCCCGCCTGGGGGGACAAACACCTCTGAGCTGTCTCTCCCTCTGGCAGCGTTCTGGTTGCCTGGATACAGCAGAGATGGGCTGCCATCTGGTTTTGCTCTTACCTGTGTGATGTGGGGGAGGTCACTAACCTCTGAGTCACAGCGTCCTCTCCATAAGACGTGTCTAATTGCTTTGGCCGGTCAGGGTGAAGTGAGACGGTGGTGACGGTCACTACGTGGGCTGGGAGCTGCCTTGTGCTGGCACTGCTCATGCTGCAGTGGTCACTCTGATCATATGCCAATGGGGAATGCAGACACTGAAGGAGGAGCCACGAGAGCGGGGCCTTGGCAGCTGGCTAAGAGTTTGAACCGTGAAAATGACCGGAAGGGTGTTCTAGCTTCGGACACAGCTTAGGTGAAAGCACGGAGGTAGAATTTCCCTGGAGGCGGGGAAAGGCTAGGGGAGCGAAACTGAGACTGGATCTTGGTTTGGTTCCGGGTCAGCTGCTGGCGGGCTGCAGGTGGAGGTGAAGGCTGAGTCCATGGTCTCCTGGGCGTCGAGTCCAGAGAGGTCCGCACACAGCACTTCACGGGAAGATCGTCGGCTGTTCCCGCAGCCCTTGGAGTCCTGAGTTTAGGGGCCTGGGGTCAAGCCCGACCTGGATCCTGGCTCTCCACTCGGCAGCCCACCTTTCCTCCATGGGGGTGGCAAACCACTCCGCCCCCTCCCTCTGGGGTGGTACCACTTCCTGGGGCTCTTGTAGCTCACGGTCATGGTCACACCCTGGTACCCCCTGCAAAGGCCCGGCTGCAGGGGAAGGAGAGGGCGGGCTGGGCATCTCACCTGCTCCCTACTTTCCTGTCCTGCCTGTCCCCTGGGGCAATGGCAGAACCTCCCTTCCTGCGTTCCCGGTGTGGTCTCTCACGTAAAATCCCCAGCACAGAGTCCCTGGCACACGCAACACAATGGCTGTCCTATCAGGCCAAGGCCTTGTGCAGGTTGATGGGAGGGGGTGCTCCTTGTTAATAATTGGCCTCAGGGCAGGGGAGACCAGGCAGAGGGTCAGTCCCTTCAGGACCCTTGGGCCAGGAGGGAAGGCACTGCAGGCGGCAGCCACCCCTCCCAAGAAGGACGTGCCGTGCCCATTCCATCATCCCAGGGCTCCGCCACGGCCCTGCCAGGGCCCCCGGGCGGGTAGGAGCCGCGCCCTCTGTGGCGAGGACTGGGGTGTGCGAGGAGCTGTATTGCTCGGTGGAGGTGGCAGCTCCTGCTGGGGTGGCTCCCGCTCAAGGCACTGCCTCGGGCCGGTTGCTCTGTGCCACGCCCTGCCCCAGGTGTGGTGGCACTGCCCAGGGAGTCAGAGGACTAGGCGATGAACCAGGGACTCGTGGGAGAAAGCGGGGGTACCACCCAGTGGGGACTTCCTGGGGGAAGAGATGGTGAGTGGAGGGCTGAGGAGTGAGCTCAGTGAAGAAGGAGGAGTCGTTCAGGTGTGAGATCCCAGGCAGCTCAGCGTGGGAGCCATGCAAAGTTCTTGAGCAGGGCAGGTTCAGACTGCTGCCCTCTGGCTCCCGTGGGAAGGGGCAGAGGACACCAGGGTGGAGGGCGGACGTGTGGAGGCCGTGGCAGGCCTATGTGTGGAGCGGAAGCTGGCCGCTGCGGCACACTAGTCCCAGTGCCTCGGGAGGCTGAAAGGCAGGAGGATTGGGAGTTTGAGACCAGCCTGGGCTGAAAGGCAGGAGGATTGCGAGTCTGAGACCGGCCTAGGCAACATCATGACCCATCTTCAAAAACACACGAACAAAGATGGCGGTGCTGTGGCTGGTGGTGGAAGCTGGGTTGAGCTGTCGTGGTCCCCTGACTGGCCCCTCATCAGGCAGGAAGCCCACCTCACCCACTGGGGAGCTGGGTATGGCTGGGGTGGATCTTCAGGAGTTCTAGCAGAAGTGGGCTTCCCGGGCAACTTACAGAGCGACTCTAGGTCAGGCCCTGCGCTCTCTGGAGCTGTCCCCCTTTGGCAAGCACTGACCTCAGTGGGCTCTCAGGTCCATCACCCCTGCTTGGGTGTGCAGGGTCCTGGCTGCTAGTTCAGGTTCTTCTCATGGGCACTGCCAGTCCCCGTTCCTGCTGGCCGGTGGAGCCTGTCATTACCCCCTCCTCCCGGCTTCCCACCTGATTATGGTCCCGAGCAGGAGCTGGTGTCAGCCTTTCTGAGGCCACCCACAGGGCCAGTGCTGCGAGAGCCCCACCCCAGAGGCCGCAGTTGGGGGGTGGCCGTCAATGATTTCGCCTGCACTTGGGTTCGCTGTTCAACTGTTCTGGGCTGTGTCATTTCTAAGCTGTGTGTCCCCGGCAGACTCCCTTAACCTCTCTGAGCTTCAGCGTCCTCTGTACAGTGGGGACCACGCATCAAGTTCTGTGTAAACGTGTCGCACCACTCTGGGCATAGAGCTGATGCTGAGCAGATGCCTGCTGTTCTTGTGGGTTAATCGAGATATAAGGGCAGGTCTGGGCACCTGAAATGCCAGCCCAGCATTGTGGGACATGCTGTATGACCCTAGGAGCCTGTCACCACCTCTCTGGACCTCAAGTTCTCCCTGCTGTCCCAGGTGGGTGACGGAGATGGTGGTGCTTCAGGCAACCCCACAACACAGGGAAACTGAGTCCTTTCCCTCCCTTAGCCTCCGCTGTTCCCTGGGCTCTGATGGGGATATGGTGTCCCAGCTGTCTCCCCACCCCCACCCCACCTCCAGACCTTTCCGCCCAGGGCCTGTCCCCAGCACTCTGGGAACCAGGCAGTCTGGTTCTGGGCCAGCCCCACCCTGCAGAGAGCTGCCGCCTGCCTGGTTTCAGTCGGCACATCTCTTAGCCCTGAAACCCTGAAACCGGGCCGGGCCTTGTGGGTGAGGTGTGTCCCTGGAGCCCACAGGAGGGACTGGATGAGCCAGGGACAGGTCTGGCATGACGCCCTCAGCTCTAGCCAGACAGGCCGAGATCAGAGTGAGGCCACATGGCTGACCCGAGGCCGGATGTGCTCCTCTTCTTCCCAGCATGCCACTGTCCACATGGAGCAGGGGCTCGGGGCCAGGCTCAGGGTGGAACCTGGGCTCAGGTCCTGGCTTAGCTGAGCAGCTTGGCAGGGAACCTCAGTTCTCTGGGGCTTGGTATCCTTGTCTGAAACCCATGCCACCTGCCCCGAGGCCGAGGGGAGGACTCGGGATAAGCCACGGGAAGCTTGCGCGGGCAGTGCACGTGCTGGGGACAGGCAGGGCCGTGAGCGGCCAAGGAAGAAACCCTGTGGCCTTTCTAGCTCTGTTTTCTGAGGACCCCGACACTCCTTCTTCCATCCTCAGTCCAGCCAGCCCCTTGGCCCTCCCGAGCCTCCGTTTCCCCATCTGTGCCACAAGCCTGCTACCCTGATGCCCCAGGTCCTTAAGGCTAGGGAGCCCGAGGCTATACTGGGCCTTCCCCCTTCTTGCCCGGCCGCCATCTGCACAGGAAGTAGCGTGATCCTTAACGTTGTCACTTTGGAAAATCAGAGATTAACGTTCTTCCGGCTGCCTTGGCTGCTGCTGGGCTCGTCCTGGGGGTGGTGCAGGCCAAGGTTGCCCAGCCTCTGCTTCAGGGGCCTTTCCCCGGACCCAGGAGCTTCAGGGGCCTTTCCCTGGACACAGGACTTAGAGGAAAGCCCCAGCTGGTGACGTGCCTCTCCTCGCCAAAGCCCAGCCCACGGCACCCATTCCCCCCCGCCCCCGTACCCGGAGTGGGTGGTTTGCGCCACTCTGCAGAGGGGGAGACAGAGGTTCCGGGAGGGAAGTGCCTTGGCCAAGGCCACAGATCTTAGACGGTAGAGCTGGGACTTGAACCGGGATCTGTGTGCCCATGTGGAGAAAGTGTCTGGTTCTCTCCCCAGTGCTTGTGCCCTGCCCAGAGCTGTGGGGAGCTTCCGGTCAGGCTGACTCACAGAGCTCAGAGGAGGTGCTGAGGCAGCGTCCTGGCCAGCTCCTGGGACCGGCGCACCGCCGATTAGATGGCCGTTGAGATTTTCGGTCAGCTGAGCGGATGGGGACCCACACACCCATTTTAGAGATAGGAAAGTTGAGGCCTCGAGAGGATGAACATAAGAGGATCCAGTGGGTGTGGAGGTTCTTGCCAGCTCTTACAGGGGGAGTGAGCAGGGCTGGAGACCCTGGACCTCAGTCCTGGCTCCGACACGCACCGGCTGTGTGACCTTGAGTCATTTTGCTTCTCTGAGTCTCCGTTTCCTTTTCTGAAAAATGGGAATAATAATCTGTTGGGACTAGGTAACGACCCACAAGAGAATGTAAGACGTAAAGGAGAATGTACAGGTGATGGTTGAGGTGCTGGACTCCCACATGACTGACCAAAGTTCGAGTCCCGGACCTGGCAGCTTGCTTTCTTTCTATCTCTGTCTGTCTCTTTCTGTGAGTATATGAGCCCTATAGTAAATTTTTTTAAAAAATGATAAAATTTTGGGGGGAATAATATAAAATGTGGAGCTGGGCACTTGCAGGGCTGGTGATTGGTGGAGCCTCCAGCCCCCGATGGTAAATGGTATTATGCTACGTTATGAAGGTCACTGGGAAAAAGACACTTTATGGGGTGGGAGCTTTGTGCAGACTTTGGCTTAAGACAAAGTTCCGGGACCAGCCGTTAGCATAATGGCTATGTCGCTGGACTCCCACGTAGTCGACCGCAGTTTGCGTCGCGGACCCGGTGGCTTAAAACCCACGCCGGGCTCGTGTGCGTGCGTGCCCAAGATCCTGAGAGGAGAATGGAAGAGAAGGGATTGTGGTGTGGCCATCCCCCCTGGGAGGTGATTTCTCGCTTTCTGTCTCTCTGTCTCTCTCTGTCTGTCTGGCAAGCGCATGCGCCCTATAGCAAAAACCTCTCCAAAAAAAAGACAAGGTCCCAAACTCACCTCTCTCCCCTCCCAGGCTGTATGCCTTTGGGAACGTCACCGAGGCTCCCTGAGCCTGTGCGCTTACCTGTAAAGTGGGCTGAGACCGTCTGTGAGGGTGAATAGGCTGTTGAGCTATGGTAAGTCCTCTGTGGACAAACAGCCAGTTGGGGACTTCTGGGGACACCGTTAAGAGAAGTGGCTGGGTTGGGGACCAGCAGGTAGTGTGGTGGTTAAGGTACTGGACACTTCCACATAGCCGACTACGGTTTGAGTCCTGGACCTGGTGGCTTGCTTTCTCACTTTCCCTCTCTCTCTTTCTGTGTCTCTCTCTGGTCAAATTAAAGTAAATAAATGAATAAATAAAACAAAGTAAGTAATTCTTTAAAGAAAAGAGAAGTGGCTGGCGAGGGGAGCCCTCTGGGCTGCCCTTGGTAGCTCCTAGGGGTACAGCCCTTGGAGACAGCCTAGCCGTCGGGGGCAGAGCCACCCTGAGGTCCACAGCGTGCCCTCTTGTGCAACTGACTTGTTGAAAGACTTGACCCTTGGCTCCAAGACAAACGAGGGTAGATAGACAGACACTGGCCCGCATCCTGGGGCGTGGCACTTCGGAGCCGAATGGTGCCTGCTGCTCCCACGCAGACACGCAGACCCACCGTGCAGAGGTCCAGCATGGGCAGGGCCCCCTGAGGTCGCAGAGCACAGACTAGGACGCTCAGCCTGGCTCACAGAGTCCACAGGCTGCCGTCCTGGGCTAGCCAGGGAGCCAAGACCACAGGCAGCCTCCTGCAGAGCTGCGGGGGCTCAGTAGGTTTTTGTGACCGACAGAGGAATGACCTTTCGTGAGCTGTTTAATTGTTCTGCGCCTTGGTTTATGCATCTGTAAAGTGGGTTATTATTATTATATATTTTTTGAGAGATCGTTGCTATAGGGTACGTGCACTCACAGGAGAGACGGAAAGACAGAAAGTGAGAAATCACCCTCCCTGGGGGATGGGCATGCCGCAGTTCCTTCTCCTCCATCCCCCTCTCAGGATTTTGGGCACAGGTGCACACGCATCTAGTGTGAGTTCCAAGTCGCTGGGTCCGGTACTCGAACCATGGTCAGCCACGTGGGAGTCCAGCACCTTAACCACCATGCAACATTCTGGCCCCAAGTGGAGTTATTATTTATCCGTACTCTTCTCTGGCATGACCAGAAGGATCTATGAGTGTCAGGCAGAGAACAGGTGCGTTCACCTCCGAGTTCTGGGAATGTTGTTGTCAGAGGGCCAAAGAGGGCAGTGAATGGCTCTGGGCACCAGCAGGGGCCAAGGATTATGCCGAGGAGCCTGGCCAAAGACACACACACACACACACACACACACCCTGGTGGTGCCTTTCAGCGCCCTCTTTGTCTCTGCACTTCCCCCTCCCAGCCAGCGAGCCACTGGTCTCTGTTGGAGACCTGCTTGTCATCATTGTCATTATTCTGGGGCTCTTGTCTTGGTTCTTTAGAAGAAAAACTTTACTGGATTTTTGGTTTTACCTGCTAACAAAACTGCCTGCTCTTACCGCTGTCATTCTAGGCCGAGCACTGCTCTGGATGGCCCTGACATTTCCGGAGGCCAAGGCTGAGTGCGCCTGCGGTGTGAGCGGGTTCTCTTACGCACGTTTCACAGATGAGAAACTCGAGGCTGCAAGAGAGCCGGGCAGCACGCAGGGGGTGGCCCCCTGCAGGAGGCAGGCTCTGCCAGGTCCTCACCTGCTCCCCTCCCTCGCCTTCCCACAGACAGCCCCTGGGGCTCAGGCAGTGCCAGAGGGAGGCTGGACTGCGAGGGCTGCCACGCCCTCCCGCCCCACCCCAGCTCTGCAGCTGCCCGGCCAGAATATTGCCACAGAGCTGGGGCCTCCTGGTTCCTGGGCCCAGGACCCCATGGCTGGCCCTTCTCTCTAGGGGACAGAAAGCCTCGAGGACCCTGTGGTCAGGTGGGGGTCAGCAGGCTCGAACCCCAATTGCCTCCGTCTGGCTCCGTGAGCTCAGGCGAGCCCCTGGCCCTCTTTGGTCCAGAACTACACTGGAGGTGCTGAGCACCGGTCTTGGGGGGCTTGTTTAACGTCTGCCCCGAGTCCATAGTGTGTGGTGTTGCCAGAGGCTGTGGGAGGAAGCAGGAGACCTGCCGTGGCGGGTGGGGAGGAGAGAAGGTGCCCTGGGCTCGGGCCTACTCACAGATAGGCTGGGACGTCCACAGTCCAGGGAGAGGAGGGCTGCTGCTGACTAGCCGCCTGGCAGGGTTTGCAGCAAGGCCATCATGGGGCCCCCTGCAGTCCCAGAACTCACAGGCAGGGGGAGCCACGAGGCGCAGCCCAGCCCTGAGGCTTTACCCAGAGCCAAGATGCCCACCGGTCTTGTTCCAGCAGGGTCCACCCAGAGAGGCCCCTGCATGACCCATTCGGGCTTCTACCCTGAGAGTCCTTTGTCAGGCAGCGCCTCCTGGGCCCCTCCACCCCTGCAGTCCCCTCATCGCCTGCGTCTCTGGGGCACTTCCTTGGTGCCAAGCATGTGGCATTTCTCCCACTGTTTCAGGGCATCTCTCAAGAACGTGCTCGGGTTGCCTTTACCAAGAAGCCAGTGGTCCTGCTTCCCCGCAGCCTTTCCTCCCCAGCTCCCCTACAGCTGCCAGACTCCTGCTGGGCATCCCTGCTCCCTGGCACTGCCCGGGCTGTCCTTGCAGTGCTCGCACGCCTGATGGGCTTGCTGCTGGAGTTCAGGCTGCGAAGGCTGTTTCCGTCCAAACGGATCCTGATCCGCACAAGGCACACCTCTAATTACGGTTGCATGAAACTGAGGCTGTGGGCCACTGGGGGGAGTAGGATGCATGGGGCTGCCTTTCCCATCAAGTGAGGGTCCCTCCGGAGTTTCCGTCTGCATCCTCTCCTCTGCATCCTGTCCTGTGACTGCGCTCGCGCCTGGCCTGTTCTAGACTCTGGCCTCCGCTCCACCTGTTCTTGCCCACACCCGCCGTGGCAGACCTAGAGCGAATCTCATCCTTGGCCCTCCGGCCACTGCCCTGGTGCTCCTCCGCTGATGCTCGAGGCCTGTAGGTAGACCAACCTGGCTCAGGGCCCCAAACCGAACCTCAGACTCGCCTTGGCCCCGGCTCTGCCCTGAGGGCCGCGGTCGCTCTGCCCTCTGCCCCTCACCTTTTCAGGGTTCCCGCTGGCTTTTCCTTCAGCCCACCGTCCACTCCACGGGGTGCACCTGGGCCTTGTCCCGGCTCGACCTTGACCTTCCTGCCTCCACCCCGGTCCATTCTGGGGTTCTTCTGAACCCAGCTGCCCCCTGCCTGGACTCAGCATCTGGTCTGCACTGACACAGCTGAGAGTGGGCGGTGGGTCAGGCAGACCTGGGTTCAAGTCCTCACTCAGTGGCGGCTTCCTCCCGCGCTTGGCTCCCTGGGGTCGAGTTCTCGCCATTCGTGAGCTAATGCTCTTGCTGAGGTCTGGGTGCAGTGGGTGGGGGCAGGTCCCTGAGCCAAGCTGAGGGACCTTGAGGTCTGCAAGCTGAGCCTCTTCCCCTGCCAGTCACACTGGTCCAGTGCTGTCAGGTACTTGATTGCTTGGAGTGGGGACAAGACCTGGCTGATGACCTGAGCCCAGGAGCTTCCTGTTCCCAACGTCGGGAACACAGCCACTGGCTCCCTAGGGTCTCATGAAGATTCTTGGGGGTCAGGCATGTACACTTGCCCAGCCGCGGAGTACCGCTCGGTAAGTGTCGGCTGGGATGCGGGTGAGGTGATTATCGACGTTATTGTCAGGCATGACCCTCTTTTCTCTGACACCCCAATTCATTACTCCAGCAGTCTCCCTCCACCCCAACCGCCTCCTCATTTTCAAAACAATTCCCATGGCCTCTGAGAAAGTTCTCATTGTTTATGGTTTTTAAAAAATAGGCATTCAAAGCAAATTCCTCATTTGTTCCCCCTCCTTCCTCCAAATTGGAATCTGGACGGACTCGACCTCATTCCAGGAAAGGGGTGCACAGGCCGGGCGGGGGGCTGGGCTGCCATCGCTGAGATGGGGCAGGCTGGTGGGGCAAGGGCCGGCAGGTGGTGAGGCAGCTCCCATATGGGAGTCCAGTGGTTCGAGTGCTGGATCCAGCGGCTTAAAAATCATGCCAGGGGTGAGCGTGCGTGCCCAAAATCCTGAGAGGAGAACGGAGGGGAAGGGACTGTGGCGTGCCCCTCTCCCTGGGGTGATTTCTCTCTCTCCCTCTCTGTCTCTTTCCAGTGAGCGCATGCGCCCTATGGCAAAAAACTAAAAAAAAAAGTGGGGGGGCAGGCTGGGCCCCGGAACCTGGTGTGGCGTGTGGCATACACTCCCAGCTCTCCTCTCTGGACACCCTCTCCTGGCTGGGCCCCAGGACTGCATCTCCACTGCACTACTCACTAACCCTGATTGTATCCCCACCCCCGGCTTCACCGAGTCTCAGCGTTCTCCTCATAAAGCGGGAGTTCATGGCCCTGCCTCACAGAGCTAGGGAGGGGATTCAGTAGGCTCCGTTCCAGCCAGGTGCCTCCATACCCAGAGACGGGCCGCAGGCGTGGCGGGGTAATCCTAGTAGCCCCTCCTCTGAGAAGTAACCGGGTCTAAGCGCCTGTCCAGACGGCAGGGTCTGCCCGTCGGTGTATGTGGGGGAAACGGAAACCGGAGGCCGGACTCACATGTGTGCCCGAGTCCCACAGCGAGGGGGGATGGAGACGGGCTGCAGTCTGAGCACGCCCCGCTGAGGCCGCGGCCCCGTCTCCCTCCCTCTCTGACAAGTGCACAAGCCCTCCGGCAAATAAAGAGACTGCCTCAG
>NW_006159896.1:2179929-2184368 GCF_000334495.1 Tupaia belangeri chinensis
AGAGAAGCAGGCTGCTGGTGAGAGCAGAGGCGTCTTCACCTCCTAGGTGAATTCACTTCAGGTAGTTTTTTACTCTGTAAAGGAGCGTGGTCGTAAAATAATCGGAATGCTACCGAAGTCATCCGAGCAGAAAATGAAGTCCCCGCACCTTCCCCTCTCACTCTGGGCCCTCCCTTTCAGCCTGGTGTGTCCCCTCCACAGCCTGTCCGAGTTCCCAAGCCTGCGTGGTGTGTGTGCACAAACAGGAGTAACCGTCATGCTTTCTCATGATAGAGCGTGTGCACGCACATGTGTGTGAGAGAAACATGCGCTCGTTGGTCACGTCATGATCCTCTTGCTCTGATCCATTAGGTCTCGAGTGCTCATGGTGGCGTGTTCTAGGCTCACAGGATTGGGGACTCGAACCTCAGCTGCCACATGGGATCCAGCTTCTCTTGAGCCGCACATTGCTGCTGTACTAGGGAGCTGGCCCAGGAATAATTTTAAAAAATAATTATTTATTTTATTTATTCATTTATTTATTTTAATATGGCCAGAGAAAGACAAGGAGAGAGAAAGAAAGTGAGAAAGCAAGCCCCAGGTCTGGGACTCGAACCACGGTCAGCCACGTGGGAGTCCAGTGCCTTAACCACAGTGCCACCTGCTGGTCCTGGAATATTTTTTTTAATGAGATGATAGTCAATGTGTGGTTCTCTAACTCACTTTCTTTTTATTTAATTTTATTTATTAATTCAATTATTTTAGTTTGACCAGAGAGACATACAGACACAGAGAGAGGAAAGTGAGAAAGCAGACCACCAAGGCCTGGGACTCGATCCGTGGCCGACCCTGTGGGAGCATTCAGCGCCTTAACCACCATGCCACCTGCTGGCCCCTCTGACTCACTTTCAGCAGGGTATGGCCCCCTCCCCTTTGTTGGTACACATCAGTATAGATTCCCTCCACTTTTTTTCTCCCAAGTTTGCTATAGGGCATGTCCACTTTCTAGAGAGAGACACAGAGAGAGAGGGAGAAAAGGTGAGAAAACAGCCCCACCGGGTAATGGCTGCACCATAGTCCCTTCTCTTCTATTCTCCTCTCGGGATTTGAGATACACACACGTGCAGATCGGGTGTGATTTCCATTTGCTGGGTCCAGGACTCAAACTATGCGGTCAATCTTGTGGGATCCAGCTGCCTTAACTATCACCCTTCTGGCTGGCCCAGTTCCCTCTGTGGTTTTTAAAAATATATTCTTCTTTGTCCATGACAGAGCTTATGCATGCACACGAAGAAGGCGGCGAAGCGGGGAGCCCCCTCCACAGGGTCTGACTGTGCCACACCCTTGCTCTGGTCCTCCAGCCCATGGCGTGTGCCCAGCGTCAGGCCGACCAGGCCAGGGATCCAAACCGCTGTCGCCATGTAGGCCCCGCCCCTCTTGAGCAGCGCGTGATGGCAGAGCCCGTCCGTCCTCCTTTCTTTCCTTTATTGACGTTTATTTATTCCTGTCTTCCATGAGCAGGAGACAGACAGTGCCCCAACGGCATCCTGAGGCTGCCCCAGGTCCTGGGCACAGGGAGCCTGGCACACGCAGGAGGCCTTCAGATGTGACTCTGGCACCTTCCCCCATGGGTAGCCTTGCAGTGTCGCCTTTTACCACAGCCCCAGTTTGTCTCTCTGTCCCTTACTGTCCTGGGTGACGCAGCGCGGATCGATCGTGCCTCAGGTGCATGTTAGCGTGTTTCCCCTGTCACCCTGATGCGCACGTGCCTCGTGTTCCCATGTGGGCTGTCTTGCGGGTGGGCTCCAGGCGTGAGCGTGGGGTATGGCACAGTGCCATTGACAGTGCTGCAGCCCCTGGCCGCTGCCACTCACAGCGCCCCGCTCTGGGCGAAGGTGCCCGCCTGCCCGTCGTCTCTAGGCTGAACCTGAGTTGGTGCGGTTCGCGTGGTTTGGTGAGCGGAGTGGCTTCTCATTGGTCAGTTGGTCCTTGGTGTCTCCATGGCCCGTGGCTGTCATCCCTTTTCCTGTCTGGGGCTTCACCCCTCCCGAGGCAGCGGACTTGCTCAGGAAATGCGCAACCCAGGCCAGAAATGCAGACGCTCGTGCAAACAGCTCTGCATGCAGAAATCTGGGGCTCGGAGGACAGCGCCCTGGAGGGGCCCGCTGTCGTCGGTACCCACGAGGACCACATGTTTCTTGTCTTCTCTTTCAGAGAGAGCCGGGAAGATCCTGACGGAGTTCCTCCAGTTTTACGAGGACCAGTATGGCGTGGCTCTCTTCAACAGCATGCGCCATGAGATCGAGGGCACGGGCCCGCCGCAGGCCCAGCTGCTCTGGCGCAAGGTGAGAGGTGCTGGGGCGCTTGGGCTGGCTCTGCCTCCCCCTGGCCAATGACAGGGGACTTCACTTCCTTGGGCCTCAGTTTTCTGTTGTCACCCCTCCCGCCCCTGAAAAGGCAGGAGACTGGGTGGGGTTGTGGGCACCCCTTCATTTACTGTGGGTGGCCCCCAGCTCAGCCCCTGCTTCATCAGAGCTCAGGCTCTGCAGCCTCAGCAGCCCTCGCTCAAGGCCACCTCCTGGAGAGCCTCAGTTTACTCACCTGCCTAGCGGGAGGAGCCACTTTGCTCCCAGGGTGGCCATGTCTGCAGCAGGCCAGGTGCACGGGGGGGGTGCTGGCTATGCCGTCCACGCTGCCTGGCCTTACCCCCATCAGCAGTAGGACTACGTTGCCCTGGAAGGATGCCCTTTTGTTTTGTTTTGCTGCAGGGTGCATGTACTCTCTGGAGAGAGAGAGCAAGAGAGAGAGAGAAAGCACCACCCCCTCAGGAGAGATGGCCACACTGCAATTCATTTTCCTCCATTTTTTTTCTTGGTATTTTGGCCACGTACATGCACCCTATGTGTTTTTCAAGCCACTGAGTCCAGGACTTGAACCACTCAGTTGGCCATGTGGGATCCAGCCATCTTAACTACCACGCCATTGGCTGACCCAGGAAGTATTCTTTGAGTCAGAGACTAGAAATTGCCTGGTTCCAGCCTCGGGGTCAGCATGGGCTGTGGAGGCAAGCAAAGCCTCCTGGGAAGGGGCCCTGCGAGTGGCCCAGGCCTTGCAGACAGGAATGATGCAGAGCAGGGGATGTCGAGTACACCGGTGGGCCTCGGGTCCCTGCTGGCCTCCAGCCCTGGGCTTGAGCCCTCAGGGTGAGAGGTCAGGCCTTGCTCTCCTGGGATGGCACAGGGGCCCCAATGCCAGCTCTGGAAGTCCTGTTTGAGGGCATTGCCTGTCCTAGCACAGAGGCCATTCCCTGCCAGTGACTGTCACCCTCTGCCCCTGGACACTCAGGCAGAGGGAGTGGGGACGAGGGAGGGTGGCCTAGCCCTGATGTGGCTGAGGGATGGCCCTGGGACACCTCCCTCCTGGCTGCAGTCCGCTGTGCACAGCACCCACCAGCTTCCCGGGGAATGTGACTGGCTGAGCTGACCCCCCACCAGGGCAGCAAGGCCACCCCAGTGCTGGACACACAGGGACAGTGGGGCTGCAATGTGCCTTTGCCCACTGCAGCACTTCCCAACATAGGCCCACTGGCTTCCCCTGGCTGTGAGATCCGGGCAGTGCCACGAGGGGGCCAGAGCCCTCCATCAGCCAGACACCGTGCCTGCCCTCACAGACCCCGAGGTCTGGTGGGAAGAACTCGGGGTGCCTGGGTTCGGATGCTCTTGTGAGCTGGTGACTGGACAGTCGGGTCGGGCTCACACCTGGTCTCCTCAGTGGAATGGGGCCTCCTTCCCAGGGCCATGGTGAGGCTTCAGCGCGAGAAGAAAGAGTAGCAGGCAGGACCCCTGTGGGGCTGGGTACCCCAGATCAGTGCACCACCTCGCTGAGCCCCAGTTTCTGAAGGAGAGCTGTCGTGGGCCGGGGCGGTCAGAGCAGCTTCGTGGACGGTGTGGAATTTTGTGGGGCTCCAGTGGCCAGGCAGGAGCTGCTTACTGGGAAAGGGGTGGTGTGGGCAGGGATGGAGCCTTGCTGGGGTACAGCAGGCTGGGAGGTGTAGGGTCATCTTATTCCCCACCCCCAAAACCCCACATGCCTGAAATGTGCTTCCTTGCCATGAGGCACAGGGGCCGGGAGCCAAGCAGTGCGGTTCAGAGCCGCCTGCCTGACCCGGCCCTGGGGTTTGTTACCCTTTGGTGTCTTCCCAGCTGGACACATGGGATCACCTGCTTCTGGGCCAGAATGAGCTGGGATTTTCTGGAGGGAAACGTCTTGCTGATAAAATCTCTGTTGACTGCTCGGGTCAGTCAGTGGCTGGGGCCACACTGCCCTCCACGGCCCTGTGGACACTCAGGGACAGACAGGAAACAGCTATTTATACAATAAAATTGGAGCCATGGAGATGACAGGGGTCATTCAGATAGCAGAGGCCTGGCCTTGTCTGAGTGTTCCAGGAGGGCGTCCTG
>NW_006159896.1:2185123-2191121 GCF_000334495.1 Tupaia belangeri chinensis
TTGCTCCAGGGGTGGCCATGTCTGCAGCAGGCCAGGTGCACGGGGGGGGTGCTGGCTATGCCGTCCACGCTGCCTGGCCTTACCCCCATCAGCAGTAGGACTACGTTGCCCTGGAAGGATGCCCTTTTGTTTTGTTTTGCTGCAGGGTGCATGTACTCTCTGGAGAGAGAGAGCAAGAGAGAGAGAGAAAGCACCACCCCCTCAGGAGAGATGGCCACACTGCAATTCATTTTCCTCCATTTTTTTTCTTGGTATTTTGGCCACGTACATGCACCCTATGTGTTTTTCAAGCCACTGAGTCCAGGACTTGAACCACTCAGTTGGCCATGTGGGATCCAGCCATCTTAACTACCACGCCATTGGCTGACCCAGGAAGTATTCTTTGAGTCAGAGACTAGAAATTGCCTGGTTCCAGCCTCGGGGTCAGCATGGGCTGTGGAGGCAAGCAAAGCCTCCTGGGAAGGGGCCCTGCGAGTGGCCCAGGCCTTGCAGACAGGAATGATGCAGAGCAGGGGATGTCGAGTACACCGGTGGGCCTCGGGTCCCTGCTGGCCTCCAGCCCTGGGCTTGAGCCCTCAGGGTGAGAGGTCAGGCCTTGCTCTCCTGGGATGGCACAGGGGCCCCAATGCCAGCTCTGGAAGTCCTGTTTGAGGGCATTGCCTGTCCTAGCACAGAGGCCATTCCCTGCCAGTGACTGTCACCCTCTGCCCCTGGACACTCAGGCAGAGGGAGTGGGGACGAGGGAGGGTGGCCTAGCCCTGATGTGGCTGAGGGATGGCCCTGGGACACCTCCCTCCTGGCTGCAGTCCGCTGTGCACAGCACCCACCAGCTTCCCGGGGAATGTGACTGGCTGAGCTGACCCCCCACCAGGGCAGCAAGGCCACCCCAGTGCTGGACACACAGGGACAGTGGGGCTGCAATGTGCCTTTGCCCACTGCAGCACTTCCCAACATAGGCCCACTGGCTTCCCCTGGCTGTGAGATCCGGGCAGTGCCACGAGGGGGCCAGAGCCCTCCATCAGCCAGACACCGTGCCTGCCCTCACAGACCCCGAGGTCTGGTGGGAAGAACTCGGGGTGCCTGGGTTCGGATGCTCTTGTGAGCTGGTGACTGGACAGTCGGGTCGGGCTCACACCTGGTCTCCTCAGTGGAATGGGGCCTCCTTCCCAGGGCCATGGTGAGGCTTCAGCGCGAGAAGAAAGAGTAGCAGGCAGGACCCCTGTGGGGCTGGGTACCCCAGATCAGTGCACCACCTCGCTGAGCCCCAGTTTCTGAAGGAGAGCTGTCGTGGGCCGGGGCGGTCAGAGCAGCTTCGTGGACGGTGTGGAATTTTGTGGGGCTCCAGTGGCCAGGCAGGAGCTGCTTACTGGGAAAGGGGTGGTGTGGGCAGGGATGGAGCCTTGCTGGGGTACAGCAGGCTGGGAGGTGTAGGGTCATCTTATTCCCCACCCCCAAAACCCCACATGCCTGAAATGTGCTTCCTTGCCATGAGGCACAGGGGCCGGGAGCCAAGCAGTGCGGTTCAGAGCCGCCTGCCTGACCCGGCCCTGGGGTTTGTTACCCTTTGGTGTCTTCCCAGCTGGACACATGGGATCACCTGCTTCTGGGCCAGAATGAGCTGGGATTTTCTGGAGGGAAACGTCTTGCTGATAAAATCTCTGTTGACTGCTCGGGTCAGTCAGTGGCTGGGGCCACACTGCCCTCCACGGCCCTGTGGACACTCAGGGACAGACAGGAAACAGCTATTTATACAATAAAATTGGAGCCATGGAGATGACAGGGGTAATTCAGATAGCAGAGGCCTGGCCTTGCCTGAGTGTTCCAGGAGGGCTTCCTGGAAGAAGGGCCATCTCAGCTGAGGACCTGACAGGAAACGTTTGTGGGGAGAAGAGAGTATCAGACCGAGGGGAATGTGTGTGCAAAGGCCCTGCGCTAAGCCTGTAAATGGCTCGTCCAGGTCAGAGGCAAGACCAGAGCCAGGTTCCAGACTGGGAGCCAAGGGCCCTTTCTGCTGCGACCCCAGCCTGCCTGGTGGAGGGAAGGCCAGGACCGTGTGTCGGAGCCTTTCAGGGCATCGCGCCCTTAGCTCCGGACCCAGAAAAGCCTTCTCTGCTGTCATGGCAACCTCCGAGCCCCATGATGGCAGGGAGACAGGGGTCCTCTGTGTGGAGGGAAAGGAAGAGAAAGGAGAGGAGAAGCGGGAAGGGAGAGGAGAGAGAGAAGAGGGAGGAGAAGCCTGGGACCCAGCCCAGGTGGGGAGGGCTGGAGCCGCCTCCCTGTCTGGAAGGAAATGGAGACAGCTTGGTTCCCGGAGCGTCAGGAGTGGGGCATCTTCTCTGCACCCGCCTTTCACGTTCACGTGGGTGCGGGTTCCCTGGGGGGAAACGATTCCATGTGAGCAAGAAGGCTGAAGTGAGTCAGCCAGCCCCGGAGGCCGGGGTTTGGCCTCCTTTGCCCAAGTCAGGGAGCTGGCCCTCATGGTGCTAGGTCTTGCTGTAGTGGTCACACCGTAGTCACACTGATCATCACCCCATACGGCGTTACTTCTAGAAACCATAGTAAAAGAGTAATAAAGCAGTACCAGTAATGATCAGCTCGTCGTCGTTGTTGAGACAGACACACAGGGTCATAAAGCCGGCAGCTGACTTCCGGAACTGTGGTTCAGCGCCGAGCCCGCTCTCGGGGGGGTGCTGCGATTGTGCCCACAGCTGGGAGGGGTGGGGTCCAACTGGGAGCCCCTGTCGTGTGGCCTGGGTGTCGATATCTCGCCCACTGTGGTATCGAGAGCTTTGCAGAGGCTACGCTGCCTGGGCTGGCAGGTTCCAGTTCGTTTCCTGTAGCCCTCCTGACCGAGACGTGACTGCCATTTGAAGGCCTTAGAAATAAAACCCAGCCTGCAGCCATGGCTGCACCGAGATCGGGGGTGGGGGCTGTGCCTGACCGCCTGGGAGGGCTCACTCTGCAGAGCCTCCCCCTGGACTGTGCCCCCCTACCCCACGAGGCCCTGGCCCCAGGTCCTGGTGCTTCTGCCCTGAGCAGAGAGAAGAATGCCAAGCAAGGAGGCCAGCTGGGGGCGGGAGTCTTCCTGGGGTGTTGGGAGAGCCGTCTGCTCTTTCCTTCGAGAAAAGAGAGATTGGTGAGCTGGGTTAGGTGGCCTAAATATAGACCCTCAAGCGCAGCTTCGTGGATGGGCAGAGCTCACTGCGTGGGGGCGTGATATTTTTATCGCCTGTAGGAAGCCATGGCTTGAGTCCTATTGTTCGAGTACAATGGGCTCTCCTTTTCCAAGAGAGGTGTGCGTTTTCCTTGAAGAGTAGCAGGAGGGACCTGGAGAGGGGGCTGGCGAGGGGCACTCCTTCGAGGGGCTCCGAGGGCAAGATGAGGTGGAGCTAGGATTCCAGCTGCAGGGACAGACCCTGGAGCAGAAACTGGGAACCAGGAAGGTTAGGCACAACTAACCCTGTGATCACGTCGAACCAGGATTGCTTTTTTTTTTTTTTGAGAGGTTTTCGCTATAGGGCGCATGCGCTCGCCAGAGAGAGACATAGAGACAGAAAGTGAGAAAGCACCCCCCAGGTGGGGTGGCCACGCCGCAATCCCTTCTCCTCCATTCTCCTCTTGGGATCTTGGGCACGCACGCACACGTGCCCGGCGTGAGTTTTAAGCCACCGGGTCCGGGACTCGAACCGCGGTCGACTACGTGGGAGTCCAGCGACATAGCCATTACGCTAACTGCTGGTTCCCAAACCAGGATTGCTTTTTGTCAAAGGCACCAGGTATTTTTATTTTTTAAATTTTATTATTATAATTTGCTATAAGGCATGTGTACTCACAGCGAGAGAAAGAGAGAGGGGAAGTGAGATAGCAAGCTGCCAGGTCCGGGACTCAAACCAGGCAGCCATGTTGGAGTCCAACACGTTAACCAGCCCCCTCCATATTTACTGTAGAACAAATAGAACTCTCCGAGAAGTGGGGGGTACGACTTCTTCAGTTCCTGTCATCCAGGAGAAGCCTGTTCTGCCGCGGCTTCTGTAGCTCCTTTCCAGGAGTTTCCCGGTGCGTGTTAGCTCAGGGAGTGCGCTCGCCTGGACGGCCATCGCTTCAGCCTGGGTTCCCACCGAGGTCTAAGGACTCTCCTCCCCCGCATGTAGGTCAGTCCACGGAGCTGGGAGACTCTCACAGGTGCTGAGTCATCCTGGTGGACCTCATGGTGGCCGTGTGTATTGCACACGTACCACCTGCCAGGTGCCAACTGTCACCGTCCCCATCTTACAGGGGAGGAAACCAAGTCTCAAAGAAGTGAGTCATGCAGAGCTAGGGCTTTGTGGGAAGTCTGGGCGTTTCTGCAGCCCACTGGGGTCACCTGTCTGCCAGGATGCGGGTTGGACACTGGATGCCCCCAAGCCGAGGCCCTGCACCCCCACCCAGACTCAGGGAGGCCGTCTTGTCAGCTGTCCGAGCTGCCCAGGCCCTGGACTTCTGCGCTCTAGCCCTGGGTGTCCTCTCGGGTCTGGAAGCAGCCTGCTTTCCAGGCCAGTCCTCAGGGAGCCATGCTTGCCCAGGGCCAGGGCAGTGGGCATCCCTAGTCCTGGCTGGGCCCTGAGTCAGTGCCTGGCCTGGGTCCACTTCCTGGCGTCATTCCCTTCCCGGACCCTGGGTCAGCCCCGCCGAGCCCCAAGCCTCACGCTTCTCCTCTGCCAAATGGGTGCCCTGCTGCCCTGCCTGGAGACCCATGAGGACGGGGTGATGCCGGGAGGTGGCCGTGCTCGCGGTGGAGCGCCCCAGAGGAGCGCCCGCCGGCCTCACGCCCTGCCCGCCTGCCCACAGGTACCTCTGGAGGAGCGCATCATCTTCTCGGGGAACCTCTTCCAGTACCAGGAGGACAACAAGAAGTGGAGGAACCGCTTCAGCCTCGTGCCGCACAACTACGGGCTGGTGCTCTATGAGAACAAAGTGGTGAGGCCATGCCCGCCGAGCCCCCTGCCCCAGCCCTCCCTCCTCACCTCCTTCCTGGTGGGCCGCTGGCCCCGCCTGGGCCACTCCCACCCTGACCTTCAGCAGCACCCCAGGCCTGCCCGTAGTGTCCCCTCCAGACCCCTCCTGGAAGCCCGTGCCCTCCTGCGGTGGGTGCGTGTCTGAGAGGGGTGGGAGCAGATGGCGCCTTATCTCTGCTGTGGGCCCTAAGGAAGCTCCTGGGTTAGCCAGACCTGATAGCGTCCACTGGGCGTCGCTCCAGAGTAGCCACAGGACAGGCCTGTTTAAACACAGATCAGAGGGGGCTGGACTTCCACATGGCTGACCACAGCTCGAATCCTGGACCTGGTGGCTTGAAAATCATATTGGGCACATGTGCGTGTCCAAAATCCTGAGAGAATGGAGAAGCGATTGTGGGGTGGCCATCCCTTTCTGGGGTGTGAATTTCCTACTTTCCCTCTCTGTGTCTCCCTGTCTCTCTCTGGTGAGTGCACCCTATGGCAAAAGCCTAAAAAATATAAAAAGTCAAAAGAGAAGACAGAAAGCAGGGTCTGGGCCCCATTGTCCCAAAGGGACCTTGCGGTGCTCAGAACGGAGAAAGCTTCTGGGTAGTTCAGGGAAGTGGTCAAGACCCTGGGCCTGGAGGCAGGTGGGCTGGCCGTGTCCATGGCCTGCTGCTTCTCAGCCTGTGGGCGTGGGCTGAGCCCCGCTGAGGGTGAGAGCGTGCTGTGACAAATGTGCAGTGTCTCAGTCCAGGCCAGGTGCGATCTCCCCGGCTGGGGACTGCTGGCCCAGCGACAGCAGCTGCGGTGACCCGATAGCGGCCACCTTAGCAGAGCCTCCTGCGTCCCGTGCGGCCTGCTTCGGGCTGGACATTCTGTACGGACGGTCTCCTCACACAGCTCTGTAGGTAGTGGCTGCGGGCCTGGCCACACCCTTAACCCTCAGGGACCTCTTCCCTTGCCCCTCCTCAGGCCTACGAGAGGCAGGGCCCGCCCCGCGACATCATCACCAGAGACCGCGA
>NW_006159896.1:2191145-2193660 GCF_000334495.1 Tupaia belangeri chinensis
CTCAGGCCTACGAGAGCCGGTCCCCGCCTCGAGCCATCATCAACAGTGCAGGCTACAAAATCCTCACCTCCGTGGACCAGTACCTGGAACTCGTTGGCAACTCCTTACCAGGTAGAGGTCCCCCTTGGGGCCCAGACACCCTGCACAGGCCTCAGGAGTTGGCCAGGGCGGGGCACGGCCTCAAGGACCTGAGGGGCAGGGGGTGCCTGAGGCCACACAGTGGACTGGGACGGACCAGCAGGGCACCCCCCACCCCAAGTCCTGCTTCCTGGCCTCAGGTCCCACAGCTGCAAAGGGGGGGCTCTTGCTCTGTGGCTTGCCCACTTCCCTTGGTCCTTGCCAGCCTCCCAGGGATGACGGGTGACGCTGCCCTGTGAGCTGCCTTTGCGGGGTGTCCTTATCCTAGAAGTCCTGTTTCGCCTCACCCCAGTGAAGCTCCCCAGAAGCCTTACAGGGCAACCTCTGCCTCTCAGATGACCCCTGAAACTGTGGGGCAGGGGCACATGCTGGCCGGGGGGGGGCCCAGAGCCCTGTGAAGGTTGAGGTCCAGTTGGAGGTGGCATCCCTGTAGTCTGGGGCCACCTGGGCAAGGTGCTTCCCCCTCGGCACGAAGAGGACCGACCTTGGGGTTTGTATACCCCGAGAGGGCCTGGGTGCACAGCCCTGCACAGGCCAGCGCTGAGCCGGGGCGCAAAGGGGAGCTGCATTGTCCTGAGATAAGGACAGACCTGGGGTCACAGCCAGCACAGTCATCTCGCTGGATCTCAAATATCCCAGAGGATAAAAGAGAGAAAAACTCCATTCGATTTGCTCCGTTCCCCACCCCCTCCCCCCCATGCCTTCCTCCCTGCCGGACGTTACACCCCTCTGGCCTCTGCAGTTGAAGTGTGAAGGGAAAACCAAGAGGGCAGAGCTCGGCCTTTGGACCCGAGGGTCCTGGTGCTCATCTGCGCGGAAGCATGGGGGAGAACCTCACCTGAGGCAGTGGTCTCACTTGTCACTAGCTCTGAGAAGCAAGTCTAAACGCATGCTGGGTTCTGAGGTTCCTGAGCCAGGCTGTGGCGAGGCTGCGGCCCCACCCCCATGACAGGCCAAGCTTCTCCAGGCCTGGGCTGGGCAGCAGCTCCCTGCCGTCCCCTGGCCAAGGGAAACCTCAGAGGGCAGCTCTCAGCAGGTGCTGTCTCCACAGGGACCACATCTAAGTCCGGCAGCACCCCCATCCTCAAGTGCCCCACGCAGTTCCCGCTCATCCTCTGGCATCCATATGCACGACACTACTACTTCTGCATGATGACAGAAGCCGAGCAGGACAAGTGGCAGGCCGTCCTGCAAGACTGCATCCGCCACTGCAACAACGGTGAGTGGCCTGCAGGTGATGGGGCGGGGTGGCGCCCGCTGCACCTGTTACTGCGCTGAGCGGAGACACCTAGTGGCTGAGTGTGGAGGGGCAACCCCACTCTGAGCTGTTGTAATTTAATTTCCCTTCTGGGGTTGTGAGCCACTTCTGTGAAGCCATGCTTCATCCCCTTTCTGGATGAAAACAGTTCTGTGGGACTTGTAAAATATTAGAAAACTGGGTCACAGAATCACTGTTCTGTTTCTGCCACTTCCTTGTGACATGTTCTTAGAAGACTGGCTTCCCCTCTTAGAACCTCTGTCAATTAACCTCTCATGGGGGTTTGGGAAGACACCATGAGCGTCCACTCCTTGCTTAGTAAAGATTATTATTATTATATTAAGGTTTTTGCCATGGGGCGCATGCACTTGCCAGAGAGACAGACAGACAGAGGGAGTGAGAAATTACCCCTGTGGAGGATGGCCACACCACAATCCCTTCTCCATTCTCCTGGGATTTGGGGCTTGTATGGACACGTGCCCAGTATGATTTTCAAACTGCCAGATCCAGGACTTGAACTGCAGTCGACCATGTGAGAGTCCAGCACCGTAACCACCATGGCACCTTCTAGCAGGTGAGGAGGGCAGGCTCCTGTGAGGAGGAGACTTAAAGGACGAGTAGTCATGGAACAGGGCGTCCAGACAGAGACCGCCAGGGTGAAGGAGGAAGTGGAGTTGGCAGTGGTGACCTGAATGGAGCTGGAGGGGGGCTCTGGGGTCAGGGCTGGAAGGGCCTTGGGGGGCTCTAAGGACTTTGATCACAGACTTAGAATTGTCTCCAAGGTGAGGGTCTCGCTGCCCCTGGGGAAGGAACAGCCCTGTCCTGGAACCTAGACTCAGGGAAGCCCTACGCCCACACTTGGTCATAGCTCCACAGGTGGCAGAGGGACAATGCGGACACCCAGGACAGCCTCAGGGTGGCCCCACCCATCCCGCTGGGCTGCCTCTGCCCATCTGGAATCTGCCAGGGGGAGGAGCAGTCTCTAGTTAGGCCAGCCCCTGCCACCTGGGCCTGGTCCTGCTGTCCACAAAGGGCCTCCTGTTCCTGTCCCCCTGGGGCTGGGACTGTGGGCCAGGCGGGGTCAGGGACGCTGCCGGCTCGGCTGCCTGGCCTGGGACG
>NW_006159896.1:2193842-2201494 GCF_000334495.1 Tupaia belangeri chinensis
CGGGGTCAGGGCCCCTGCCGGCTCGGCTGCCGGGCCTGGGACGCCCTGCTCCCTCCCCCACCCCGGCCAGCCCTGCCCTGTCCAGGCTTCTAAAGCCGAGGGCTAACTTGAGGACAAGTGACCCCAGGCCAGGTGGGGGCTAGGGACAGAGCAAGGTGGGGAGAGCCACCACGTGTTCCAGGGTGGGCTTAGGCACCAGAGAGTATTGCGAACGAGCTGCTTCCATGGAGCTCCTGGCCCCGTAGAGAGTGCTCAGCTGGGAGGCCCTGGGCCTCTGGGCCTGGGGAGGCTGGGGCAGTGCTGGGCAGGCAGAAGAGGTCTCCTGCAACAGGAAGGTGACCCTCCAGGGCCACCCCTCACCCAGGGCGGGAGCTGATAAGTTTCGTTCAGACGAGGGCCTCCAGCCTGGGACTGTGAGAAAGTTCGCTGCTTCCTCATCTCGGAGGCTGGGCCTGGAATTCTGCAGCCTGGAATTGCTCACTCCGGGGGTTGCCAGGAAGTGGGGGTGGGTGGAGAAGAAGGCCAAGCTGAGTGGACGCCAGCCCGCCCCGGGCCCCTCACATCCTGCATTCCCGGAGCAGCTGGGGGTGGCAAGAGGCAGCGGGCACTGGCTGCCGAGAGTCCTCTGTGCAGGCCAGGGGTGCAGAGGTCAGGCCCCTTCCCGTCTGCCCGCCACCCCCCTCTGCCTGCCGCTCAGGACTGAGGCGTGCAGTTTCCTTCCTCAGAAAGTCTCCAGGTCTGGCTAGAGTCAGCAGTCCTGGGTTCGAGCCCAGGGCTGCCGTCCCCTAGCTGTGTGTCTTTGAGCCAGTAGCCTTGCCTCTCTGAGCCTTGGTTTCTCCATTGGGAAAAGTGGTGCTGAGAACCCCTCCCTCGTAGGGTTGAAGTCTGAGCCCAGGGCTGCTGAAACAGGACCACAGCCTGGGGGCTCGCACAGCAGACGTTGACTGCCCCGCTCTGGGGGCTGGAGGCCTGAGGTCCGGGGACTGGCAGGGTGCTTCAGTCCTGTGTCCACATGTGCTCGTGTTTAGAGGAAATTTCTCTTTTAAAGAAACCAGTTAACTTGGATTCGAGTGCACCCTAATCCCCTCAACTTAGGTCTTTGAGACTCTGTGTCCAGGGGGCTGGATGGTGGCCTGGGGTGAAACGCAACCTTCTGTGAGACTGACCCACATGAGGAGGCTCCCAGTTCAAACCCAGAGACCTCCCTGGGTGCACCGAGCACACGCATTCCCGTGGTTTGGGCCCTTGGCTGGAGGCTGCCCCGTGGGTCCTGCTGCCTCAGCCCCATGCTTTGCCTTCTGGCCACCCGGCAGGCGGCTCCTGCCCTGCACACCTGACCTCCTGCATATAGAATGGAAATGCCTGGTTGTGGCAGAGTCTGCCAGGATTCTTAGGCCAAGCCTGGTCTCTAGGAGACTGTGTCCTGAGAGCCTGGCAGGGGGTGGTCCACCTCCGACCCGGGTGGGCTGCCCCTGCCCCAGGGGCTCTGCATGCCCAGCGCCCCTGTTCTGCTCCCACCATGGCTGCCCCAGCTCAGTTCCCTGAAAGGCAGAAGTCAATCCCAGAGTGCTCCTAGTCAGCCCAGGGAGCCACCCCTGCAGGAGGGATGCGAGCCTGTCTCCCCACTGCTGAGCTCTCTGGTCGTGACAGTGATTCCTGCAGTCAGCTGGGAGTCGGGGGAGGGTTTGCCTCACAGACAGGGTTTTTTCTCTGCAAGGGGAGATCGGCCTAGTCACCCGCAGTGGGACCTGGGGTTTCTGACGCATAGGCGGCTGTTTCCCTTCCCTGGGCTCTGGGGACACTGTGGTCAGGGGCATATTGCCAGGGGAGCCTGCCGCCGCCTGGCTCCGTGGTGCTTAACCACGTTCTATGCCCACGTCAGATTTTGCAACTTCCCGCTGCCTCCCGCACCGAGCCTGCGGGCTCAGCCTCGCCCACTGACCCGCCTCGGGACGTGACAGCAGAAGTCTGGAGACGGTGGTTGCCCGTTCTTTAACACAGGCCCTTCTTTTACTCTGGAATGAAGTTATACCAGTGGCCGTGCCACCTGCTGACCTGGGCACACCACCGGGAGGGCCTGCCAGGGCAGTGAGAAAGAACCCTGTCATCAGATTTTTTCCCCTTTTTTTTAGAATAATACCAGAGAGCCCACACACACATCAGAGAGCGCAAACCCCCAGTAGGCGTGGTTACGCTGCCATCCCTTCTCTTCTTCTCCACTGTCGGGATTTGGGGCACACATGCACAGGTGCCCAGTGTTTTCCAGCTGCCTGGGCTGAGCTTTGAACTGCAAGTTAGTCCTGGGGGATCTGACTTCCTTAACCACTCTGCCACGGGGCCAGCCCCCTGTTATCAGAGTCTAATGAAAATCAGGATGCAGTGCAGGACAGGACCCGGCCCCCGGCCCCAACCTCCCCTCCTTGGACTCCCCACACTGTGGCCCATGGAGCCCCCTGTGGAGGAATGAGGCAGGGTGGCGGCCCTGTGCCCATTGTTTGGAAGAGGAAACTGAGGCCCTTTTGGGTTCAGCGATCTGCAACAAAGCTCACAGGCCACACTAGGCCAAATTTTATAAATATATATATTATATATAAATATTATATTATATCATATATAATGGCCACATTGCAGTTCCTTCTCCATTCTTTCGGGATTTGGGGCACGCATGCGCACGCACCTGGTGTGAGTTTCAAGCTGCTGTATCTGGGAGTTGAACTGCATTGGCCACATGGGAGTCCAGCGACGGAATCAGTACACCATCTTCTGGTCCCAGCCAGCTACTCTTATTTTATTTTTATGGAAGAGAGAAGCACGTTAGGTGGGGTCTCATCATGCGCAGCACCCCTTCCCCAGCCCTCCTGCTCCTGGGGATCTTGGGTGTATGTGCACACGCTGGTGTGTTTTCAGGCCCAGCCAGGGATCCGAACCTGCAGTCAGTACGTGGCTTCCGGCACTGCAGTCCAGTATGCTGCCAACTGCCGCCAGCGCTGGGCCCCGTGGTCTGTCGTGGTTACTAAGGTTTACTGGGACAGAGCCAGGCTCGTTCATTTACGGATCACCCGCATCTGCTTTCCTGCTGTGAGGTGGAGAGCAGCCTGCCACGCTGGAAATGCTTCTGTGGCCCATCAACGGGAGGTTTGCAGGGCTCCTATCTGGCAGTCAGGGAGCAGCTGGGACTGGAACAACGGTCTCCGGGGGCCTCTAGAGCCACCCTGGGGGGCCTCTCACGGCAGGAGAGTGGCTTCGTGTCCTGGCTCTGTTGCCTGCTGCCCTTGCGATGCTTGGCCAGTGACCTGGCCTCGGAGACTGTTCTTCTGTCGAGTTAATGATGCTGCCCAGGTCGTGGGTGGTTGGGAGGGTTGAAGGAGATGAGGCGGCAGTGGTGAGGAGGCCTGCTGCTGGGGGCAGGGGAGGAGGTTACCTCTGTCACCACAGCTACAAGTGCTGTGACTCCATCGGCAGTCGTGGGGGGCCACACCAGGGCCTCCCGATGTGCACGCTGGCTGTGTGTGTGTGGTCATTGGTCAGCCTGCTGGTCCTGGGGGACCCTGCCGGGCCATCCAGCTGACAGGCATCCTGTCCCCCTCTGTCTCCTGGGCAGGGATCCCCGAGGACTCCAAGGTGGAGGGCCCTGCGTTCACGGATGCTGTCCGCATGTACCGACAGTCGAAGGAGCTGTATGGCACCTGGGAGATGCTATGCGGGAACGAGGTGCAGGTGAGGCAGGGAGGCCTCGGCAGCCCCCTGGTGCTCAGAGGGTCGGGCCCTGTAGGTTTGGAAGGACTTAGCAAGCTCAGGTTGGGACAAGGGGGACCCATGCCAAGTGGAGATGCGTTTTTCTGGTCAGTGATTTACTGGGCCCCTGCCCAGCACGAGGTGCTGGCACCACCGAGTAAGATGGCTCCTGACCCCGGAGTCCTCTTCTAGCAGGAGAAGCAGACAAAGTGAGCACCCACCTCCGTGTGCAGACCGAGTGGGGAAGGGGCGCGTGCAGAGGCCCTGAGGTGGGAGCCCTGAGTCTGAGGAACCCTGCGGAACACCCCCCAGCTAGCTTGGGCTCTTAGTGGATGCGTTCTGGGGGAGGGCAGCGGAGGGGTGGAGCAGAGGGCCAAGCTCAGAGGAGGGGGCATGAGCGGCCAGGCTCGCGGGAGCGCCAACAGTCATGCCAGCGGGACGTGCCCCCACACCTGCCCTGGCTCGTGCCTCCTGCCCTAGATCCTGAGCAACCTGGTGATGGAGGAGCTGGGCCCTGAGCTGAAGGCCGAGCTCGCCCCGCGGCTGAAGGGGAAACCGCAGGAGCGGCAGCGGCAGTGGCTCCAGGTGGGTGGGCTGGGCCCCGGAGCGGGTGGGCGCCCCAGCTGGCCTGGTGCCCTCAGTCCGGGTGCCATGCCGCCGCTGTCCCAGCAGATCTCGGATGCCGTGTACCGCCTGGTGTACGAGCAGGCCAAGGCCAGCTTCGAGGCGGTGCTGTCCAAGCTGCAGCAGGCCCGGCCGGCCATGGAGGCGGTCATCCGCACCGACATGGACCAGATCATCACCTCCAAGGAGCACCTGGCCAGCAAGATCCGAGGTGCGCAGGCTGCCCGCCAGGCTTTGGTCGGCCCGCGGGCCTTCCAGGGACCAGGGAGACCTCCTTTCTACTTCATCGTCCGTGTAAATTTCCCGGCAGTCACTTACATGTTGACCTGTTTTCTTAGAGAGAGATTTTTGCTATAGGGCGGGTGCGCTCGCTGGAGAGACAGAGAGACAGAAAGCGAGAAATCACCCCAGGGCGATGACCACGCCGCAATCCCTTCTCCCTTCTCTTGGGATCTTGGGCACACACGCACACGTGCCTGGTGTTGAGTTCAAGCTGCTGGGTCTGGGACTTGAACCATGGTTGACTACATGGGAGTCCAGCGATAGAGCCAGTACGCCTCCTGCTGGTCCCGCAAGTGGACCTTTTTAAGAATCAGAATCTACCGAGTTGCCCCTCTGATCCGGGCATTGTTTCAGAGCTGCGTCTGTAAACCCAGATCAAGGCCGACTACCAGGGCGGTTTATGTGCCTCTCGCCTCCCGGCCAAGTAGGGCCCTTTCTCCCCCTCGTCCACCAGAGCACACCCTCCGACTGAGCCGAGCAGCCGTGTTTCCGCGGACTGTTCTCTGCCGGCTGTGTCTGCTGGGAGCTGGCGAGGGCACAGGAGTAGATGTTCATTATGTGCAATAAGGAACGTTCCCTGGGCAGGGGTGGGGCAGACACCAGAACCCACTGAGTAAAACGCTTTGGTCAGAATGTTCTGGAGATGGTTCCTGCCCATGGGGAAGTGATCCTTTTACAGAACTGCAGAGCCAGGCTACACCATTCCAGAGCCGATACGTTCACTTTCTGCAAAACCAAGAGGCTCGCTGAGTCTGGTCTACTAAAGTGCCTTTTTGTTTGGTTTGGTTTTTGTAAACGAAGGAGTAAGACTCCCAAAGGCGGATTTCCCCGCTGCTCGGCTCCTTGCCCTCACGGGTTCAGAGATCCCAGGCGCAGTCTCAGCGCCCTTCGCTCATGCCGCGCGGGCTTCTCGCCTCGGTCAGCTCGGCTTGCTCACGTTGGCCCCCGCGGCTTTCTGGCGTCTGGACTGGGTGGGCCGGGAGGTGCTCCGGGGAGCGGCCAGCCCTCAGGAGCCTCTGCTGACTGACCGTCTGGGCGCAGCCTTCATCCTTCCCAAGGCAGAGGTGTGCGTGCGCAACCACGTGCAACCCTACATCCCGTCCATCCTGGAGGCCCTGATGGTCCCCACCAGCCAGGGCTTCACCGAGGTGCGGGACGTCTTCTTCAAGGAGGTCACCGACATGAACCTGAACGTTATCAACGAGGGCGGCGTCGACAAGCTGGGTGAGGTGAGGCCGCTGCCCTTGCACCCCGGGCCCTCCCAGGCAGAACCTGGGGACAGAGCCATGGAGCAGGGGGAGAGGCCACCACGACAGGGAGTGTTATCGTGGGGCCTCAGCCTGCGTAGCCCCAGAAGGGCTGGAACATGAGATCATTTAACAGGGAAGAGGAGGGTAAGAAAAGAAGGGAGGAGAGGAAGAAAGACCAGCTTCTGCTGGGCCAGGTGTCATCCCAAGGCCGGGTTCACAAGTCTCGTGCCCTACGCGTGGAAGCCGATCTCTGACCATCTCTGACCTGGCTGTCGGGCGAACACCCTTCCGTAGTCCCCATGCTGGGGCAGTTGCCTGCCGGGAGCCCAGGTAGTTGTCAGGTGTGGCTAGACTTCTGCTCTCCAAATTCTGAGTCCACTCGAGAACTCGAAGGACCCTTAGAGATCATGAAAAGCCACTTCCTGATTTTGAGGCTAAGGAAACCAGGGCTGAGAGAGTGAGCAACTTGCCCAAGGTCAACCAGGACCCCAGCTGGCCTCGCTCCACAGTGCTGTCTGCTGGGCTAGGCTCCTGCCTTCAGAGCCTTTTCCTTCCTGTCCTGGGCTCTTCCAGGCTTACCTCTGTGGGTACCACCTGTGGGCGGCCATCCTGGGGCCCAGGCGGGTGGGCCTGCGGGCTGCCTGGTGCCAGCTCAGGTCTGCGCCCTCCTGCAGTACATGGAGACGCTGTCCCAGCTGGCCTACCACCCTCTGAAGATGCAGAGCTGCTACGAGAAGATGGAACCACTGCGGCTTGATGGCCTGCAGCAGCGTTTCGACGTGTCCAGCACATCCGTGTTCAAGCAGCGAGCCCAGATCCACATGCGTGAGGTGGGCCAGGCCGCTGTCCCGGCACCCCATGCCCTGCCCACTGCCCTTCTGCGGGCTGCACTGCGGCCAGCTCCCCGGCAGGCTCTCCTGCTGTGCCCTCCAAACTCCTGCACCTCTGCTCACCTGGCTGTTCTCACTCAGCTGCTGGGTCTCAGCTCAGAGATCTCTTCTTCCAGGAAGCTCTCCTTCCTTCCCCAAGCCACTTCCTATGTCTCCTGTCCCCAGCACCGGGCCTGTCACACCTTTCGGGATTTGGGGCACACATGCATACACGCCTCATGTGCTTCTCAGGCTGCTGGGTCCAGGGCTCAAACAGTGCAGCCGGCCGCGTGGGATCCAGCCGCCTTAACTGCATACTACCGGCTGGCCCTATGCTGCACACTGTTCGTGAACTTCTTAACGGCCGTCACTACGTGAGCAGCGAGCGTGTGGATACTCGCAGCGCAGCCCGCCCCGCTCCTCCTGGGCACGTGGTCCTCCTGGGCACGTGGTCCTCTGGAGGCCTCACGTACCCTGTGGTGTGCCCACAGCAAATGGACAATGCTGTGTACACCTTCGAGACACTCCTGCACCAAGAGCTGGGGAAGGGCCCCACCAAGGAGGAGCTGTGCAAATCGATCCAGCGGATCCTAGAGCGGGTGCTCAAGGTGAGTGTTGTCCCCGGCCTTGGCCTGTCCCTGAGCCCAGCTCCCGGCCACCGCCAGGATGGCTGCCCCTATGAGAAAGGCCACTGGTCTGCTTGCACGGGTGAGCGCCCCAAGGCTCGGACCGCTGGCCTCAGCTCCCTGCCAGGCCAGTGGAGCCTCTGACCCAGGGCCCTGGCCCGGCCTTCCCTCTCGCAGAAGTATGACTATGACAGCAGCTCTGTGCGGAAGAGGTTCTTCCGGGAGGCGCTGCTGCAGATCAGCATCCCCTTCCTGCTCAAGAAGCT
>NW_006159896.1:2202157-2204360 GCF_000334495.1 Tupaia belangeri chinensis
G
This sequence comes from Tupaia belangeri chinensis, assembly GCF_000334495.1. NCBI lineage: Eukaryota > Metazoa > Chordata > Mammalia > Scandentia > Tupaiidae > Tupaia > Tupaia belangeri. The sequence goes on from NW_006159896.1 coordinate 2,202,159, forward strand.
CGCCATATCACCATCCCACCCCTGCGCAAGAAGCTGGCCCCCACCTGCAAGTCGGTGAGCGGCAGCCCCCACGCCTGCTCCCCACTGCCTGGGTGGGCTGGAGCCTCGTCCGTGGGCCCTGACCTCCGTCTCTACCTGTCCTGCCCATGCAGGAGCTGCCCCGCTTCCAGGAGCTGATCTTCGAGGACTTCGCCAGGTTCATCCTGGTGGAGAACACGTACGAGGAGGTGGTGCTGCAGACCGTCATGAAGGACATCCTGCAGGGTGAGCTGCCGGCACTGCCCGAGGGCGGGTGGCCGGGAGAGCGGCGTGTCTCTGTGCGCTCCATCTTGAGGGTCAGCCAGTGGCTGGGTGGCAAGGCAGTGACCAGCCCGGGTTCTGAGCTGGGGTCACCTCTCAGCTGCTCCCAGAAGTGAGGCCTAGACACCCTGGGGACAGAGCGTGCCCCATTTGGGCGCCGAGGTGCTGACCCCTGCTGTCCATGTGGCCCCAGCCGTGAAGGAGGCGGCGGTGCAGCGGAAGCACAACCTCTACCGGGACAGCATGGTCATGCACAACAGCGACCCCAACCTGCACCTGCTGGCCGAGGGCGCGCCCATCGACTGGGGTGAGGAGTACGGCGACAGCAGTCCCAGCCCCGGCACCCCAGAGGCAGCCACCCTCTCGGAAAAGCGACGGCGCGCCAAGCAGGTGGTGTCCTTGATCCAGGACGAGGAGGCGGAGCTACCCTTTGAGGCTGGCCCGGAACCATCATCACCTGTGTCCCCAGACAGTGTCACTGAGCTCCGCGGCCTGCTGGCCCGGGATCTGCAGGCTGAGAGCCCCCCACTGACCGGCTCCCTGCTCAACGGGGCCCCTGCCCAGGGGAGCCCTCAGCCCGGGGCAGCCCCTGAGGCCTCCTCGCCGCCTGCCTCGCCGCTGCGGCATCTCCCACCCGGCAAGGCTGCGGACCTTGAGCCCCCCAAGCCCAGCGACCAGGAGACGGGGGAGCAGGTGTCTGACCCGGGCAGCGGCCTACCCACGCACACCACGGAGGGCAATGCAGGGGTGCAGACTGAGTTCTAGGCCAGCCATGCTTCTGTTGGACTCGGTGCCCAGCTGCCCCCCAGACGCTGGTAGGCTGGGCTCCGGGAGGGGCCTGCGTCTGTGCCTGCAGGGTGGGGGCAGGAACAGCACCTCAGGGGTGCAGGGACGGCCCCCTGAGCCGCCTCACCAGGCTCACCTACACTTCACTGCTGCCTGTTTTCTGTGGGATGATCTCGGATGTGGGGTCTGGTTTTGGGGTTTTCCTCCTTGTGCTGGGGCTGGACCTGGCTGAGCAGGGCTGGGGGCCCCTCCCTTCCTGTCTTTCCTCTGTGGCCTTACCATCCTCCTCAGAGAGTGGGGGTGAGAACATGGGGTGCTCAAGCCAGTCACCCCCACCTCCCCAGAGAGAGGAGGCCGATGAGCCTGAGGCCCCTCCCTGGTCAGTGTGGATGTTGGCCTTGAGGAAGGGGTTCTTCAGGCTGGGGGGTGTTGGGGGCTAGATGGGTTTAGGGGGAGCCTCACAGGGGGCCCGGGGCGACAGGTGTGGGGCTGGATCGAGAAGGACCAGGGATGTGCTGGTTTGCTGAGGGGACGTGTCTGAAGGGAGAGTGGAGAAGCCGGGTGGCAGAGTGAGGGTTGCCGGAAGCTGAATGGAGGCCTCAGCGCTCCCCGCCCCCACCTCCCTCCCACCATCTGTCCCCTGTGCTGGGCGTGAGGGAGGCCAGAGGGGCTGAGTGCACGAGGGAGGGCAGGGTGAAGGCCCTGCCAAGTATCTGGGGTCAGGCTCTGGCTTGGCCTTTGCCACCTGGGAATCGCCAAGGCACCTTGCCCCAGATCCCAGGCCCCTCTTCAAATGCCCTGGTGAGTCGCTTTGGGCCTGGTTCTTGGCCCTCAGCTTGTTCCTGGGGACAAAGGTCAAGCCCAGGCAGCCCCCCCGCCCCCCGCCCCCACACCCCCCCCGCCCCCCGCCCAGGGTTCCCAGCCTTCCAGGCCACTCTCCTGCTTTGAGAGCAGAAATGGACTCCCAAACTCTCCTTGAGGAGGGTGGAGTCCCCTCCCCAGCCCTGCTCCCCAGGACGTGTGGTGGTGGCTGGTGCCCGGGGACCCCTGATCCCCCAGCCTCGTCCTGATAAGGCCACCAGCCTCTTCTAATGCCATTCCATCTCAAGCTCCTCT
>NW_006159896.1:2209377-2236786 GCF_000334495.1 Tupaia belangeri chinensis
AATGCCCTGGTGAGTCGCGTTGGGCCTGGTTCTTGGCCCTCAGCTTGTTCCTGGGGACAAAGGTCAAGCAAAGGCAGCCCCCCCGCCCCCCGCCCAGGGTTCCCAGCCTTCCAGGCCACTCTCCTGCTTTGAGAGCAGAAATGGACTCCCAAACTCTCCTTGAGGAGGGTGGAGTCTCCTCCCCAGCCCTGCTCCCCAGGACGTGTGGTGGTGGCTGGTGCCCGGGGACCCCTGATCCCCCAGCCTCGTCCTGATAAGGCCACCAGCCTCTTCTAATGACATTCCATCTCAAGATCCTCTAGTGCCTTGGGGGGTTCCCAATCCTCCTCCTCAGATATTGTATTGAAAATATGCAAACTGTTTAGGCTTCTGCTGATCAATAAATGCTTTATTTAAAGCCAGCGCCTCGTGTGGTGCTGGTGGGGCCGGGCCGGGCCGGGCTGGTGGGTCCCCGCACACCGTGCTCTGGCTCTCCTGAAGAGCTAGCTCCACTTTCGGAGCTCTTGGGAGCTCTTGACCCCATCTTACGGAGGCTCCCGCGGCCCAGCGCTTCCTCAGGCAGCGGCGGGCAGGGGAGGCTGAGAGGACGGCTGGTCTTCAAGGCCAGTCATGGTGCTGGGGCGCCCGCAGTGGGGTCCAGATAGCACCGTCAGCTCCCCCAAGACCTTTGACCTCATGCTGGTATCCACCCAGCACGTACTGTGGGCCTTGCACTTTACGTGGGGGGCCGGGAGCCTCATGGCGACTCTGGGGGGGCAGGGGTGCACCTCCGTCACCACCATTCAATAACTGAGGCCCAGGAGGCGGGGAATGTTGGCTGAGATCACGTGACACTGGCCCCCCGCAGCAGGCCGGGGCAGGTAGAGGCAGGGGGCCCCAGCCACAGGTGTAAACATGTCCCTGTTGGGTGGTGGGGGCACCTTAGGGACGCTGGCCTCCCTGGTGCAGCCTGTCCAGGCACCTAGGGTGGGGGCTGATCCGCAGGCACCAGGCCACGGTGCAGAATGCAGGGTGGAGGGTTGAGAGCAGGGCCCAGCTGTCAGCGGGGGATGGTAGGTGTTGCCCCCCACCCCGCCTGCTCCTGGCCTCCTCACCCTCTTGGTCAAGCAGAATCCAGGAGGGCATGGGGGAGGGGAGCCATCAGAGGTCCCCAGGGTGAAAGCGAAGGAAGAAGGTTGCCAGCTCTGCTGGAAGGCAGGACACACTACAAAGGACACCCACTCTGTCCCATCCAGCACTGGAGGACTGATGAGCCCAGCGAGACAGAGAAACTGAGGACTGGGGAGGCAGGGCGCTTTCCACCACCCGGCCCCTCCCTCCTGCTGGCTCCTGGACGCTGCGCCTGCCGTGAGCACTCAGCGCCCCCTGGTGGCCACCAGCTTCAACGACCCCACCGTGTCCAGATGTATGGGCAGGGAATGGAGGCCTGAAGGCCAGCCGGGGCCACTGAGAGGGCTGGAGGCAGAGCCCAGATACCCCTAGTCCTTGGCTCAAAGCCATCGGGAGGAAATGCGTAATAAACGTGCCTCTACGGCAAGTGCGCGTGTGCCTGGCTCCTGCAGCTGTGCGAGCCGCTCGCCCCTCCCCAGTGACGAGGCGGGCAGGGGCGCACTGAAGATGGGTTTATTGACAGCCCTGCTTTGGGCGGCACTGCGTGGGGTGACAGGTGCAGGTGTGGAGGGCAGGAGGGGCCCGGGACACTCGGGGTAGCAAAGAAGGGGCAGGAGGGTCTGCCCCGGACACTTTGCCTGGCTGCCCCACACAGCAGCTTCACCCATGTCCTCCCCAACCCTGGCCAGGGCCCTCCTGCCACCCCCTACTGGGATGGTACTGGGTGTGGTCCACAGCTGAGGACGCTCAGCTCCCGGCCCACACTCAGTGGGGGAGTGCCAAAGCCGCCACTCGACCAAGTGCTCGTTCCCCAGCTCAAGCAGAAGCCTGGCAGCCATACCCCAGACCCTGGGCCCCGCCCCCAGCACCATCAATCACCCTTTTTATCCACAGAGTTCAGACCAGCTATGGCATGGGTCGGGTGTGCCCCCTACTGGGCCCAAGCATGCTGGGAGTGGAGGCAGGGTTGTAGGGCTCCCAGCTGTGGGAAAAGGGTCTGGACGGGATGATGGGGAGTGGAGCTCGTGCTCGTCCGGCTATGGCGGGGGGTGAGCTGACCGGGCTTGCAGTGGCAGAGGCAGGACCCGCAGAGAGGCCGGGCCGGGTGGGCGGCGCTCAGCCGCTGTGGTAGATCCTCAGGCGCTGGGCGATCTCCTGGCGGCACAGCGGGCAGGTGCGCAGCGGCTGGCAGCACTGCTGGCAGCAGCAGACGTGGCCGCAGTTGAGGAAGATCATCTGAGCCTGGGGAGAGAACAGCGTGAGCACTAGCCCTGCTGGGCCCAGGACTGGCCTTTTGTTGTCCTTTAGTACAGAGATGTGCACCAGTCTGTCTTCAACAGCAGTTTGCAAAAATTAGGTAAATATATATACTTGCCAATCTGTATTTACTTATTTTTTAAGAGATTGCTATAGGGCGTGTGAGCGTACCAGAGACAGTGAGACAGAGAGAGAAAAAGTGAGAAATCACCCCCTGGGGGATGGGCATGCCACAGGCCCTTCTCCTCCATTCTCCCCTTGGGATTTTGGGCACGTATGCACATGCGCCCAGTGTGAGTTTCAAGCCACTGGTTCTGGGACTGGAAATGCAACTGGCCATATGGAAGTTCAGTGCCTTAACCAGTATGCCGCCTGCACACGTGTGCCAGCGTGCTAGGGGAGGTCTCCGGACATGAATGCCAGGTGTCAGCCGTGCAGGGGTGTTGTACCTCACCCCATGCCACTAATGTTGAAGCAGGGCACGGTGCACTTCTAGGGCACTTGGTCCATAAGGGCGGAGTCATTTTTAGATGCGGTTCAGGGGCTGGGCAAGGACATAGGCAACACAGAGTGGAGACAGCCTCCATGCCCACAGCAGGGCTGGCTGAACAGGCTGCAGGCTTCCCTGCAGAGCAGCTCCACTCAGCCACTACAGGGAGAGGACGTGGGTGGGCCCAGGCCAGCTGGTGAGTGGAGCAAGGGGTAAAACATAGGTAGAATAGAACCCCAGCTTTATTTAAGAAAGGCTTGGCTTGGGGCCAGCAGGTGGCATACTGGTTAAAGTACTGGACTCCCATATGGCCATTTGTGGTTCCAGCCCTGAACCCGGCAGCTTGAAACTCACACTGGAATGGGGCCAGCAGGTGGTGTGGTGGTTAAGGTGCTGGAATTCCCACATGGCCAACCGTGGTTCGATTCCTGGACCTGGTGGCTTGCTTTCTCATTCTCCCTCTGTCTCTCATTCTCCCTCTCTCTGTCTCTGTCTTTCTCTGGCAAAACTCATGTGAAAATAGACAGATAGATAACTAACTAAAACCATTTTTTTTTAAAAAAAAAAAAAGAAGGAAAGAAACTCACACTGGGCATGGGTACATGCAAGCCAAAATCCTAAGAGAAGAGTGGAGGAGAAAGGATGGTGGTGTGGCCTCCCTGGGGGTGATTTCTTGCTTTCTGTCTCTCTGTCTCTTTCTGTCTCTCTGACAAGTGCACATGCCCTATAGCAATATCTTAAGTCCAGAGGAAGAAAGAAACTTAAAAGGGTACTCAAGGATGTGTACCAAACTGCTCAAAGCTGTCTGTACTATCTAGAGATGGGGGCATCTCCAGGGCCCACGAGCAGGGCTCAGGTAAGCCGGTAAGGGACTGGTCCCTGCGTCTCATGGTACTCCCTAGGCTGTTAAAGACCCTGGATTAGGCACCCTGCTAAAAGTGCTGCTTTTCTAAGTGGGGCTGCACGCGGGGAGGGGGCTTATTTTATGCCCTATGTTGCTTACTTTTACTTTTACAGTATTGTGTAATTGTGCTTTTAAGGTTTTGCCATAGGGCGTGTGCTCACCAGAGAGAGACAGTGAGAGGGATCACCCTCCGGGGGGATGGCCACACCATGGTCCCTTCTCCTCCATCCTCCTCTTAGGATTTTGGGCACACCAACACACGTGCCTGGCGCGTTTCAAGCCACTAGGCCAAGGACTCGAACCATAGTCAGCCATGTGGGAGTCCAGCAACACAACAGCTATGCTGCCTGCTGGCCCCTAATTGTGTACTTTAAAAAAAAAAATTTTTTTTAGGGGGAGTATTTCTTCTTTTTTTAATAATTTTATTTATTCATTTACTTATTTTTAATTTGACCAGAGAGACACAGAGAGAGAGAGAGAGGGAGAGGGAAAGTGAGAAAGCAAGCCACCAGGTTTGGGACTCAAACCGTGGTCAGCCATATGGGAGTGTCCAGCACCTTAACCACCACGCCAAAAGTTTTGTCAGAGGGCACGTGTGCTCACTGGAGGGGTGGTGGTGGTGAGGAAGCATTCCCCATGAAGGATAGTCACCCCTTCTCCAACCTCCTCCCGGGATTTTGGGCTTGCACTTAAGTGTGTCTTTAAGCTACCAGGTCCAGGACTTGAACTGCCTAGTCGGCCACATGAAATCCAGTGCCTTAACCACCATGCCACCAGTTAGCCCAATTGTGTAATAGTTTTTAAAAGATGGGAGCCGAGAGGTGGCGTGGTGGTTAGAGACACTGGATTCCCACATGGCAGATGGCAGTTTGAGTCCTGGACTTTGTGGCTTGCTTCTGCTTTCCCTTAATCTCTCTCTCTCTCATAAAATTAAAAAATAGCAACAAATGAAATTAAATAAATAAAAATTTTTTAAAAGATTATCTTTAAAAAGTCTTAGCAGGGAAAATTGTGTTGTTGATGTTTCCTGACTTGGGACATCTCCCTAAACATTAGTTATGGAGGGAAAAGGTCCAGGGAATGTCAGCGTTGCTCTACATGGATCGTGGGCTCACGATGCTGTACTATTTCATGTCCTGTATTTTGTGAACACAATACACTTTGAGCAGAGGAAGGGTTAGAGATCAGCCATGTGCCTGGAGAGCTGAGGGGGGCTGCAGGCCCAGGACTCGCAGGGTGGGGTGGCATGGGCAGGCCTCACACGCTGGGACGGCCTGTGCCAGGGAAGCCGAGAGGGGCTACAGGCCTGGGTCCTTTTGGGGGGCATGGTCTGGGCAGGCCCCGCACCCCGACTTACCTCCCGTTCCAGGCACACGACACATTCTGAGGTCTGCGCCTCCAGCTCTTCAGGGGGTGCTGATGGTCTCACTGCCTCAGGAGGCTCCTGGGGGGCTGAGGGAGGCTCTGAGACTCCAAGGACCTCCCCCTTGGGTGGTTTCAGTTCTGTGGGGACAAGGGATACAGGATGAGCCAGGACCCTCCCCCTGCTGGACCCAGGTGGGGTCCCTGGCCCTGCCTGCCCCTATGAGTGAGCTGGGGCTGGAGATGCTCTGATCTTGAGCCGGATGAGGGCTTCCCAGAGCCTACTGGGTCCCCTTCTATAAAATGGAGGTGAGTCTCCCTGCCCTGCCGCCTCACCAAGCCGGCACCTGCCAACTGGGCCTCTTACTCCAGTACTCTGGGTCCTTCACAGCCACCCTGTAAGGAGAGCTCTCCGAGAGATCAGAGGCTCAGAGAGGGAAGCCACTTGCCCAGGGCTGCAGGACCGTCCGCGATGGAGCTGCAAGCGGGAGCCCCTGGTGAGGGGCAGAGTGGAGTGGGCGGCCTCCTTGGCTTTTCCGTCCCAGGAGACAGGAGGGGCGGCTGCCCATCAGCGACCCAGGGCAGCAGAGAGCAGAATGAGAAGCCCCCGTGGCTGCTTCACTCCTGCCAACCCACCCAGAAGAGCCCCCAGCGTGCCCGTTGCTCTTTCTGCCAGGGGCCAGGGCCCAGCAACCAGCGGACATCAGCCTGGGCCTGGCACAGGGCGAAGCCTCGCTCGTTGCCACAGGCTGCACACCACCCACCTCCTGGCCCTTTCTCCACCGTACCTCCGGACCATGCTTTTACTTATTCTGTGGTCTGGGTTACAAGTGTTATTTTAAAATATATGTAGTAGGAAAGAAACTAAGGACTTCAAAAGGCTGTTAGAACAACACTAGACTGTCTGGGGGCTGGCAGATGGAGTGGTAGTTAAGGGTGCTGGACTCCCACATTGTCAACCATGGTTTGAGTCCCGGACCTGGCAGCTTGCCTTCTCACTTTCTCTCTCTCTCTGGCTCTGTCCCTCTCTGGTCAAATTAAAATAAGTAAATGAATAAAGTTAAATAGAATAATTCCAAAAAACAAAAAGAACACTTAGACCATCTGTGGGTATCAGCCCTGCCCTGAGCCACCACAGGTAAGGGCTGGGGGAACTGGGAAGGCCTTCCCTGCCCTGTCCTGCTGGCTGGTGGGCACAGCCCGGGGCAGCTGAAGAGCCTGCCCTCTGTGTGGGGCCCAGGGTCACATGAACGTTCCATGGGGCAGGAAGAGCCTGCTCTTAGCTCTGGGGATGATCACTAAGGGGACACCTGTGGTCCTCACACTCACAGGAGGTTGGCCTGCCATGGGGTGACCCTAATGCCACACTTTCTGACCTCCGAGAGCCACAGGAGTCTGTGGGGCCCACTGTACCCATCACTGATGCTAAAAGTCCGGAAGTTTAATGCCACTTTTCTTAGGTTGACTCGATGCTCTGGAGTAAAAGTGGCTGGAGGGGCCGGCAGGTGGCATGCTGGTTGAGGGCACTGGACTCCCACATGGCTGACTACGGTTCAAGTCCTGAACCTGGTGGCTTGCTTTCTCACTTTCCCTCTTCTCTGTCTCTTTCTGGTCAAATTAAAAATTATAATGATAAATAAAGTTAAATAAAATATTAAGGAAAGAGAAAGTGGGTGCAGACACCCTGCTCCCGTGGTCAGCCGAGACACTGGGGTCCTCTCAGGAGGCAGCCCCTGCTCCTGCCTTGCCCCTGAGGTCAGGCCCAGCGACTCCGCCTTCGCCTCTGCCCCTTCTTCATTCCTGGGCTCTACCGAGCTGGCCATGCCGCAGGCTCACCCAAACCGGCCCTGTGCTGGAGCTGGTCCGGGCTCCTCAGCCTCCTCTCAGGGAGGAAAGCCCAGTGGCCCACCGTTCGCCAGCAGTGTGACACTATGGGGGACACGCTAACCTTCTGCCTCAGCTTCATGTCTCAGGTGAGGGAGCAACAGCACCCGCCTCACAGGCTGCAATGGAGCTTCCTGACACACAACACAGAGTGCCCGGCCAGCACTGGCCCCGCGGAGTTGGGTGTTCCACGGCCACCCGCCCTCCACCGCCGGCCACACACCTGATGCCCCCGAGGGCCTTCATGACCTCTGACCCTGCCACGACCTATAAGGAACCGCTTTCCATGTCTAAACTGCAGGCCTGCTCCAGGCATGGGGCCAAGCAGGAACCCAGGCTTGGGGACACAGTGGCTATAGGGTGTTTAGGGGAGGTTCAGGAACAGGGAGCCACGAAGGCGTGTCCACTGCTGTGTGGAGGCTTCCTGTTTTCCATTTCGGAGGCCTGTTTTACCCTTGTGTAAAATGGGCTCACTGATCCCCAAGCCTGTCCCTGGGAGGGCTGGAACCAGGTCTCAAGAGGTCACTCCTGGTCGCAGCCCACATGTCCAGCTGGGGCCGAGGCCCTGGGGTCGTGCCGGTACCTGGCGGGGTCCTAGCAGTGTCCAGCAGTCCCTGGACTCTCCGTAGGATCTCGTGCTGCAGGCCGGCTTCTGAGACGCCCACCTGTGTGGAGCGAGGAAGAGCAGATGTGGCCTGGGTCCGGAGCCCACTATGTGGCACGGAGCCACCATGCACAGGCTCAGGCCCACAGGTTTCTGGCACCTTCAGCTGGAAGTGGGGAAGTCTTCCAGGCCCAGGAGAGGCAGTGCCTTCCACAGCTATGCGTATGACCTCTGCAGGCCTGGTGCAACTGTCCTCGTGGCCGGGGAGAAACTGAGTCCAACAGGAAACCAACCCTGGTATCAACTGCAGCTTAGTGAGTGCTTCCTGCCAAGCACTGTACGAACCATGTCACCCCCAGGACCCCTGCTGTCACGGCTCAAGTGGCCATGTGGGGAAGGAGGGACACACAGAGGCCACACTACTGAGAAGCAACAATACAGAGGCCCTCGGTGCCCAGAGCCTGAGCACCCTAGCCCATGACGCTGATGTGCCACCGGGGCCCCAGGGTCTGGCAAAGAGCTCAGATGGGGGGCGGGCAGGCTGCCTGGGGTCAAGTCCCGGCTTGGCTGAGTGACCTCAGGCAAGTTGTGACCTTGTGGGGTCTGAGTTTCCTGACCTGCAAATGATAATGATGGTAATGATGCTGCCACTGCCACCTCGCTGGGCTGCAGGAGAGCTCAGTGAGTTAGAGTAAGAGCAGTGCTTGGGAGCCAGTAGGTGGCGTGGTGGTTAAGGTGCTGGATTCCCACATGGCTGACTGTGGTTCAACTCCCAGACCTAGCAACTTGAAAATTATAACAAATAAATAAATCATTGTTTTAAGTGTTAAAATAACCAGGAAGAAAATCTAGGCGCATGTGCATGTGTGCCCAAAATCTCGAGAGCAAAGTGGAGGACAAGGAGTAGCAGCACGACCATCCCCCAGGGGTGCTTTCTCACTTTTCCTCTCTCTTCTCGCTGTCTCTCCAGCAAGCGTGCACACTTGATAGCAAAAACTTAAAAAACAAAAAGCAGTGCTCAGAGCAGCGCCTGGCAGTGGAGAGGCCGGTGAGCACCACTGCGATGCCTCCGTGGTGGGCACAGACTGAGGCCACGTGAAGCTTGCAGCTCGTCCCTGACGAACCTGGCCCTGGCAATGCTGTGGCCATGACCATCTGCAAAATCATGGACGAGGCAGGGAGTGGCCTGGACCATCCCATGGACCCGTGTAGCCTCCAGTTCCAAGAGCCAGTCGGAGCAGGCAGGGCCATCTGGGGCCAGCAGAACCTACATCCTGGGTTTCCCCAGCCACACAGCACACCAGGGTCGGAGGCAGACGGGACGGTGCCCTGGGCCGTTTGATAATGACGGACCTCACTGTGTAAGAGCAAGTCAGCCTAGGCCCGGCCAGGCGGTGGCCAGGCCGCGCCGCCCCTCCTCCCGCTGCCACCTCCCACCTCGGCCAGGTCCCCTGGGCTCATGCGGCTCAGCACGTCCAGCGAGATGCGGTGGTGGGCGAAGACGGGCAGGTAGTGCTCGGCTGACAGCTCCACCAGGAGGGCCACCAGCTGGCGCTCCATGCCTTCTTCCTGCCGGGCACAGGAGGGAGAGACGTAACCCACGAGCAGGCGCAGAGTCAAGGACAACTTAGCACACCGACTGCGATCTCGGGACCGTGTCCACAGGGCCGGGTGTGGGAGGGCACAGAGGCGTGGCCCTGGGGTGCTCGCCATCACTGTCTGTACATGAAACAGTAGGTAGCTGGGCGGGCCCTTGGCACAGGGGTAAGCGCTATGCATCGGGGCCAGAATTCCACATGGCCCCCAGTGGCTGGAAAAACACGCAGGGCACGTGTGTGTGCCCCACATCCCGACAGGGTAGGGACACGAGGGACAAAGGACTGCAGGGTGACTTCCCATTGGGAAGTTCTCTCTGGAGATCGCACACACCCTCTGACGGAAGAAAGAATCTAAGTATCTGACTAGACAGGCTGAGGTCCTGAACACCACAGCTGTCTGGGAACAGCATGGCTGATCGGCGGGCTTGTTGGGAAGTCACGCGGCTTTTCTGCATAGGAAAACACGGCATGGCTTTCCGACGGCCCAATTACGCACGGCCCGGGGACTCCTCACCATGGCCCAGACAAGCAAGCCTGTCAGGACGGTGTGTGTAGGACGACTTGACTTGTTCAATTAAAAGTGAAGGAGGCGAGGCTGTGCACAGTGGTGACCCACCAGGCCCACCCTGGAAGGGCCCAGGTCTGCACCCCTGGACCTCCCTGCGTACATGGAGGGCTTGCCTGCCCCTTGACTTGGGGCCTCTGCCCCTTCTCCATTCCTGGGCTCTACCGAGCTGGCTGCTCGCACCCATCCGGGCACAGGCTTTGCCCCGCCAGAGGCAGGATGAACGCTCCCTCGCTCTCGTTTCTGTCCAGAGAGCTGCCTCTTCCCTAACCCCATCTTGGCACAGGACTTGGGACACTAGCGTCACTGGAAAGATGGCCAGAGCCCTCCCGGGAAGGTTGAGCAGAGGGCACAGGAGTCCCCCGGAGGGAAGCCCCGTGGCTCCCCGACCAGGCAGGCCCCAGCATCCTCACCTGCAGCTTCAAGGACAGGGGCTTCTGATTCAAAAGTCGCTGATACTGAATCAGCCAGTAATTTTCCTGCTTGGTTTCGCTCTTGGCTTCTAACTCCGTCTGCCAAGGACGAGAGAGGTGGTGCCAGTTACAAAGCAGCAAACGAAAGCAGGGTGTTGTGATGGGGACCACTGCGAGCCGTGCTCCTCCGAGCAGGGGGATGGCACTTGGTACCTACGGAGAACTGCCCCCACTTCCTGTCTCACCACCGAAGCCGCTGGACGCCTCACTTCGGTTCACTGCTGACAATGGCCCGGAGGAGGGACTGACCTGCCTGACGCCACACCCCTGGGCAGGGAAGTGCCTGAGCCCCGCTTCTGCCACCCGGCCCCAACTCTGCCACCACCTCTGGGGGGCCCCCTCTTGTCTGCTGTGGAGAGCAAAGCCATCTGAAGGAACCTCCCATGAAAAATGCAGGGCTGCCACCTGGTGCCAGGCGGGGGACACAAGTCTAAGCACAGCCGAGCTCTGGTGGGCTCCGGCCTCTGACAAAGCTGAAGGATTACAAACACGCCACTGGGGACGATTCTTTCAAGCATCCAGTAACATTCACCGAGCGCTGCTCTGGGCCAGGTGGTGTGTGGGGGCCAGGGTAAGGCTGACCGAACGGTACCAAACAGCAGTGGAACAGCGGCAGTCCAGGCCACCACACGGCTAGACTGTGCTGGCCAGTTAAGGTGACCTTCATTAATGCTCGCAACTCTGTGAAGTGGATCTGCCCTCACAGGCGAGGAAACTGAGGTTCCCTGTGACGACTGACCACCCAGCATCAGGGCTGGGGTCAGGGTCAGGCTCAGGCTCAGGGCCAGGACTCAGAGCCAGGTCTGTCTCACTCTGGAGCCTGAACTCTGAACCGCAGCTGCAAGCTGAGGGCCAGACATGCTGTGGGGAGCGGGGTTCAGTCTAGGCAGGTCCCCAGTGCGCTCTGGGCATGTCCGCCCATCCGGGGTCCCTCCGGACCCTGCTGAGCCATTGCTCTCTCCTGTGCTTGGTCTCCCCAGGCTGGTCCTCTCTCTTCTGGTGCCCATGACCCTGATTGGTCACCTAAATGTGAGTCCCCAGGGCTTAGCGGGGCAGGCACCAGCACAGTGGCACAGTCGTGTAAGCCGCAGGAGGTGGCAGGAGGGCCACGAGGGACAGGCCACTTCTGACTAGCATGCACGTGGCATGCACACGCCTCACAGGCCATCTGAGCCCAGAAGGGGCTGCTCTGGCTTTTCCTCTAAACCTGCCCTGTGCCGGCCCAGGATGGAGCTCAGACGACACCTGGCACATTCACGATGACACAGGGACAGTGCGGTCTTCTTGGCCTGGACTCTGTTCTCACTGCTCCGGTGCCCTCGGGAGCTGGAGGAGACACCCCCACAGCAAGGCTCTGCCCTGAGAATGTGCCAGAGTCAAACCGACTTGGGTACAGGGGACAGCCAGGCCGCTCCTGCAAAAGCGTATCAAGTGGCCTGCCCTGGCCCCAGCAGGGGCGGCGCTCGGGCTGTTCTCTAGCACTGAGAGAGCAGTACGAAGACGCCCAGGGAGTACCACTTAGAGCGGCCGAAACACTGGCAGGGGCCCGGACGGGGCGCAGAGAGACAAACTGCGGGACTGACCACACAGGAGGTTGCAGGTCTGTGTCCGGACACCGCTGAACGTGCTGGGCACGCGCGTGTCCACGATCCAGGCTGGCTGAGTTTGGGGGTGGACTGTGGTGACAGCCCCTGTTGGGGTACTTCGCCCAGTCTCTCTCACTTACGGAATAAGGAACTTAAAAAGAAACACTGAGGTCAGCTCTGCAGTGCAGCAGTAACGCTGCTCGGGAGAGGCTGGACCCTGCAGGACAACTGCGGTTTGCATCCCTGCCCCGACTGGCCTGAGACTCCCTGCAAGTGCAGGTATGTGCCAACACCGACAGGCTGGAGGACGGACCCTGTGCGCGGGGGGCCTCGTTCTCTTCTACTCTCACGTGTGCACACATGTGCTCTATCCTGACTAACGGGAGGAGAAGTAGGGTTTTACAAAAACAAACAGGGCCAGTCCCGTATGACGGGGTTCAGGGAGCCAGACCCCACATGCCGGGACTGCAGTGTGACACTGTCCCATTGGAGGGTGCTTTCTCCCTCCCTCTGTCTTTCTGTCCCTCTCTGGTAATCATGTATCCTCCAGCAATAAAAAAAAAAAAAATCTATGTACATAAAACATGGAAAGTGATCTCCATATTCAACAAGAGGGCCTGCTCAATGACAGCTCCTCCAAATGCGGCCATGGAAAAGAATCCAGAAGAGCAGTTTAAGGGCATGAAGGAAATCAACAAAAACAGGATGCTTGGAAGAAGTATGCACCATTTTATCTCTGAAGGGCCACCCCGGGCGGACGCCATGGCCTGACGGTGAAGGGAGCTGGGTCCCACATGGCCGACCATGCAGTTTAAATCCTGGCTCTGGGGACTTGCAAAACGCACTGAGATGTGTGTGCGTGTCCCAACCTCCGACAGGATGGAGAGATAGAGAAGGGAGTGACTGCACTCCACTGGGGGCGATTTCTCCCTCTCCCTCTCTCTCTGGCAAGCATATCTGTCCTTTGGCAAATTAAAAAACAATGAAAAATAAGAGGCAGATGCTGAATAGCTATAAATACGCATCACCCTGTCTGGAAGACAGCCATCAGGATGCTAGCAGGAGGTGGCTCAGCTGTGACCCCCTGCCCTTGGGACCTTCCACGTCCCGTCTGTGAACTACGACGTGAACAAGAGTGTTTCTGGGACCCGCACGTGTGACGCCGAGCCCGCAGTGGACGTACCAGGAGGTCCCGGAGCTCCTCCTCGCGCTGCTGCTTCTCCTTGAGCAGCTGCTGGAGCAGGGAGCTCAGGGCCCAGCGCTGCTCCGAGATCATCTCCTGCAACACAAGACCACGGCCAGTGCCGTCAGCTCCCAGGCACCCATGCCGGCGCGGGGCAGGGTGGAGGGGCACGGCCTGGGGGCTCCCGCTCACTGGGTTCTCGGCTGGGAGCTCCATCCAAGGCTCTGCCCGAGGCCTCTGGAAGGAGTTGGGGGACAAAGTCAAGAGACCCGTCTGCCCTGTCATCCCCACCCACCTTCTCCCAAGCCCATGCCTCCTTTTTCATGGGGTTAAGAGCAGGCATGGGACCCTAGTGACCGATGATGACGTGGCGTACGAACATCAAAGAAATGACAAGCCACAGGTACAGGCAGGAAGGGCCAGTGTGGGCCCCACAGACCAGGGAGGCTCCCACAGGGAGGCAGTGTAGCCCGAGCCCACGCCATGCGCACGCCCACCCACCACTTCCTCTTGGGGTGCCCCGACAGCCCCAGCAGGCACAGACCAGGGCACTGCCCAGGATGGGCTCCGGCTCACCCTCCTCTGAGGCCCTGTGATCTCCAGGCCTGGGGGTTATGTCCACCTTGTGGCGGGAATGGAAAAGGGAGGCCAGGGAGGGACAGTGCCTGCCTGAGGTCACTCAGCACATCTGAGACTGAGGCTCCAGGCCCAGCACTCTCACGCACTGAGACAATGTGAAACTTGTCCCCAGAGAGCAGACACAGGGGCCAGGACAGTCGGAGGGCTCTGCCCAAAAGCCCGGCATGGGCACACACCATCCCCTAGCCCTCTGTGTGCACCTGGGGGACTGAGGTCCAGAGTCGGGAAAGAACTGCCCCTCCGTGCCCACCTGCCAGGTCCTGCATGCCAGACACCCAGTCCTGGACATCACCTGCCAGTCCCTGCTGCCCTCCTATGTCTGTGAGCAAGACACCCAGGCCAGGGCCCACAGAGACGCTGGCTGCAGGGGTGACACTGAAATGGCTGGGCCCTCTCCTCCAGAACATCCTTGGGATACCAAGAAGCTCCCGGCCCAGAGGATGTCAGCCTCGGGAGTCGAACCAGCGGCCCAGAAGCATGGCTTAAAGAGACAGGGAGCTCGCAGCCACCCCGCTCCAAACAAAGGAAATGCAGAGATGGAGATGCGGGCCTGGGGTGCCTTGGCAATGAAACCCTCCTTCCTCTGACCCTCCTGCCTCATAACAGGCTGACCCGACCTCTGACCCTGGGCTGGTAGGCCTCCGGGGTGGGGGGAGGTTTCCTCCAGTCACAGCTGGAGAGGAGCTCACTCTGCCTGCCGGGGAAGCTGCCCCTGACCCCACGGACTGGCAGGCGCTGGGGGCTGTCCTCCCGTGAAGGAGGACAGGGCGGCAGGCCGCGAGCCCGACGTACCTGCAGTGTCTCTGTGTCCAGGGCTTTCCTCTTTAACTCCAGCTGTGTCAGCTGCAATAACTCAGTCTCTATTAACTTAATCTAAACAGAAGACGAGACAGGGGATTTTGTATTCACATTAACAGTGGCTCCGTTTGTGCGACTGCTTTCTCATGGCCAAGAGGGGTCTGAGAAGCCTGTTTGGGGAGGCTGGGGGGCTCTGGAACTAGGGGAGCCTAGAAGCCTCAGGAACTTCAGGGGGGTTGGGAAGCTTTAGCTATTGCATGGCTCTGAGCCTAGGGGCACCTGTCTTGGCCAGCGTCATCGACCGGTTGTTGGCCAGCACACAAGCCTGTCCCAGAACGGGTCCCGAATTAAGGTTTGGGGATGCAGGTAATACGGGCCAGAGTGAGTGCACACCCAGAGTGACCACTGCAAAGCCTCTGGGTCTGCAATACATTAGGTCATTGGCAAAGCAGTGACATGTTTTTCTATGCAAAAATGTGTCATGACTTTTCTGACAACCCAGTAGTTGTCACAGGGGAGAGCAGAGGGGACGGGAGCAGCTGACTAATAAAACAATAGCAGTGGCCGGCATTTACTGAGCACCAACCGGGTGCACAGCGCCGTGTACTTTATATACATCGTCTCATCGTTCTCCTCCGGCTGTCAGGAAGTACCGCCTCCATTTTATAGACAGAAAACTGGGGCTCAGAGAGGTTAAGTGACTTGCCCGAGGACACACAGTAGATGAAAGAACCCTTCGCTGGGATGTCTCTGCTCAGAGTCTAAAGAGGAACAGTTTGCCTGGTGGGTCGAAGTCACCACAGTGAGGATGTCTGGGGGTCACCGCACGCGCCCCAGTGTGCCAGGGGCTATAAACCCTGGTGGCCAGTGACCCCTCTCCTCTGTGCCCATGACCTTATGACCCTGTCCCTAAGTCGCTAGGACCCCACCTGCCCCTGGTCAGAGGAATGAGCTTCATGTCCGGCAATGTGAGGTTGAAATTAAAAGAAGAAATAAAAGAGGCAAATTAGTTTTGGTCAAAAGGAAAAGAAAAGAAAGGGGAAAAAACCAAACATGCGAAAATGTGAAATTCAAAGTGTGAGGAAAAATGCGATGTGCGTTCTCATAGCCTGAAAGCTCGCTGGGCTCCACCCACGGGGCTGCCCCAGGGCCACCACGAAGGCAGCAGACCCGACCTCCACCCGTCACCACCTCCACCCGAGGCTCCCAGGCTGCTCCCTCCTGGGCAGCCTCAGGGCCCACCCACTCAGGCGGGAAGTCCTGCCTACCCCAACCCTGGGCCGTCCCTCAGAGGTCTGAGCAGGTGGGTGCTGGGTCTGCGCTTCCCAGTCAGGGGTCCCGCCCGGGTACTGTTGGCACAGAGGCTGCCCAAGCACTCCGGGCCCTGGACTAAAGGCACCCACACGGCTGCTGAGGCACCCTGGACAGCCCTGCTGTGCTCTGGCCGCACAGGTAGACAGGAGCCAGGAGCCAGCTTGAATTGCACCCTGGCAGGCCACCCCGGGAGTCCCTGAAAGCCGAGGGCAGGGCCAGGCGCGCCAGCCCCCAGGCTTACCTGGTTCCGGATCCGCCGGTGCATCAGGTCCTTCTTCACCTGCAGAGCCTCGAAGGCGGCCTTCTGCATCGCGCTCTGCAACAGAGGCCACGGGCTGCTCAGCCAGGCTGCCCTGGCTGTCCCGGGGGCCCAACAGGGAAAAGCAAAATCTGCAAAATACACCCGGACGCAGGAGTCCTCCTTTTCTCAGAGACAAAGAGCAAGAGCCTTCATTGCACTTGTCTAAATATGAAAACACCACGACGGGACTGTGCAGGCTGGCACTCTCCCGTGTCTCACACCAATGTGCATGTGGCCACTGGTGGGGTAGTGGGGTACTTCTGAAACCATTTCACAGATGAGGAAGTGAGGCCCAGAGACTGGCTGCCAAATCTCCTGGCTCACCCTAACTGCGAGACAGACGCCCTCTCTGAGAAATAGAGTTTTCCTGGCCGAGTCCCACAAACACTAAGTCAAACTGTCTTAGAGTAAGAGCTTGGAGGGAGGGGCGGTGGGCCTGCACGGCCAGGCTAAAGGAAAGGGCCCGGGGAGAGGGGGCCAGGGTCAGGGTGAGGATCCTGGGGGCTGCGGAGAACAAGCCAAAGGGAGCAGGATGGGCATGAGGGCAGGAAATGGGGGTCCTTCCTTGTTCACCCCCTCAAGGGCCCCCGGCTAAGGGCCAGCTGCTAGAAAGGCAGGCAGTGGGCGGGCCGGCAGCATCCCTGTGGGCTCGACCTCCCAGTGGGGTCACAGCCTCCTCCTGCCGGAGGTCCTTAGCATGGAGTCCTCCATGCAGGATGGGGGCGGGGTGCTCCTCTAGACCCCAGTGCCCAGAGACCACCCCAGAGGCCTCTCCCTGCCCTGTGGCTTCTGACAGTTTGTCCAGGCCTCCTGGGCCTCCCTCCCGGGGGGGTTCTGACATCCTGCCCAGATTCGCCGCGGCTTACCTCCTGCAGGATCTGGCTGATGGCTTTGTTCTGATCCATCTGCTGCCAGGACAGAATGTGCTGGAACCGCTCATCCATTTCAGCCATACTGCAGGGAGACAGCACACTCTCTTACTCTGCACACTTCCTGAGCACCTACTGTGCACCAGGCTCCTTGGAGGGGACCAAGATAAACTGTTTATTTACTCAGCAATACTTAGGGCACCTGCTGGGAGCCAGGACCTGGGCTAGTCACGGACATGGGATTTGCATGACTGCAGCTTATCGATCCCTTCGTGGAAGGACGGTGATAGAGCCGCAGCCAGGAGGGCCTCCCAGGCCCTCCCACCCAGCCCCCACGGAATCCCCGCTCCAATAGCCCCTGGAGGCTGTGGGCCTCCACTCAGGCACCGCCACGGGGGAGCTGCTCCTCTGGGCATTTTCACCTGCCCATCTGCTCTCGACCTCCAGAACCCCTGGGGATTCTGGCCCCGAACCCGGCACCCTCTCGTAAGTGCACGTGTCACACAGCCTTGGGTGGGAGCTTGCTAGCTTCCTAGCGGTAGCTCTGTGGACTGGGCCCTGACAGACAGGCTCATGCTCCCAATCTCCCGAGAGCTCTCTGAGTGGGTACCAGGATCTAGTTCCATGTGTCACATAAGAAATCTGAGGCCCAGGGAGGGAAACAGCTCGCCCGAGACCTCACAGTGAGTAAGCAGAAGTGGGACCTGAATCCAGCTCTGTCTATGCCCAGGGCCCGTGCTTGCAAGCACAGCATAAGGCACTGGGAACGAACGAGGGAGGAATGTCTGCACCTGCAGGATACAGGGAGGCTGGCGTGGTGCTGGGCCCTGAAGGGTGGCTGCAGGCTGGAGCCACCTACAGGGAGGCGGCCATGGACTGCCAGGCCTGTCTGGCTGGCACAGACCGAGCTCTTTCAGCTGGTGCTATGGGCACATGGGGAACCTTCGACCAGCTCACAGAGTGCCACAAGCTTGGCGAGCTAGAACACAGGGTGGCCAACTGCGGGGGAGCACCCCTGTCACCCTCCATGCCTCCTATGCACCCCACTCCCAACATGCAGTCCCTGGGACAGACAAGCACACTGTGATCAGGGACACCACCACCCTCCTCGCCCCCTGCTGTCCGCCCGGGTCCACCACCCGCTGCTCATGTATCCCTGGTGTGTGACACGATCGGTAGAAGCCAAGGTGCAATTGTCGAATGGGGCTAGTGACAATGTAAGTCCTCAGAGAGTCAAAAAGTGAATGTGACAAGTCACTGGTTGGGTGCCTGGCACACAAGAAGGGCACAGAGCAAGGGAGCGAGTCTCACTCTGTCCACACGGAGCTCGGCACTCCTGGGGTCCAGCCAGAAGAACCAGGAGACCAGCCACCACCTGCTCCTGACAGCTCGGCCAAGGCTGGGGTGACCCAGGGTGTAGGTCCAGGGCCCCGAGCCAGTTCCCCGACTCCCTCACCTGGGCGTTCTCTTCCTTACCTTACCTGGAACAGGCCTGCTGGACCAGGGTCTGCCTCTGAGACTCGTAGGCCATCTGGATGAGCCGGTTCTTGCAGCTCTCAGTCAGCATCTGCTGCATGGCCGCTGCAGAAGCACAGGGGTGGGCTGAGACAGGGCAGCAGCGCTGGGGACCCTGGGTAGGGACACCTTCACCTGGTTACCTGCCTGACAGTCACCCTTTAAGAAGTCCCTTTTTTCTTTTTAACTTTAAAAATAACTTAGGTGGGACCAGCAGGTGGCATGGTGATTAAAGTGCTGGACACTCCCGCATGGCTGACCACCGTTCGAGTCCTGGACCTGGAGGCTTGCTTTCTCACTTTCCCTCTCTCTTTTTCTCTCTCTCTCTGTTTCTCTCTGGTCAAATTAAAGTAAAATGAATGAATAAACAAAATTAAATAATTAAAAACTAATACTAATAATTCAGGCTTGGAAAGCTAACTAATTGCAAAACACTGAACAGCACACACACGAAGTCTTCTAGAATCATGTCACCCAGAAACATCATTACATCTGTTTGCTTTTGCTACAGGGTGTGTACGCTCACCAGAGACACAGAGAGAGGAGGAGAGTGAGAAATCACCTCACGAGGGGCTGGCCACGCTGTAATCCCTTTTCTCCATTCTCCTCCCGGGATTTTGGGCACACACGCGCATACACCCAGCGTGATTATTAAACTACTGGGTCTGGGACTTGAACTATAAAGTTGGCCATGTGGGATCCAGCGCCCTAACTTCCACGCCACCTGCAGGCCCAGGTGTGTAGTTGTAAGCCGTGGATAATATATATGACCTTCCCTCTGGGAAGAGCCTGTCAACTTAGGCTCTTGTCGGCCTCGGTACAGGACAGTGGGATACGTGCACCCTCCACAGCTCTGGGTTGTCCTGTTTCCTGCGTTTTTAATGATAAAAATAATTCGCGTTCATTTTTACAAAGCTAAGCAATAGGGAGGTGTGAAAGGTGACAAAAGCCCTGTGGCACTGATAAGCAGTTCATTTGATAAGCAGCAAAGAGCTCTCCAGCTCTTCCTCTTAGGAACGGTAGGTAGCAGTGACCTTTGACGGGAGATGCTAATGTGCACCCCCCCCCAGAGGGCCCATGAGGAGATGTGTCTGGCCAGCGCTCGGCCACCAGCGGGGGCACGGTCAGCCCCAGCTACGGGCTCAGCATCCCCGTCTCTGTCACTGGTTTCCGAAGACCAGGACATCCAGTGTCCGCCCTGATGTCCAGTAGGGCGAGCGCAGCCTGCTTGGCCGGCCTCAGCCATGGTCTGTGGGTCCTCAGGAGCTGTCGGGGAGGCCCCCTCACTGGCAAGGACAGCTTGGATCCAGGGCCATCCCTGGGCAATGATGGGAAGGGACAGGGCTCCCAGGAACACACAGAGGGGACAGGAACCAGAACGACAGCGCCACGGGATGCTGTTTGGGCCAGGAACCACCCCACCTGACCCTCCTGGCAATCCTGTGAGGCGGGAGATTACCGTCTACCCCATTTCATAGATTAGAAAACGCAGGCTCGGCCACATTAAAGACCAGTCCTGTCCTAAGGCCATCCGGCTGATGTCTGAGCTGGGACCCTGAATCCAAGCCCCTCTGACTCAGAGCCCATGTCTGAGACGGGACTTGACTGCCCCTCTAAGGGGCTCCCTCCACATGTGACCAACAGAGAGGGCACTGCCGACCCTGTCAACCCACTCAGCCAAGCCCCTCCCCCCATCCCACAACTCACAGGCGACCTCTCGTCGCCGCAGGCTCTCAGTCTCCTCCTGGGTTATGGACATCAGCTGCTCCATTCTTATTCTAGGAAAAAAATCCATCCACTCATGGAGCAAACATAACACTTCTAAGGGAATTCCATCAGATGAAGACCACCCCCTCCAGGAAGCCTTCCCTGATGTGCCGACTTGGCTGTGCTGTCTGAACGCCCACTGCACAACACACATCCCTCAGAGCCCTGATAATCTTTAGCCTCTTTCATAAAAGAGATAAACTTTCCTGGGGCCAGCAAGTAGTGTAGTAGTTAGGGTACTGGACTCCCACATGGCCGACCACTGTTTGAGGCCTGGACCTGGTAGCTTGCTTTCTCTCTCTCTCTGTGTCTCTCTCTGGTGAGTACATATGCCCTCTAGCAAATTAAAACTAATAGTAATAATAAATTAAATATAAAAAGATAAACTTTCCCTTAGAAAAATGGGCAAATGATGAGAACAGCCACTGCGTAAGTGCAAGTGAGCAATAAACACACGTGAGCTGCTTTACATGGAAAGTCACTGAAGAAACTAAAGTCGCTCAGGTATCAGCGGGGGGTGAGGGAACTGATCATGGCTGGCGATGGCAATGGCAGCGGGAAGTGGACACGCACACCCTGCTGAGCGGAGTGCAAAATGGTAAGACGCTTTTTGGAAGGCTAGTCGGTACCTATCAAATGTCCTTGAAACATTTCCTTCAAAAATAGTCACGGAAATGCTGTGGAAGTGTTTCGGAAACAAAATGGAGTCATTAGTGTCAACTAAACTGGCCAGGGAAGGCCAGGAGGACGTGTTTTCTTACACCAGAACATGGGACAAGAAGAGTGATTTGAAGGGCGGCCGGAACCACGACCTTGCAGAAAGACCACTGAAGTCTGACAGGACCTCTGCCCACAAACTGCCCGTCCGGCCTTGGACTGCCGCCACCCTTGTTATTGATCCACGCAAGAGTAACTGTCCCCGCCAGAATGGTATCATTCCCTCCCCCCCTTCCCTTCTGCTCGAGATTTTGCCTTTAAAACCAGTCTGAGAGAGACCAGCAGATGGTGTAATGGTGTGTTGCTAGATTCCCACATTGCTAACTACAGTTCAAGTCCCGGACCTGGAGGTTTGAAACTTGTGCTGGGCGTGTGTGTGCGTGTGTGTGTGTGCCCAAAATCCTAAGAGAAGAAGGGAGGAAGAGAGAGAAGGGATCGTGGTGCGGCCATCCCCCTGAGGGGGTGATTTCTCACTTTCTGTCTTTCTGGTGAGCGAATGCCCTATAGCAAAAAATCTCTCTTAAAAACAAATAAACAAACAAACAAAAACCAGTCCGAGGATGGTAAGACCTTGGTGAGCATGTCGGTGTTCGGGCCCACCTGAACAGTGTCATCCCGGCTGCAGGCCGGCTATAGTCCTTGTGTTTCGGCACAGATAAATTCCTTTTATTTTACATATTTTGTCTCAGTTTACCTTTTTTTGTTAGCTATCAGTGCATGGGGATATATTTAGAAGGTGCTCACCATAAAATAGTTTGTAATTATGAAAGAGTGGAAACACAGGAACCAGCAGTTAGTGTAATGGCCGTCACTGGACTCCCACGTAGTCGACCGCGGTTCGTGTCCCGGACCCGGTGGCTTAAAACTCATGCCAGGGACGTGTGCATGCGTGCCCAAGATCCCGAGAGGAGAATGCAGGAGAAGGGATTGCGGCGTGACCATCTCCCTCCAGGGGGTGATTTCTCGCTTTCTGTCTCTCTGTCTCTGTCTGTCTGTCTGGCGAGCGCATGCGTCCTTTAGCAAAAACCTCTCCAAAAAAAAAAAAAAGAAAAAGAAAGAAGGAGTGGAAACAAATGTCCATGAACAGAAGGTTAATCAGATAAATTATGATGCAGTCACCACGTGGGATCTTCGACATCTGTTAAAGATAGTGAGGCTTTTGGGGGCAGGCGGGTGGCATGGTTAAGGTGCAGGACTCCCATATGGGTGACTGGTTTGAGTCCCAGATCTGGCAGCTTGCTTCCTCACTCTCTCTCTCTGGCAAGCACGCATGCCCTGTAGCAAATTGAAAAAGCAATAGTAGTAACAATAATGAATAAATCTTAAAAAAATAAAAGATAGTGAGGTTTTGGCACAGAAATACATCCATGACATAATAAATAAAAGTTAAAAATGGTAGTTACATAGATGTATATGCAGGGTGTGTGTGTGTGCACTTTAAAAAAATAATTACCAATGTTTAATTGAATGTATTATTATTTAAGTTTGCTATAGAGCATGTATGTTCACCAGAGAGAGAGAGAGAAAGAAGGAAAGTGAGAAAGTAAGCTACCAGGTCTAGGACTCGAACTGTGGTTGACCATGTGGGAGTCCAGGGCCTCAAACACCACACCACCTGCTGGCCCCTGTGTGTGGCTTTTTATCCCCCACACCAAACTGGTTCCAGTGGCCTGGGAGGAACATGTCCTTTGGCATCTCTGCAGGGCCTGGGCTGGAATAAGCACATACAGGCAGTGCCCCTGACTCCTACCCAGGACCTCAGGCTGCTCTGGGGCGGTCTCTGGTGCATCGCTCTCTGTCTCTCTGTTGGGCACATATGCCCTCTGACAACTAGAATAAAAAATGTTCAGTGTTCAGGACCAGCAGTTAGCATAATGGCTGTGTCACTGAACTCCCATGTAGTTGACCACGGTTCGAATCCTGGACCCGGTGGCTTAAATTCACGCTAGGCACGTGTATGTGCATGCCTAAGATCCTGAGAGGAGAATGGAGGAGACGGGGGGGCCATACCCCCCGGGGGAGTGTGTGATTTCTTGCTTTCTATCTCTCTGTGTCTTTCTGTCTTTCTGGCGAGTGCATGCGCCCTATATAGCAAGAACCTCTCAAAAAGAAATGTTCAGTGTTAACATTTATTTGGGGGTAAGTTTTTTGCCTTCTGCACCCAGATACGTGCAAAGTGTCTTTCTATTTTGTTATGTCAGAAGGTGGGCGTGCACATGTGTGAGAGACTTAGCGCAACCCCTCAATAGGGCTTGGCCACACTGCAATCCTTTCCCTTCCAATTCCCCATTCCATTAGGATCCTAGGCGCACATGCACCCCCCACCCCAGTCAGTAACGTGAGATCCAGCTTTCTCTGCACAGCATGTAACACCGCACTTCAGGGCTGGCCCAGGACTGTCTTAAAAAATGATATGCTAGGGCTAGCTCTATGCTCTGGTGGTTGAGACAACCAGACCCACCTGGCTGACCACACAGTTCGAGTCTTGCACCTGGCAGCTTGGGAAACACGCTGGCACATGTGCGTTCTCCAAATCCCAAAAGAGAAGAAAGGATTGCAGTGTGACCATTCTCCATGGGGGTGCTCTCCCTCTCCCATCTCTTTCTCTGGCAGGCACATGTGCCCTCTAGCAAAAAAGAAAAAAATAGATATGCTGCTATATATTCTGCTCTAAATACAGTCTACCACTTTTCCACTTAGCAAGATATTGTTCATGTTTTTCTTGGCCAAGGAATATTCCTTCCTTTTTCTCTCGATTGCCAGAGGGCATGTGTGCTTGCCAGCCAGAGAGATGGGGACAGAAAGGGGAGCAAGAACCCTGCCCCCAGTGGGGTGTGATCATGTTGCAATGCTTTTCCATTTCTCCATTCTGTCAGGACTTTAGTCATGTGTGCACATGTGTCTGGTGTGTTTTCAAGCCACCAGGCCTGAGATTTGAACCACAGTTAAAGGATCCAGCTCCTTTAACCACAGGCTATGTGGTTAAAGAACATTCTACAGAGAACATTCCATAGAACATTTAACGACTGCAGAGTATTCCTCTGTACAAATAATTTACATGACTTAATTCTACTTCTTTTCAGAAATGTGAATTTTCTTTCAAGTGTTTTGTTTTGCTTTTTAGTTTTTTGTTTTTGCCATAGGGCATGTGCACTCACCAGAGAGAGACAGAGAGTGGGAAAGTAAGGAAACACCCCCACAGGGATGGCCACATCGCAACCCCTTCCCCTTCATTCTCCCCTGGAATTTTGGGCATGCACGCACACATGCCCAGCATGATTTTCAAGCTGCCAGGTTGGGACTTGAACCATGGTCAGCCATGTGGGAATCCAGCACCTTAAGCACCATGCCATCTGCCGGCCTTTCTTCCAACTTTCTAAATTCTAGAAATATAGTCAGACATTAAACATCAAGTCTCTGAATTTTTCTTAGGAGTGTACATATGTTTTAAAGAACTTCTTTTAACAAAATATTCTCTAAAGAGGTGAATCTCCTTACAGCTTTAGGGGAACTTTCTGGCATACTCCTTTGGAGATCACAAGACATTCTCTCCCCAAAGCTGCGTCTCCTGGAAGAACACTTACCTTTCATTTTCCAGTGACTTCAAAATCTCGGAACTTTTCTTTTGCCTGCAGAGAAAACCACAGAAGGTCCCGCAGTCACCAGCCGGCCTGTTTCCACTGGCCCAGCTCCCGCCGCAGGGCACTGGCCATGCAGGACGGGGGTGGAGTAAGGGGCTGGACATCTTCCACCCTCAGGGGCTCTGTGTTCTTCAGGACAACAACTCAGACCACTCCAAGCCCCAGGCTCCCTCACCTGTGAAATGGAAATACAATACTTAAAAGAACACAACAAAACAAAGTCTAGGAGTGTTTGCAAAGAGTGAATGTGAATGAGGAAATACGAGCAAGCAGCACCCCAGAATGACGGCTTTCTTGGACTTGCTCAGAAGCACTGTAACTGACAGCTGAGGAGGAACGGGACTCAGGGAACAGATGCAGAGAAAGGCTGGAAGCAGCACAGATGGGGCGGAGCTGTCTCTAGAACCTCCCTGCCATGGATCCCCCAGCTTTCTGAGCATTCTGCCCGGCCCCCACTCCCCAGCCTCATGAAGACCTGTTAGTCAGGCCACGCTTGGTTATCTCCTTGGTACCAGGATCCGTTAAGGCAAATCTCACTCCAGGGTGACTGGCTGACAAACCTCAGTACAAGGTTACTGGGAACCCGGAATACTGGGACGGGAAGGGCTCTCAACTCTCTGGTGAGACCACTCATTTTCTAGATGGGACACTTGGGACCAGTGAGAGACACTTGCCCGAGGCCACAGGTCCAATCAGACGGCCCCAGGACAAGGAACCAGACCTTGTAGTGCCCGGATGGGATTACTGGTGCCAACTGAAGGGCCCAGATTAGAACCTACTGATGGCAAATCTGGGGAGGAGGGAGGCCCTCCACTAGGCTCCTCATGGGAAGGACCTGGGTCTGGGGCTGGAGGCCAGGACCCTGACCTCTGATTCTCCTGCAGGAGCGTCTGGATCCGGCTGGAGATGCTCTGCTCTGTCCGCTTCAGCTGCTCCAGCAACCGCTGCCGCTCGGCGTCCAGGTGGCGCTGGCGCTGGTTCAGGCCCTGTTCCAGCCGGGACTGCTCCTGCGGCAGGGAGGCCAGGTCCTGGGCTGCTGTGGCCCCTCGGAAGCTGCGGGCCCTGCAGGGTGCTGACTGGGGCTCAAGGACTGGCTTTCCTGGGGGGCTTGTCAGTCCTTTCTACCCCCTCGGACCACTTCCTCCTGTCTGCCCTCAGAGTGTCCACCCGCACATGAGGAGGCTGACTGGCCCTCCCAGGGGCTGGGCTGGGAGCGCTGACTGCCCTCATCACAAGGACCTAGGCTGAGGCGGGAGGCCACTGGCCAGGGGCGTGGGAGGCCGGGCCCCGGGTGGGCACGCACAGAAATGTGAATTTTCTTTCAAGTGCTTTGTTTTGCTTTTTAGTTTTTTGTTTTTGCCATAGGGCATGTGCACTCACCAGAGAGAGACAGAGAGTGGGAAAGTAAGGAAACACCCCCACAGGGATGGCCACATCGCAACCCCTTCCCCTTCATTCTCCCCTGGAATTTTGGGCATGCACGCACACATGCCCAGCATGATTTTCAAGCTGCCAGGTTGGGACTTGAACCATGGTCAGCCATGTGGGAATCCAGCACCTTAAGCACCATGCCATCTGCCGGCCTTTCTTCCAACTTTCTAAATTCTAGAAATATAGTCAGACATTAAACATCAAGTCTCTGAATTTTTCTTAGGAGTGTACATATGTTTTAAAGAACTTCTTTTAATAAAATATTCTCTAAAGAGGTGAATCTCCTTACAGCTTTAGGGGAACTTTCTGGCATACTCCTTTGGAGATCACAAGACATTCTCTCCCCAAAGCTGCGTCTCCTGGAAGAACACTTACCTTTCATTTTCCAGTGACTTCAAAATCTCGGAACTTTTCTTTTGCCTGCAGAGAAAACCACAGAAGGTCCCGCAGTCACCAGCCGGCCTGTTTCCACCGGCCCAGCTCCCGCCGCAGGGCACTGGCCATGCAGGACGGGGGTGGAGTAAGGGGCTGGACATCTTCCACCCTCAGGGGCTCTGTGTTCTTCAGGACAACAACTCAGACCACTCCAAGCCCCAGGCTCCCTCACCTGTGAAATGGAAATACAATACTTAAAAGAACACAACAAAACAAAGTCTAGGAGTGTTTGCAAAGAGTGAATGTGAATGAGGAAATACGAGCAAGCAGCACCCCAGAATGACGGCTTTCTTGGACTTGCTCAGAAGCACTGTAACTGACAGCTGAGGAGGAACGGGACTCAGGGAACAGATGCAGAGAAAGGCTGGAAGCAGCACAGATGGGGCGGAGCTGTCTCTAGAACCTCCCTGCCATGGATCCCCCAGCTTTCTGAGCATTCTGCCCGGCCCCCACTCCCCAGCCTCATGAAGACCTGTTAGTCAGGCCACGCTTGGTTATCTCCTTGGTACCAGGATCCGTTAAGGCAAATCTCACTCCAGGGTGACTGGCTGACAAACCTCAGTACAAGGTTACTGGGAACCCGGAATACTGGGACGGGAAGGGCTCTCAACTCTCTGGTGAGACCACTCATTTTCTAGATGGGACACTTGGGACCAGTGAGAGACACTTGCCCGAGGCCACAGGTCCAATCAGATGGCCCCGGGACAAGGAACCAGACCTTGTAGTGCCCGGATGGGATTACTGGTGCCAACTGAAGGGCCCAGATTAGATCCTACTGATGGCAAATCCGGGGAGGAGGGAGGCCCTCCACCAGGCTCCTCATGGGAAGGACCTGGGTCTGGGGCTGGAGGCCAGGACACTGACCTCTGATTCTCCTGCCGGAGCGTCTGGATCCGGCTGGAGATGCTCTGCTCTGTCCGCTTCAGCTGCTCCCGCAACCGCTGCCGCTCCGCGTCCAGGGGGCGC
>NW_006159896.1:2236908-2237450 GCF_000334495.1 Tupaia belangeri chinensis
GGTGCTGACTGGGGCTCAAGGACTGTCTTTCCTGGGGGGCTTGTCAGTCCTTTCTACCCCCTCGGACCACTTCCTCCTGTCTGCCCTCAGAGTGTCCACCCGCACATGAGGAGGCTGACTGGCCCTCCCAGGGGCTGGGCTGGGAGCGCTGACTGCCCTCATCACAAGGACCTAGGCTGAGGCGGGAGGCCACTGGCCAGGGGCGTGGGAGGCCTGGCCCCGGCTGCACACGCACCTCCCTGACTGTCTGAAGGATCTCGTCCTTCTGACTGCTGCCCTGCTGGAGCAGCTGGGCCTGCTCTCGCTGCCCGAGTTCCAGGCGCCGTTCGAACTCCAGTTTCTCCAGCATCTTCTGTTCCTGCAAGACCAGAGATGCTGGTGACAGGTGGCAGAGGCTGGCAGAGGCCGGCAGAGGTGACAGAGGCCCTGGGAGCAGGGGATCCCAGGCCTCGAGGTGAACCATGCAGGCTGCAGGTCTTAACTCTCAGCCACCCCGAAGCCCAGCTATAACAAAACATGCAGGGGGCCGGCTCCATGGTGCA
>NW_006159896.1:2237777-2257147 GCF_000334495.1 Tupaia belangeri chinensis
ACCAGCAGTTAGCGTAATGGCTATGTCGCTGGACTCCCATGTAGTCGACTGTGGCTCAAGTCCCGGACCTGGTGGCTTAAACTCATGCCAGGTGTGTGTGCATGTGTGCCCAAGATCCCGAGAGGAGAATGGAGGAGAAGGGATTGCGGCATGGCCATTCCCCCCAGGGGGGTGATTTCTCATTTTCTGTCTGTCTGTCTCTCTCTGTCTTTCTAGGGAGCACACGCTCCCTATAGCAAAAACCTCTCAAAAAAAAACACAAAAAAACAAAAAAAACCAAAAACTCATGCCGGGCGCATATGCATGTGTGCCCAAGATCCTGGGAAGAGAATGGAGGAGAAGGGATTGTAGCATGGCCATCCTCCTGGAGGGCGGTTTCTCATTTGCTGTCTCTCTGTCTCTCTCTGTCTCGACAGTGAGTGCACACATCCTTTAGCAAAAATCTCTATTAAAAAAAGTTTAAACATAAAGGTAGGCAGTTCACTGGCAGGGGCCGGTTGGGCTTACCCGGAGCCCGTCTCCTCATGGGAGAACGGAGACCTCTCCCAGCCATGTGAGGATGCAGCGAGAAATGCATGTGAGAGGAAAGCTTCGCTTCACCCTCTAGTTTAGAGCCAGGAAGAAGTCGTTGGCGCAAATACAAAAAGTTTGTGGAAAATCGTATTAAAATACAAGTTTATATTGATGCAAAAGAATTTTTTGTAATACAGTATACTTTTCCATAAACTTTTTTAAGACCCTTATATTTTGAGCTGAAATCTTTAATGAGAACAAAGAGAACAAGAAGAAAAGGCATTTTCTTACCTTCCTCCTCTCATAGTCTGAGAACCTGTTCTGAAGAGAAAAGAGACAGGGGTTAGGACGAGGCATGGCAGCACCTGCCCCAGAGTCCCCTGGCAGCCTGACATCACACAGGCGCCAACTGGAGCCATGGAAAGCGAAACGACACACCTCCTAATTGTCTGTTGTGTTTACATTGATAACATGGAGCACGGATGACTTTGTATTAAACCTCAAAACACACACACACACACACACACACACACACACACACAGGCGCACACACAGAGATTTTTTAAATGGTCCTTCTACTTAGTTGCCCTGCTCTGAGACCAGGACCAGTCTCTGAGTTGTAAAAGCAGAGTTCTATAAAGAAATAGAATTTTTCCTATATCAATGATGGGAGTATCCTTTTTTTTTTGAGAGAAAGGTTTTTGCTATAGGGTGCTTGTGCTCCCCAGGGAGACAGAGAGAGAAACAGAAACCGATAAATCACCCCCCAGGGGGAAGAGCCACACCATAATCCCTTCTCCTCCATTCTCCTTTTGGAATTTTGGGCATGTGTGCACATGCACCTGGCGTGGGTTTCAAGCTGCTGGACTCTAACCACGGTTGACCATGTAGGAATCCAGTGCCTTAACCATTTTGGGATCTGCTGGTCTCAAGAGTATACTTTTTAATTTAATCTTTAATTATATAGATAATATTTTAATATGTTCTCCTTGTAAAAATTTAAAATGTGGCATTCTTTTTTTTGAGCTTTTTTGTTTTTTTTTTTTTGCTATCGGGCAAGTGCACTTGTCAAAGAGACAGAAAGCGAGAAATCACCCCCCGGGGGGATGGCCACGTTGCAATCCCTTCTTCTCCGTTCTCTTCTTGGGATCTTGGGCACGCACGCACACATGCCTGCTGTGAGTTTAAGCCACCAGGTGGAATGGTAAAGGTGGCTTGATCCCACTTGGCCAGCTGTGTGATTTGAGTCTTGGACCTGGTGGCTTGAAAATGCTGCCAGGCACAGATACGTGTGTGCCCAAAATCCAAAGAGAAGAATAGAGGAGAAGGGATTATGATGTGGTCATCCCCCTGCGGGCATGCTCTCATTTTCCACCTCTCTCTATCTTCCTTTTGGCAAGCACACATGCCCTATAGCAAGAAGAAGAAGAGGAAGAGGGAGGAAGAGGAGGGGAGGAGGAGAGAGGAAGAGGAGAGGGGGAGAAGGGAAGGAGGGGGGAGGGAGAGGAGAGGGAGAGGAAGAGAAGAGGGGGGAAAAAAGGAAGGAGGGGAGAGAAAGAGGAGAGGGGGAGAAAGAGGAAGGAGGCGGCAGTGGCAGCAGCAGCATGCCAAACATTCCCACTCTGTGCTGGCTCCCTCCCACCCATACCCCTGACAGACATAACTAATTAACGGAATCAAGTCCATGCCTCCATATACATATAACACATACCATTTGTGCCTTTGGAAAAAATACATTTGCATATGTGTACATACATAAACTTTTTTTTTTGGAGAGATTTTTGCTATAGGGTGCGTGCGCTCGCCAGACAGAGAGAGATATAGAGACAGAAAGCGAGAAATCACCCCCCAGGGGGGATGGTCACACCGCAATCCCTTCTCCTCTATTCTCCTCTCGGGATCTTGGGCATGCACGCACACGCGCCCGGCATGAGTTTTAAGCCACCAGGTCCGGGATGCGAACCATGGTCGACTACGTGGGAGTCCAGCGACATAGCCATTACGCTAACTGCTGGTTCCCTACATACATAAACTTTTAAAATCAAGGTATAATTTACTTACTGTAAAGTCACCCTTTTTTAGTAAATGGTTCTATGAATTCTGATCAATTCAGAGTCATGTTACCTTAACCACAGCTAAGGTATACGACCAGGCCAGCTGTAATGCAGTGGTTAAGGGAGCCAGATCCCCAATAGCTGACCAAGGTCAAGTCCCGGCCCTGGTGGCTTGAAATACAAGCTGGTCACATGCACATGTGTGCCCTAAATCCCAACAGGATGGAGGAATGGAGGAAAGGAGACTGTGGGATGACCACACTCTGGGTCATGAGACACGCCCATTTAAAATTTGGACTTAGGGGACTTTACAACGTTAGTGGAAAACTGGAATCAACGTACAAGTAAATCAGCTTGAAATCATAGTATGGATTTTCCAAGAACTTTCTGAAGATCCCCTAGTCTACTGTCAAATTAGCCTCCAAAGTGGTGATACCAAGGTCCACTCTCAAGAGCAGTTTATGGGGACACCGTTTCCCGAGCTACTGGGAACAGAAACTACCAAGCCGACATGTGTGCCGTCTGTGGGAAATGGTATTCCATTGCTCTTTGAATGCATGTACCTCTGATGACCAGTCGGCTGGCATTTTCAAAAGTGTACTGACCATCTGTATTGTTCTCTTCCATGAAGGATCTGTTGCTATTTTTCTATTGGGATGGTTTTCTTCTTACTGACTTGGAGGAGTACTTTCTATGTTTGCTCTGCTAATCCTCTAACAGCCATGTATGTTGCAAATACTTCCTGAGAGTATAAACTGGCTCGATTTTCCCAACATGATCTCTTTCCTCTCCCATTCCTATTGCACTGTCAGAGGAAATGTAAACCACAAATGCACTCACAGCAGCAGTAGGAAACAGGAAGGGTGGCATCTAGGAACCAGAGACTGAGGAAGGAATCACTGGAAGACATGAAACCAAACCCACAGGCAGCTGCTGCTCCCCGCTCCCCGGTGATGGCCGCCTCTCCTACACACATGGTCTGAATGGAGGTGGACTCTAGTTTGGTGGAGGCATCCAGGGTCTGCAGCTCTGAATACCGCTCTCTGCCAACGTGCCAGTCCCTTCCCGCACACGCCTGCAGGCAGGTGGTCTCACCTTACCTGCCACTCAACTTCCTCCCTCGAGAACCTGTCCGTGGGCCCATCAGGACTGTCTCGGGAGTTCTCGGCTCCATCTTGCTCCAGGACTGGCAGCAGGTACTGAGAAGGGGGGTAGTATTCCAGCCCTGACTCTGCAAGAGACAGATGGAAGCGAGCTGACCACGAGGAAGGGACAGCACGGTCCCCAGAAACTCCCACTCCTGCAGCCCTGGTCCTTCTCTTCCTTCTGGAGCTTGCACTCCCCTCCCCGCAGTCCTGAGCTGATGCTGGTGCTGAGCCCTGGGTTAGGATTTGGCAGGTGCTCAGGAGATGTCAGTGAGCGACTCAATGCATCCGGCTGCCTCTTCATCCAAGTGAGAATGAAGTGGGAGAGAATGCCGGAGATTAGCAGAGAAACCAGGGACCAAGACCCAGCCTGACCAAGAATTTACCATTTCCTGCATGTGAGACCTTGGGCAGGACACTTTCCTTCTCTGGCCCTGTAGGGTTTCCTCCTGCATAATCTGAAAGGGCTGACCCCTAAACCCATTTCCTGTGGGCTGTTGCCTTTTTCTTGCTGACTGGGAGATGCTCTTTGCCTACTGTAGGTGGTGTCTCTGGGTCTAAATACGTGTAGCACCTATCTCCTTCCAGGTGGTAGCTTATCTTTTAACTTTGGTTATGGTGTCCTTCTGAATTGAATGAGTTTAATTTTTTTTTTTTTTAAGATGTGTGCATGGGGGGGCCAGCAGTTAGAGTAATGGCTATGTTGCTAGACTCCCATGTAGTCGACTGCGGCTCGAGTCCTGGACCCGGTGGCTTAAACTCATGCCGGGCACATGCGTGTGTGTGCCCAAGATCCCAAGAGGAGAATGGAGAAAGTATTATGGCGTGGCCATTCCACCACCCGGGGGGGGGTGATTTTTCACTTTCTGTCTCTCTGTCTCTCTCTGTCTTTCTGGTGAGCATACGTGCCCTATAGCAAAAACCTCTCTCAAAAAAAAAAAAAAATAAGATTTGTGCATGGGGGCAGAGATGGCACAGTGGTTACATTGCTGGACTCCCACATGGTAGACCAAGGTTCAAGTTCTGGACCCAGCAGCTTAAAACTCATGCCAAGAGTGAGTGCACACGTGAGCAAAATCCTGAGAGAAGAATGGAGGAGAAGGGATTGTGGCATGGCCATCCTTCCTGGGGGTGATTTCGCCCTTTCTGTCTGTGTGTCTCCAGTGAGCGCATGTGCCCTATAGCAAAAATCTTTCTTAAAAAAAAAAAAGATTTTTTCTTGGGGCCAGCAGATGGTGTAGTGGTTATATCACTGGACTCCCACATTGCTGACTGTGGTCCAAGTCTCAGACCTGGTGCCTTGAAAAATCACACCGGCTGGGGTCAGCAGATGGCATAGCGGTTATGTTGCTGGACCCTCACATCGTCGACCACTGTTCCGCTCCTAAACCTGGTGGCTTGAAACTCCCTCTGGGTGTGAATGAGTATGTGCCCAAGGTCCCAGAAGTAGAATAGAGGAGAAGAGACTGCCATGGACGTATCCCCTGAGGGGTGAGTTCTCGTTTTCTGTTTCATTTTCTGTTTCTCTGTCTCTCTCTGTGTCTTCAGTGAGCGCACGTGACCTATAGCAAAAATCTCTTAAACAGAAAGAAAGAAAATCATGCGGACTGTGTGAGTGTGTGTGTCCAAGATCCTGGGAAGAGAATAGAGAAGGGATGAAGGCAGGGCCAACCCTCCTGGGGAGTGATTTCTCACTTTCCCTTTTACTGTCTCTGTCTCTCTGGCAAGCACACACAGCCTATGGCAAAAGCCTATTAAAAAAGAGAAAAGAACCAGCAGATGGCGTAATGGTTACTTTGCTGGACTCCCACACAGTCGACTGCAGTTTGAGTTAGCTCATGCCTGGTGCGTGTGCGTGCATGCCCCAAATCCTGAGAGGAAAATGGAGGAGAATGGGTGTGGGCATCCTCCCGGGGGGGTGATTTCTCACTTTCTGTCTCTCTATCTCTCTGGCAAGCACATGTTCCCTATAGCAAAAATCTCTCTTAAAAAAAAGAAAAGATTTTTGCGATAAGGAGAGAGCGTGAGGTTACTGAAGAGAAGCAGAGAGAGAGGGGGACAGTGAGAAATCACCCCCTAGGGGGGCTGGCCATGCCGAAATTCCTTCTCCATTCTCTTCTCGGGATTTGGAGCATGTGCACACACACCCACTGTGATTCTTAGCTGCTGGGTCCAGAACTCGACCCACTCAATAGGCCGTGCGGCATTCAGCCACCTTAATCTCCCTGCCATTTGCTGGCCCCGCCCAGCTTAAATAAGTCGGAAGAGTATTCCTCAGGCTGGGTAGTGATGCACACACGTTCACGGCTTTACTCTTTGTCTACCTCATACCTAAATACTACGTAACATTAAGTTTTTATTTTTAGAGCTAG
Organism: Tupaia belangeri chinensis; assembly: GCF_000334495.1. NCBI lineage: Eukaryota > Metazoa > Chordata > Mammalia > Scandentia > Tupaiidae > Tupaia > Tupaia belangeri. The sequence continues at coordinate 2,243,862 of NW_006159896.1, forward strand.
GGAGAGAGACAGAAACAGAGACAGGGAAAGTGTGAAATCATCCCCCAGGGGGATGGCCAAACCACACTCCCTTTTCCGCCATTCTCCTCTTGGGATTTTGGGCACACATAAAAATGCAACCAGTGTAATTTTTAAGTCACTGGGTCTGGGACTTGAACCTCAGTTGGCTGTGTGGGAATCCAGCATCTTAACCACCATGCCACCTGCTGGCCCCTAAAAATCTTATTTAGAAAAGTAGAGGGTTGAGTTTAGCTTAACTATCAGCCAGGGCGCACATTAGAGTTACCTGTTGTTCAGACACTGACATGGCTGCTGTGCGGCCTGGTCACTGTGCAATCGGTGTGTCATCCTCTCTCCTTTTTAAGCTTAAGTATAACATACAGAAAGGAGGGCAGGGGGCTACCCACAGCCTACTGGTTAAGGGAGCCAGGCCCCACATGGCCAATGGTGCAGTTCGAGCCTCGGCCCTGGTGGCTTGAAAAATACACCAGGCATGTGTGTATGTGAATGCCCCAAACCCCTAAAGGTGGAGAAACGGAGGAGAAGGGATTGCAGGTGCTGTCTCCCTCCATCTCTGTCTTTGCATCTCTCTGGCCAGTGCCATGTACCCTCTGGCAATTTATAAAAAGGAAAAGAGCACAAAGTCTTCCCAGACAGCTTGATGAATGCTTACATGAACACACCCTTGTAACCGGAAGTCAGTGCCGGCTCGAGCTCGGGGGCTGGCTGATTAGTGCACGAACTCCTCTGCACCTGGTTCTCTCGCTCTCTGCCTGTCCGTGAGAGTCACCCAGGCTGCTGCATGTAACAGTAGTTCATTCTCTCCAGCTGCTGTGTGATGTCAGACACGGGGATACGCAGTTTCTTTACCCATTCCACCACTGACAGACATCTGGGCTGCTTGCAGTTTGGGCTGCTACGAGGGTTTGGGGCTGCTGCGGACACTTTTGCATGTGGCTTTTGGCATGTATTTTCAGCACTTTTGTTGGGCATCCACTTAGGCATGGAGCTTCTGGGGCATGAGGCACTTACATACTCAAGTGGGTAGAAACTGTTCAATATTATTGTTTTTTAGAGATTTTTGCCAGAGGGTGTGTACGTTTGCCGGGGTGAGAGAGACAGAGTCGGTGAGAGGGAAAGTGAGAAATCATCCCCCTGGGGTGGGTGGTCACATCACAATCCCTTCTCCATTCTCCTCCTAGGATCTTGGGCACACACGCACATGTGCCCAGTGTGATTTTCAAGCCACTGGGTCCGGCAGGCCAGGCCCGTGGGAGTCCAGCAATATAACTACTATGCCATTTGCTGGCCCCAAAATTGCTAAGAATTTTAAAAGTAATTTTCAGTTTATATTCCCACATGCAACGAATAGGACTCCGTATGTGCCGTTCCTACATCTTTGTCAATTCTTTCTTATTTTTTAGCTTTGCCATGGGGCATGTGCACTTGCCGGACAGAAAAGAAACAGAGAGGGGACCAGCAAGTGGCATGGTGGTTAAGGCGCTGGACACTCCCACATGGCCAACCACGGTTTGAGTCCTGGACCTGGTGGACACTTTTCTTTCCTCTCCCCCCCCCCCCCCCGTGTATCTCTCTCTGGTCAATTTTAAATTGATGAATGAATAAATAAAATTAAATAAATAAATTTTTTAAAGTATTAAAAAAAAAAGAGAAAAAAACCAGAGAGAGTCATTGAGAGGGAAAGTGAGAGATTACCCCTCAGGGGAGATGACCATGTTGTAATCCCTTTTCCTCCACTCTCTTAGGATTTTGAGCATGCACACACAAGTGCTTGCTGCTGGGTTCAGGATTTGAACTGCACAGTCAGCCATGTGGGATTGGCCACCTTATCCACCACACCCCTGCGACCTGTCACTCCCCATCTTTCCTCTCTGTGTGTGCACACTCCAGCCTCCTTTCTCCACCATGCTTCTGGCTCCCCACTCCTAAAATCCTTCAGCAAGGCACCTCCTCCTGCTGGGAAGGCCCTTGCCCGTCTAAGTCCTAACCACTCTCAGGGTTAGCTGAGCCACTTTCTCACATGGCCTTCCACATGGCCCCAACCTGAATGAGGCCCAGCACGCCCGTTACACGCTCACGTGACCACAGTCTGTCGGTCTATTTCCCTGTGTGATCATTTGTTCTGCCTGCTTCCGTCGTAGGACCTTGATCTCCGGGAGGCAGGGACTGTGGCCAGCACATGCCCAGTGGGGTCAGGCTTCCTCGCTGAGGCGAGCAGGCAGGTGGCCTGGCTTTACCTTTGCACAGGAACTGCTGAATGGCCGCGGTGCCGGCGCTGCACACCTCCTGCGGGGGGTAGACCATGGATGAGGAGTCGAGGCTCAGCGTCTGTGGACATAGGGACCGTCTTTACTGTGAGGCTGGCCTCCCTGCTCAGCACAGTGGGAAGCCACCCGATTTCGCTGTTTGCGTGCCCACTGTCTGTCTCCCCGCCCAGCAGGGGGCGCACCGAGGACGGGAAAGGCTGTGCTGCCCAGTTCCTTCTTACTGGATCCCCGCACCCAGGACACGCCTGGCATGGCTAAGGCTTTGCGGTTTTGTTTTTTTTTTCCTAATTTGCTATAGGTCACGTGCACTTGCTGAAAAGATGCAGAGAGAGAGAAAGAAATAAAGCACCCCCTTATGGGGGAGGGACCATGCAGCAACGCCCTGTCTTCCATTTTCTTCTTGGGATTTTGGGCACACATGCACACACATCTGGGGTGTTTTTCAAGCTGCTGGGTCTGGGACTTGAACTGCACTGTTGTCAATTTGGGATCCGGCTACCTTAACCACACCACTGGCTGGCCTGAGGCCTGGAAGTTTTATTTGTCCCACTGCAGCTGGGTCAGTATTTTAATGCACGTGTACATATATATATATATTATATATGTGCGTGTGTGTGTGTGTATTTTTTTAGGTTTTTTGTCATAAGTGCATGTGCTCACCAGAGAGACAGAGACAGAGACAGAGGGGAAAACTAGATGCAGTATGACTTTTTAAGCAAAACAAGACAAAGGTTCATCAGAGCATGCACACATGTGCTTACGTGCTTACAAAGCTCAGGAAGGGGGGGCTTCGGTTCCTACACCCCACAAAGCTGTACCCACCCATGGTGTGAGTTTTTAGATAGAGCCCTCTTCTTGCCAGCTTCTTCCAACCTGATCCACTGAGTGCAGGCAGGAATACCTGAGGCCTCTCAGGAACAAACATGCTCTGGGCCCTGAGGGCCGGGGAGTACTGGAGTAGGGAAGGCCTAGGAAGTTGTTTGCAGCAACACTGATGCAGGGCAGTAAGGGTGGCTCAGGCCCCCCAGTCCTGGCCAGCACAGCCTCGCATGCAGCAGGGTCGTGTGAATACACATTGCACGTGTATTAGGTGAAAACTCCTGTCTCTGGGGGGAGGAGGCAAGGGGGTCCCAGAGCAGAAAACTCCACCCGGAAGCCGATCTAAAGCAAATGAACCTGACACAGGTAGTATTAGTCACCGTCAGAAAAGTGCGGAGGCTTAGGAGCATGGACTCCGGGCTGCATTGCCTGGGGAGGTGGCTACGAGTCACATGCAGCCATTTAAGTACTGAATTTTAGGGGGGCACATGATAGCAGTAAAACTGATGCTCTTTGGGGCAGCCCCATAACTAAGCAGTTAACAAGGCCAGATCCTAAAGGTTGACTGTGATTCAAATCCCACCCCTGGCAGCTTGAAAAATAGCAAACTCATACACACATGTGCTCAAATCCCGACAGCATGGGGAAATGGAAGAGAAAAGATTGTAGTGTGACCACATCCCCTCAGGGAGTGCTTTCTCTTTCTCTCTCTGTGTCTCTCTGGCAAGTGCACCTGCTCTCTGGCATGGAAAAGAAATGAAACACGAGAACTGGTGTAAAACGAATCACTCCGGGAGCTCTTGGTAGATGTCGGAGAGCAGCTTCAGGGTTAGGGAGGCGCGCTCTGGGCTGCGTGGTCTAACATAGCAGCAGTTGGGCGCCGGCAACTGCTTATAACACGCTCGCTAAAACCCAGCGGGGTCGACGTGCACTTCTCGGAGGCGCCAGCACGTTTCAAGGACTAGCAGCCACGCGGGGACGGTGGCCACCATTCGCACATTCCCATCACCACAGACAGTTCCAGTGAATGTCATGGAAAACAGCCACAACAACCAGCCACAACGGCTTGTCTCTCCAGGCCACCCATTCTCAGGCCGGCTGCCTCCGAGGACGGGGACCAGCCCCTGAGGTTGGCCATGTCCCTTTGGGCATCGCTGTGCTCACCCACCCTCGGGCAGATGCTTCTGCCCAGCAACCTGGCTTGAGGGGTATCTACTGGGGGTCATGAGGGGATTCCAGATGCCTGGCCAGACTGTCACCGCGAGTAGATGAGTCCCCATTCCACTGAGGTGACGCATGCAGGGCGCTGGACTGCACTGCCGGATTCCCACCCCACTCTGCTCTTACTAACCGTGGACAGCGGGCAGGCTCCCTGCACTGTGTGTGTCTCAGCTTCTTCACCTGCAAAATGGCTCCAAAGTATTGCCTCGTGAGACGTAAGAGCACAAACTCCAACGGCACTGCCCGGTGCGGCGGCCACGTGTGACCGTGTAGGTTTAAATTCTAGGGGTGGAGAGGAGCGCAGTGGTACGACACAACGTTCTGCAAAGCTGATCACACAGGAAGGTCCAGGGAGCTGGTGCAGCCAGGGACTTGGCCTGAGAGAGCACTAGAAACACGTGACCTGCCTCATGGCTGTGAGCGCCACCTGTCTGTCAGTCCTGTTATGGGTCGAACTGTGCCTCTCCCAATTCACACATCGAGGTCCTAACCCCTGGACCTCAGAGTGTGCCATATCCGGAGAGAGGTCGTTAAGGAGGCCATTAAGTCAAGGGCAGGTCACCGGGCTGGACCCTACCGCGGTACAACTGGTGACCTAAGAAGGGGTGTGGACACACAGGTTGGGGGACGGTCATGTGAAGACACAGGGAGGAAACCAGCCTCTGAGGACAGCGGTGTCCAGAGAAACCACCTGGCTGACACCTTGAGCTTGGACTTCAGCTGCCGGGATTGTGGGACAGGACAGGAGTGCATGGAACCCTGCCTGCAGTCCTTCGTCACAGCAGCCTGAGCCGAGTCACACAGGTCCTGCAAGTGCTCCCTGGCCTCTCCCCACCACCTCATCTTCCAAGGGGACTTGGCTTCTGCCAAGACCAGCACCCTGTGACCAGGGCAGGCACTCGGGAATGTGGGTGGGAGGGTGGGGCCAGGCACAGAGCCCTGGGTGACAAGGGCCCCCCGCTTACCTCCAGGGTCCGGACGTGGGCCAGCATCTGCGGCAGCCTCCGCACCTCATTCTCGCTGACATCCAGGGTGCGCAGGCTACGGAGCTCCCCCAGGGAGTCTGGCAGCTCCTTCAGCCTGTTGCCTGGAGAGGTACCAAGGGCTCAGCATGACCCCTCCCAAGGCCTGACACCTGCTTCCTGCCTGACACCCAGTAGGACAGGGGACAGGCTGGGGGGTCCAGGGCCTACTCTGACCCCCCTGCATGTGCTGGGTTTTGGGGTGTGTGTAACAGCACAGAGGTGGAGTGTGGGGTCGACTCCCACCGCTGCCTACTAGCTAGGTGACGGGACAGCAGCCTGCCGCCCAGGTTTCTGATCTGCAGAGCAGGGATGACAGGCATCCCGGAGACTCAAGGGGAGGGTGCAGGAGGTCCCAGCACATGCCCAACTCGCGGTGGCCAGTGGGCACCCGGGGCTCCACCATCGTCTTCACTATTCTCACACTACAACTGGGTAGAGGAGCGTCCTGTGGACCGAGCGTGAGAGGACAGGAAGGAGAAGGGAAAGCACTGCGCGGTGACAGCACCTGACAGCGGGATCAAGGCTGTCCCCAGCCCACTGGGTGGTCTTGAGCAAGCCCCGCCCCAGTCTCACTTCCACCTGTAAACCGGGGGTAACGCGGCTGCTAACTCTGTGGGCCTCACTACCAGGCTGCGGGCACACCGGGGCCTGGCTGTCGACCCCATCTGCCCTCCGCCCCACAGGGAGTCACAAGACCCCTCCAGACACCCTGCCTGTTGTCACAGTGGAGACAGATGGACTTAGCAGGTCAGGTCAGTGCACAGCCACAGCTGCAGCCTGGCCGCCCTCACGCTCCTGGGCTCCCAAGGGCAGCCCTCGGTGACCCCGCTGGGACAGCCCAGAGCAGACCGAGGGCCACCTGCACAGGACTCTCTGACTCGTACCTTTCACATTGAGGGTCTGGAGCTGCGTCAGGTTCCCGATGGAATGAGGCAGATATGTCAGCTGATTCCGTTCCACATTCAATACCTAAGAGAAAGGAAGGAACGACACGAGAACGGACACAGACAGCAGTGACTACCCCTGCCTTGGGCCTCCTCTGGGCACGACACCCACCTGCCTTTACCTCCTCCTACCAGCCCTGTGAGGGAGCTATAGCCTTCCTATCCCATTTGGGAGCTGAGAAAACAGGCTCCGAGTGGCGCAGTGGGGCTGAGGCCCCACTGTTTACATTGACCACAAAATGCCCAGTAACCACCACGGGAGGGACAGAGCATGAGGGGCTCACAGCCTGGGGGTCCGGGAGAGGCAGCACATGATCGGGCTCTGGTCAGCCGGATGTAAGGAGGAAACAGCCGAGGCAGGCCGGGTGATCTGTCCAGGTCTCAAGGCCAGCGGCTGGGGTGCTGGGATAGGAACCTGGGCTCCATGGATTCAGAGGCCTGTTCCCTCTCAGTGAGGCTCTGCCCCGCCCTACGCGCTCAGCAGCCATTAAAAAAGTATATGCAGTGGAAAGCCAAGTACCATTAGAAATAATGCAGCCAGTGAATATTTAATGAACCAAAGACGGTGGGGAAGTAGGTCAGTCAACAAACGTGACAGCAGAGGGTGCAGAAATTCTGCAAAAACATGCAGATGACAAAAAAGCCCAGACCCATGCCAAGGTACTGGTGTGGCTCCGAGTGGCAGCAATGACTGCTGAGCTGCTGCATGACAGCTATGTGTCCCTGGGCAAGTCACTGTCATCTCTCTGGACCTGGCTTCTCTCTGTAAACTGGGCCCACAGAGAGGAGCTGCCCATTCACAACCCTTCTCAGGCTTCTCCCTGTGCTGGGCAGGGTGCCAGGCAGGAGCCGCCCTCACAGAGATGACCTTCCAGTCGGGGAGATGGTCGATAGGCCAGGAAACACGTGCCTACTAATCATGGTGGCAATGATTGCTCTCCGGAAATAAGCCAGGTACAGACAGCAAGAACAGGGAGCCACTTAGGCAGGGTGGCAGGGAGGGCTCACAGAGACAGTAGGGCAAGAGATGAAGGGTGAGCCCAAATGGCCCCACCAAGATCCTGGGGGAGAGGCCCTGCTGGGTGGTACACAGGGGACAGAGGGTTTTGGAGCTGAAGACAGCCAGCCAAGTGGAGGAGCAGGGGGCTAGGAGGACAGGTGGGCCCATTGTCTGGGCCCTTTTGTGTCCTAGAAGAGCACAGGTGTCTACCTAAGTGGATGCGAGACCACTTCCGTCTCTGCCAGGGCAACACTAACGCCTGCCTCCAGGGTGGCTGTGAGGAACTGGCAAATACCGTCAAAGGCCTGCTTAGCTCGGGGCTGGCATGGAGCGAGCCAGGCTCTTACTGACAGGAGTAGGAGGGAGACAGTGTCGGAGTGCTGACTGCCCCCGGAAGGCAGGCTCACGGGGTACTTTTATTCTACAGAGCTGTGCAAGCTCATAACAAACCCACAAGAAGCTCAGGCCAAGAGTGCAGTGGAGGGAACCAGCAGTTAGCGTAATGGCTATGTCACTGGACTCCCACGTAGTCGACCGCGGTTCGTGTCCCGGACCCGGTGGCTTAAAACTCACGCCGGGCGCGTGTGCGTGCATGCCCAAGATCCCGAGAGGAGAATGGAGGAGAAGGGATTGCAGCGTGACCATCCCCTCTGGGGGGTGATTTCTCGCTTTCTGTCTCTATGTCTCTGTCTGTCTGTCTGGCGAGCGCACGCGCCCTACAGTGAAAATCTCTCCCCCAAAAAAAAGAGTGCAGTGGACACCACAGCCCACACTGCAGGGCTGAGGGTGTCCTTGGGTGTCTCAAAAGCAGAGAGGTCAGGTGTGGCAGTGGCAATGCAGTTACATCCACGAGGGAAAGGTCTCGGGTCTGCATCCTGGGCCCTCCCCGAGCACGCTCGGCACTGAGTGTGCACGTGTCTGTAATCCAGGCTGGCTGACCGCGGCAGATGGTGGCGTGAAGACCCTGCTGGGATCACCTGTCTCTCTCTCACACACACAGAAAAAGAAAGGTATGTGTGTTAAGTAAAAAGCAAAGTGGAGGGTGGAGCTGACGCTCGTTTGTACTGGCCAGGGCCACACAGCACTGCAGGTCCCCTGACTGCGATTTCTCACTTCTGCGAGGAGAGGTGGGTTCCTGTTCCCTGCAGCTTTACCTGGAGGGCTGTCAGCTGCCCTATATCATCAGGAAGGGTTGAAAGCTGATTACTGTGGAGGTCCAGAACCTGCAGAAAAACAGACCCCACAGTTACCAACTGAGAAAGTCCCTCAGAGTCCAGGCTCCAAGCAGCAAGAAGGTGCCCCGCGTCTCTGCTCTTGCAAGGAGCACCCAGACCTTCCCTTCCAACTACGTGCTGATCATTCCCACATCGCTCTCCTCCAAACTGTTATACCACCTCCCTCCTTTATGTGTGGACTACTTTTACTGTTAAGTGAGAAAGACATGCTATAAGACGTATGCATAGATATTCATGCATTAAAAAAACACTGCATAGTATAAATGCATATTTGTGGAGGAAAAAGGCCATCAAATATGCAATGAAGTATTACTAGTGCTTCCCTAGAATGGGAAATACATGTTTCCTCCCTTTTCTTTGCTTAATTGCATTCGTTAATTTTCTAACAATGAAAATGAGCAAAAGAGGCCTAGCAGAAATATATGCATATATAAATATAACATGGTCTTCAAAAGTTCCTGGAAAATACATATTATAAAAAAATTATGCATAGGTTTCAAACATTTTTTTGAACCAAAATAAACTTGTGCTTTACTTTCTTTCTTTTTTCTGGAGAGGTTTTTGCTATAGGGCGGGTGTGCTCGCCAGACAGACAGAGAGAGACAGAGAAATAGAAAGCGAGAAATCACCCCCCAGGGAGGATGGCCACGCTGCAATCCCTTCTCCTGTGGTTTCCTCTGGGGATCTTGGGCACGCATGCACACGTGCCCGGCGTGAGTTTAAGCCACCGCGTCCGGGACTCGAACTGAGGTCGACTACGTGGGAGTCCAGCGACATAGCCATTACGCTAACTGCTGGTCCCGTGCTTTACTTACATTTCCCACAAATTTTCTGAAGCCCCCTCACTCATGCATACATATGTATATATGACATATATGAACTAGAAATACACATCAACATAAAATATATATCTTAAAATACTCTCTTCTGGATACAAAAATACAGCACACTGGACAGAATGATATAAAGAGGTGGGAACTGCCCCAACCCCAGGGGCCAGACGAATGGTGGGTGTGCTCTGATGCCTATACCCTCGGCGTGCACCCTACCCTCACGGGCTCATGTTCACGCTGAATGACCAGGCGTCCCAGCAGGTCACTGACCACACCGTGCCCTGCGTGTCCCTCCTGCTCTATCAGTGCCTCGCTCTCCGGTGTACTCGTATGAGGCTGACTTGGCTCCCACCTGCCATGTAAACTTGCCCAGGATGGGGTCAGGGCAGCTCTCTGTCCCCTCCCTACCCACAGCACATAGACATGTGCTGGTGTGGCCTGGGTTGAGCTGTATGAGGCCCGGCTGGCATGAAGGTCAGTAGAGCAGCCGTAAGGGGGCGGGAAGCTGGGCCACCCGGAAGCTGAACCTGGCGATGGTCCTTACCTTGATAGTTGCGAGACTCAGGAGGCTGCAGGACTTGGGAAGCAGGGAGGTCAGGTGATTTGTGTGGACGATCAACACCTGTGTGGGAAGGCAATGTGAAACCTCAGGTTGAAGAACAGTGGTGAGTGAAGGCCAAAGGCTTGCAGACACCATGATGGGGATGCTGTTAGAACCCTAGAGCCCAGACGTGGACCCAGATGCCCTTCAGAATCAAGACTTTAGGGGCCTAATTCAATCTTCCATCTCAAGAAGAAATCACCCTGCAGCGTCTTGATCTTAACCTTCGTCTGCTTCGGCCTCTTTACCTGGGAACCAGAGAGAGCAGGAGTGCTCGCCTCTGAGGGAGCCCAGGGCTGGCACGTGTCCAGTGCCCGACTGTGTCAAATATTGCTGCTTCTTTAGGCATTGGCCACTGCTTTAGTGCTGCCAGTGCCAGGCAGCTCCCTCCTCTGTTCTGGGACACTTTTTACGTATCTTGATTTAGATGCTTCATTACAGAATGCCTACCATCTGCACTCTAAGGGTTATACTCCTTTGGAAAACCTTTCATTCCTTCTTAATCCCCCGGGGGTACCAGAATGAAATGAGGGTAGCTTGCGTTATCATGACAACGGGGGGTGGAGAAGCATGTACTACACCGCAGCCATGACACTGTGCACATTTGTACCGCTACCTGTCCCTCACAGCACCTCTGAGAGACTACAACTACAAATGTTCGCATGTCACAGATGAAGAAACTGAGATGTAAGAGTTTAAGGAAGTTACCCAAGTCACAAAGCCAGCGAGGGGCAGAGCCAGGATGTGACCCAGGGCTGCCTGACTCCACTGCCTGCTCCCCTGACCGTGAAGACCCCTGCTGCAAGCTGACAGGTGAGAACCAGAGAGAAGGAGGAGTCTATGCCAAGAACAGCTCCTAAGTGCCCACGTGGTTTTAAAAGAGCAAACGTATAGTAAGCAACTCCCTGAAAAGGAAGACCCTCCTCACCTTCTTCTGCAGAACTTTGCACGTTGCAAAGGCCCCAAATGGAATCTAAGATAAAATAGAAAAAGGGGTGAGTGTCTCACCTCTTGCCAGATTTTCATTTGTTCTCTGGATGTCTGTGAGGGGAGATGGGCAGGGGTAGGGATGGGGGGCAAAATGCAGCAAGGGGGACGCTGGCAAGGAAGTTTGCTGGGGATGTGGTTATCTCGTCTCCCACCAGCTGCCAGGAGCCTGCACCCACCCTCCTCTGCCCATCCCAAACCCAGGCTAGAGGGCCCCAGACTCCTCCAGCACCCAGGAATCAGTGGGTACACTTCCTAACTGGAGTCTTTGGTTCTTGTGGACTATTTTGAGGCCATAAGATCATCTCAATTCTTTGGACAAGAAATAAAAATCTAAGAAAATATTTTTTTTTCTTTCTATTTTTTGGAGAGGTTTTTTGTTTTTTGCTATAGGGCACATGCACTTGCCAGAAAAACAGAGACAGAGAGACAGAAAGCGAGAAATCACCCCCCAGGGGGATGGTCACACGACAATCTCTTCTCCTCCATTCTCCTCCTGGGATCTTGGGCACACACGCATATGTGCCTGGAGTGAGTTTAAGCCATCGGGTCCAGGACTCAAAATGCAGTTGACTACATGGGAGTCCAGTGACATAGCCATTAGACTAACTGCTGGTCCCTTCTTTTCTTTTCTTTTCTTTTCTCTTCTTTTCTTTGCCAAGAACAGCTCCTAAATGCCCATGTGGTTTCCCCTTTCCTTCTTTCTTTCTCTCTTTCTCCTCTCCTTCCTTCCTTTTAAGGTTTTTGCCATAGGGCACATGTACTCACTGGGGAGAGAGACACAGAGAGAGGGAAAGTGAATCACCCCCAAGAGGTTGACCACGCTGCAATCCCTTCTCCTTCATTCTTCTCTTGAGATTTTGGGCACATATTCACACACACCTGGCATGATATTCAAGTTACCAGGAGTGGGACTCGAACCGTGGTTGAGCATGTGAGAGTACAGTGCCTTAACTACTATGCCACTAGCTGATCCCGCTTCTGGGCTTTTTAAAAGTCTAGTCCACATCTATTTTTCTGCACATGAGCCAAGAAAACAGGAGAGACCCAATGCACAGCCTGCACCCTACCCTCAGTTTACCTCTGAGAGCTCGCATTTAGAGATGTCCAGAATGTCATCTGCCCCAGCTTCTTTTGCCTAAAGATAAAGAGAATTTTGTGTCAGGGGAAGGTGATTAAACAGAACAGCCTCACAGAGAGGACAATCCAAGCAAAGAAACATGGAATTAAGGAACTGTAAGGATCCATAGACCCCTTGTGGTTCCCTGGCCCATTCCACAGGTAGACCAGTGACCCCCACTTTCCTGGAGCTGGGGGCCCACAGGGGAGAGGAATGGAACGGGCAGTGGCAGGTGCACGCAGTTCACGCAGGGGGGATGCAGCAGGGCCTCACTGGCTTGGCCTAAGTCAGAGGTTTCTTCAGGCTGGAGGTGGTGCAGATGAGAGGGAGCACAGCTTGTCTGGGCAGTGCAGAGCCCTGTTTCACAGGCAGAAAGGGAGATGGGAGCCGATAAATGAAATCCCCTTTCCCTCACCAGACACATCTGGTACTCCAGGCGTTTCCGAGCCTCCTCGCTAGGTTTCCGCTTCCGGAAGAAGAGTGGCATCCTTCCTTTTTCCCAGAGCAGTCTTCAGGACCCTGGGGCATGGGAGAGCAGTTAGGGCCTGGGGAAGCTGGCACAGGACCCGGCCCCGGCCCCAGGGACAGTGCACAGTAACAGCCGTGCTCGGTGCTCCCTGTTCTAAATTGACAATGACAAGCAGTGGGACGGGATGGAAAGACTGTAGATGCAGCCAAGTGACCTGGTTAGGCCCACATGTGGCCGGACCCACTGAGAGTCCTTGACACCCCCGTTTCCCAGTCTGTGCCTGAGTCTCTCCTCAATGTTCCAGAAGTTTCCTCAGGTCCTTCCCAGGGGTGTTCCTCGAGGACTCTGTCAGACTCAGCTGGTGAATCACTCCTAGCTCCCGAAACATGGTCAGAGTGGCACTTAACGATCCGAACCATGACCTCCGGGAGTCCACCTCCATCATAAGCGAAGATCTCTCCGTCAGGCACCCTATCACCCTCACAGTCATCATCATCCTGTTTGGTTCTCACCGGAGCCCTGATTACAGTGAAGACGCTGATGCTCATTAAGTCAGTGACCTGGTTGCTCAGCTTGGATCATGGCACGCCCAGCCTGGAATCCTGGTCATTCAGGTCCCAGCGTGGGGAGTTTGCCCCACTCCTTGGAGCCCAAACAACACGGCACACACTCACTACACTGTCCTGAGCCCAGAAGCCAGGCCCTCGGTGCCCGCTGGGGACAGCAAATGTCCGGGCTCGGGGG
>NW_006159896.1:2257481-2258887 GCF_000334495.1 Tupaia belangeri chinensis
GGGGGGGGGCAGTGATGCACCAGGAGGCAAGCCCCCAGGGGAGTGCACGGTCTGTAGGGTGGGCTTTGGGATGAAACAACTGCGTTGAATCCAGGTGAACTGCCGCCCACCAAGTGGGTCACCTGAGCCTTTCTGAGCCCCGGTTTCCTCATCTGTACAGCATAATGCTGCTACCTCCTGGGATCTGTAAGGACCCAGAGACTGCCTCTGTGTAAAGGCCGTGGCATAGCACCCAGCACCCGGTAAGCGTTCAGCAAGCTCATCACTCTAGCTGACTTGGGGAGTACTGTGGGAGCTGGGGAGAAGAGGGCTGGGAGGAGATGCAGTTCCAGACACACAGCCAGTCCTCAGAGGGACAGGACTGGTCTCCGCCCACAGGGGCTGGGCTGTTGGGAGGCAGCCAGGCCTGCAGCGCTGGCTCAGGCCCCTCTTGTCACCCCACCTGCCTGCAAGGCCAGGGCAGACAGTCCTCCCCCACTCCTCCCTGATGAGCAGTCTTACCCTACTGCTTCCTAGCGACTAGACTAGCCATGAGTCACCCCCTTCAGGGGTCCAGCCTTCCCCACCTCCTCTCAATGACCATCATTCTCTCACCCCTCTGCCAGGATGAGCTCTTTCCAATCTGCTCTTCAGTGTCTATCTCTCATGCATTCCCTCGGCTACGCCCAGGTCAGGTGGGGAGGGCCAACCACACCCATCTCTCCCTAGTTGAGGGGGGCTGGGGCGGACCTGGCTTTGTGGGTGGAGAGGTCGGGGGCTGCACCCCCAGATGGCCCCGAAGGCAGGCGGATCACTCGGAGGGCTGGGTCATGGACGCGGGTTCGCAGACCGCCGGGCGCGTTCGGGAGGAGCCGCAGTCTGGTCTCCTCCGAGCGCAGGAGCTGGGGACCGAAACTCAGAACCTCAGAAAGTCATGCAGATCAGGATGACGAAGTCTGAGAGTCTGGGAACCGCGCAGAATTAAGAGCGCGACTGGATTCAGACCTGCATAGATTGTTTCGGTAATTAAACCGCACACACCACTAAGGGGTTAGAAGGGGACCTAGGTCGCCGACGTACTGGGATCCCAGAATTGGGGTGCGGACCCTTGAGGGGAGGGGCGGGGCTCTGGGTTTGGTGACAGGGACCCTCTGTCGGGGGAGACCCTGACGATAAGGCAGTCTGAGAAAAAGAAAAGATCTCGGGAGCAGCCCCTTCTTCTCTGCCTCCCGCCGGGCCAATTGCCCCGAAACCCTCTCCCGAATCCATAGCCACAGCTCACCTCGGTGCCCGGCTCTCTAGCTGTCCGCCTCAGGAGTCTGCCCATAACAAACATGGCGGCAAGGGCGACGCCGGGAGGTGGGGGCGGGGCCTGCAGTTATCGCGAGAGCCGCGCTTTCCTGCCTATATCCGGCGTGGTCGGTGCG
>NW_006159896.1:2258944-2262711 GCF_000334495.1 Tupaia belangeri chinensis
GCCGGGAGGAGGCTTCGGTGCAACTTTCTTCGGTCGTCCCGAATCCGGGTTCATCCGACACCAGCCGCCTCCACCATGCCGCCGAAGTTCGACCCCAACGAGATCAAAGTCGGTGCGTGCTCTTGCTGTGGCTGGGGGGGGGGGGGCGGGCCCCTGTCACCCCCCCGGGCCCCGTTGCCTTGCCGGTGACAGGCTTTAGAGCTGCCGCCTGCTAGAGGCCGTTGCGCTGCTGTGCCTTCGTGGCCGAGGCTTAGCCTTTCTGGGCCTCAGCTTCCTCACGTGTAGTGGGGAGGGAGGACCGGACGACCTGCGGTGGCCTTGCAGCCCGCACGCCTTAGGGTAAGGCCCGTCTCGGCGTTTTGCTCCCCTCGCCTGCTGAGCCGGCGGCTGGGCTGCCTCCGCGCTTGCCCGCCGCGGGATCGGAGCCTCGGCGCCCCAGGGAGGAGCGGGTGGCGGGCCGCGTTGCCCGCCGATCCTCGTACTCCCAGGCAGTTTAGAAAGCTAATGGGGAAACATGAAAACCTGACTTTATTTTGGTGCGAAATGTTTTGAAACTCGTGCAGTTTTTTCCATAATAGGCATTTTCCGCGAACTTTTTAAGGACACGTGTTTGGAGACGAGGCAGAGGGTAGTTTAACCAGAAGGGGAGAGGGTGGGGGACTCGAGGCTTCCTCTGCAGAGGCACTGAACCTTCCTTTCTCTCAGTGTACCTGAGGTGCACCGGTGGCGAAGTTGGTGCCACGTCTGCCCTGGCCCCTAAGATCGGCCCCCTGGGTCTGGTGAGTCTCCTTGCCCCTGGGCGGTTCTTTACTAACGTGAGTTAAGTTCGGGCTTAAGTAAACGGACCTGTGCCAAAGATACGGTACTTTTGTCACCCCCTGCGCCGCCGATCTAGCCAAGGGCTTAGGAAGGTCACAGGTGGGAAATCTGGCACCTTGAAGCTGTAACGTGTCCCCCACGGGTCTTGGGGTTCCTGGAGGAAGGGCCCAGGAGTGATGGGGTGCAGCATTGTTGGGAGGATTAACGGGCTGATGGGTGCGGAGCGGTAGTTTGAGTTTCCAACTCTAAGGGTAGATGTAAGCCTGAGTGGCCCATAGGGCCAGCTGTCATCCGAGGTCCCCAGCAGCGACTGCGGGCTTCAGTGTTTCCCACCCATTACCCAAGGGCCTCTGTCCCACACAGAGTTTTTAAACCAGCAAATGCTGAGGCCGCCAACCCCACAGATGGGCTTGATTGGTCCCATGTGGGAACCTAGTACCTGAAGGGCTGCCCAGATGATTGTCACCATGGTTGAAAACCCCTATATACATAGCAGTTAAGCCCTGAGAGGGTCTGAAAGGATTGGATAGGCCCATTGTGGCCACAGCTTAGAACCGGGACAAGACTTAACCTCCAGCCTCATCTTCCCAATTAGTGCTGTGTCGGTAGTCAGGGAGGTGCCCCAGACAGCTTCCTGTGTCCTCAGTGTTGCCAAGTGAGAAATCCTAGGCAGGTTTTAAGGCTGTGGTTCAACTTTGGTCACAAAGTAATGACATTCTTCTATTTCTGCAGTCTCCAAAAAAAGTTGGTGATGACATCGCCAAGGCAACCGGTGACTGGAAGGGCCTGAGGATTACCGTGAAGCTGACCATTCAGAATAGACAGGCCCAGGTAATAGAGTGTTTGGTCTGGGGGCCAGCAAGAGGCATGGTGGGTGAGGCACAGGACTCTCACGTGGCTGACTGTAGATTGAGTCCTAGACCTGATGGCTTGCTTTCTCACTTTCTCTCACTGTCTCTCTAGTCAAATTAAAAAATATAATAATAGCAACAAATCTTTAATAATGAATGCTTAGTTTAAGGGAGGGCAAGAGTAGCAACTTCTGGGGTTCCTTCCGGGGCAGGTTTTCCCCACCAGTAGGGAACTGAGAGCAGTTTTAGCTTTGTGAGGTAAAACGAGGGAGCGTGGGCACCTAGGACGAAGACGTGGGTTCACATATGTGTGGCATTAGGCAAATGATGACTTAATGTCCCTCCCCCTGTCCCAACTAAACGTACTTTCAGATTAAAAATTGCTTGAATGTGGCCCATGGTTTCTGAGTGGATATGCGTGGCAGTGTTTGCTGGAGGTGGGGGTAGGGCTTAATCTGAGTCTCTTCTGCAGATTGAAGTGGTGCCTTCTGCCTCTGCGCTCATCATCAAAGCCCTCAAGGAACCGCCAAGAGACAGGAAGAAGCAGAAGAATAGTGAGTTGCCTTTTCTTGTGGTTCATGGTTGGATAATGTGCCTGGCGTTTGGTACAGGGCTGCATGTCTTCCCTTTAATGAAGCCTGCTGGTGATGTGAGGGTTGTGGGGTGATTTGGTGAAGGCTATTAGAGCCAGGTACTGCCAGAAAGTGCTGTATGTTTCTGTAGCCTGTGTGGGGCAGGTCCCACCAAGGCTTCAGTGGGAGAGCAGTGTTAGGCAGGGAGGCAGCCAAGAACAGTGGGCTGTAAGCAGGACCGCACTCAGTGCTGGCTAAAGACTGGGTAGCTTGACTCCAAGAATTGCTTCTTGGCTCTCCACTGTCAGACTAGGGAAGGTGGGGTTTCGCCCTCAGCCACCCGCCACTGCACCTGCCAGCTGTGTTGGCTGGTGCAATCCAGTGGTGCGCTGATAGTAACCCCAGCTTAGGAAACAGGGTTGTTCTTCATGTGGATGACTCTGTGCCGAAAGCGTGGGAACAGCCTGGAACCAGGGAGGGAGGGCTTCATGCCATCTGCCCCGGCCTCAGGTTGTGGCAGATTTTGATTTTTTTTTTTTCCTTTTCTGCAGTTAAACATAGTGGAAACATCACTTTTGACGAGATTGTCAGCATTGCCCGACAGATGAGGCACCGGTCTTTGGCCAGAGAACTCTCTGGTAGGATTACAACAGTGTGACCACTGTAACTATAATTGAGGTGCTTTTGCTGAATGGCTGGCTCTTTCCACTTTGAAGGAGACTTCACGAGACTGAGGACTGGGGTGCAGCCTGCATGGATGGGTTTGAAAGAATGGCTTGAGATCTCGATCTGGGAGGTGTGGAGGGTTTGCCTAACTGGAGCCCTGTATGTCCTGGATTAAAGCAGGGATACCATTCCTTCTCTTGCCTGCTGAGAAACTAGGCGGTATACCCCTGTCTCAGTTTTGAGACTTGAGCCCTAATGCCACTTTTTCTTTATAGGAACCATCAAAGAGATCCTGGGGACAGCCCAGTCTGTAGGCTGCAATGTGGATGGCCGCCACCCTCATGACATCATCGATGACATCAACAGTGGTGCAGTGGAATGCCCAGCTGTAAGTGACTTCTTAGTTTTGTGTGTGATAGGGAAAAAGCTGGAGGGGCGGCAGCAAGTGTATTCAGAGATGAGCTCTGAAGCTGCAGAAATGGCAATGGTGGGATTCTTTAAAAATTCCCTTTTACTGACAGCTATTTTTTCCTTTGCAGAGTTAAGAAGTACACAAGAAAACAACTCAATAAAGGATCATGTGACAACCAGAGTTTTTTGGTGTGGCCTCTTCTTAAGGGACTTGATTCCTGTATTGGGGTAGTCAGTGGGCCAGGTGGGGAGAAGTAATGGTCTGAGAGGCGCCTTTGAGGGCAGCAAGTTCAGCCCTGGATGAACCAGCACAGAAAAGACAACTGGAAAAGGAGGTGCTATCTCTAGACACACAGATGCCCTTAACTACCACACCACCTGCTGGCCCTAGGCCCCAGATTCTTTTTTTTTTTTTTTTTTTTTTTGGTTTTTTCTTTATGGTGTGTGT
>NW_006159896.1:2263604-2291877 GCF_000334495.1 Tupaia belangeri chinensis
TTTTTTTTTTTTTTTTTTGAGGTTTTTGCTATAGGGTGTGTGCACTCACCAGAGACAGAAAGCAGGAAATCACCCCCCCCCCCAGGGGGGAGTGGCCATGCCACAGTCCCTTCACCATTCTCCTCTGGGATCTTGGGCACGCGCACACACGCACATGCCCGGCAAGGCCCCAGATTCTTGATCCAACTTTTCCAAGCCTGCCTTTAGTGGTTGCCTCTAACCTACATTTTAGATCCTGTGCTTATGGTTCCTTCTCACATTGGAATACACCTTAAAAGACATTTTGGGCCTTGAGACAGGCTGCAGTTGACCAAAGCATTACCTGGAAAGGGGCTTCTAGGTACCTGACTAGTGTCAGAAGTGATTGCCCTGGGACCAGCAGTTGGCATAATGGCTATGTCACTGGACTCCCATGTAGTTGACTGTGCTTTGAGTCCCGGACTTCGTGACTTAAGCTCATGCCAGGTGTGTGCACATGTGTGCTCCTGAGAGTACAATGGAAAAGGGATTGTGGCGTGGCCATCCCCCCTGGGGGGTGATTTCTGTCTGGTGAGCGCACTCACCCTATAGCAAAACCCCCCCCCAAAAAAAGTGCCCCAAGAACCTTTTTTTTTTTCTCCCATGTAAGTCCTTGCTCATTCATTTTTTTGTCACCTGTTCATCAGAGGCTTGAAATCAGATTAGAAAACTAGGTGGCAGGGGCTGCCTGAACTGAGCTCATGGAGAGGAGGGATGGTGCATGAGCATTTCAGTGCTCAGGAAGGCCCGTAATTGGGAGTCTGCCTCAAAGCCAGTGCTTGGTTAGCCAGAAGCACAGGATGCTGTTAGAAGATGCCAGGTGGGTATGGTAAAGATGAGGGTAGGATGTAGGTTGGAGAGTACAGGGGAGAAAGTAAGCTGATAAGATTTGAAGAAAACCCCTTTTTGAGATTTGGCTAGAGGGCATGTGTCCTCAACAGGCAGAAAGCAAGAAGCCCCCACTCCCCCATGGATGGCCAGGTTGCAATCCTCTAGATTCCTCGGGATCTTGGGCACACATGCACATGTTCCTGGTCATGTGGGAGTCCAGCAATGTAACCATTAGGCCATCTACTGGTCCCAAGAAACCACTATTTTCTAATCAGCACCCACTGCCCTCACTAGGTGTGCATTATCTTCCAATGAGTAACTACAAAACTTAGAGACGGCCGGCCTAGTAGTGCTTTGCCAAGCTTCCCATTTTTTCAACATTCTCCAAGAACTAGTATTAATAGGGGGCTCTGGAATCCTTTCCCCATCTGTTTCCATCCTCCCAAATGGAATACTGTAGCA
This sequence comes from Tupaia belangeri chinensis, assembly GCF_000334495.1. NCBI lineage: Eukaryota > Metazoa > Chordata > Mammalia > Scandentia > Tupaiidae > Tupaia > Tupaia belangeri. Next base: position 2,264,916 of record NW_006159896.1, read on the forward strand.
CTGCTTGATGGCCAATGTTTAGATGTTACTGTAGCAGCTCATTTCAAGGAGCTATTATAAGTATTTCCAACCCACTAGGCCTTGGTATATGTAGGACCCAAGATCATGCCTTGGTTTGATTGCTCTTAACTGCCAGAAGGTGAAAGCACCCCTAGATGGTGGCATGACCATGCTACAATATTTTTGCACATGTTCCCAGAACATGGTCAGATAGGATCTAGCCCCCCCTCCTTTTGGAGAGGTTTTTGCTATAGGGTGCATGCGCTTGCCAGAAAGACAGACGGAAAGCAAGAAATCACCCCCCCCCAGGGGTATGACACCAATCCCTTCATTCTCTCGGGATCTTGGGCATGCACACACACACACGCGCCCGGTGTGAGTTTAAGCCACTGGGTCCGGGATTTGAATCACGGTTGACTACCTGGGAGTCCAGTGACATAGCCATTACGCCAACTGCTGGTCCCAGGATCTAGCCCCCTTAGCCACTCAGCTAGAGCACTGTGGCCCGCTGTCTAGACTGATGCTGACAAATGAAGATGTTAGAGAAAGCACTCAAGCTCCCACTTGGAAGATAATGACTATTTATTAAAGGTACTTTTGCGTGTGGCTCTGGGCTATACACGCTCGCAAGCCCTTGTCATTTACCTGAGACCCCACCCTTCCTGTTAGGCTTCCAGTTACTCTCCAGCATGGAGTCTCTGATGTCTAATGAAAGCTGAGCTGCACCTGAAAGCCTTCCCACACTCACTGCATTCATAGGGTTTCACCCCGGTGTGGATTCTCTGATGCTGACTAAGGGATGAACTCTGGTTAAATGCTTTCCCACACTTGTTACACTCGTAGGGTTTTTCTCCAGTGTGAATTATGTGGTGTCGGATAAGGGCTGAGCTCTCGCTGAAGAATTTACCACATTCGTTACATTTATATGGCTTCTCCCCTGTGTGGGTCTTCTGGTGGATTATGAGATTTGTGCTTTGGCTGAAGGCCTTCCCACACTCACTGCACTTGTAGGGCTTCTCCCCAGTGTGAGTCCTCTGATGGTTTGTGAGGTTTGCACTCTGGCTAAAGGCCTTGCCACAGGCACTGCATTTGTAGGGTTTCTCCCCGGTGTGAATCCTCTGGTGCTGAATGAAGGCTGCACAGTAACTGAAGGCTTTCCCACACTCGCTGCACTTGTAGGGCTTCTCCCCGGTGTGAGTCCTCTGGTGGTTGGTGAGATTTGCGCTGTGACGGAAGGCCTTCCCACAGTCACTGCATTCGTAGGGTTTCTCTCCAGTGTGGATTCTCTGATGCTGAACAAGAGCTGAGCAGTCACTGAAGGCTTTCTCACACTCATTGCACTTGTAGGGCTTTTCTCCGGTGTGAGTTCGCTGGTGTTTTGTGAGGTTTGCGTTCTGGCTGAAGGCTCTGCCACATTCGCTGCACTTGTAAGGTTTCTCTCCAGTGTGAATCCTCTGGTGCTGAATGAGAGAGGAGCTCTGGCTGAAGGCCTTCCCGCACTCATTGCACTCATAGGGCTTCTCACCAGTGTGGCTCTTCTGGTGCTGAGACAGAGACGAACAGTAACTGAAGGCTTTGCCACACTCACTACATGTGTATGGCTTTGCTCTGTGCGGCTTAATTATGTTCAAATTTGTCTCAAAACCCTTGGTATGTGCTTCACATCTGTGAGGCTGAGCTCCCGCAGGAACTCTCTGTTGTGGAGAAAGGACAGGCCTCAGATTGATGTTCTGCCCAAGTTCACTGCTGCTGTGGTCTGACTCCCCTGGGAGCGTCTCGACACTGGTGTCTTGGAACGACTGCTCAGAGATGGCTTGCTCTGGTGCTGGTTCAGATGCAATCTTCCAGGCTGAAAAAAGTCAGAGAAGCAGTTGATCTCTCTTCCCTTGGTGACAGAAATACAAAAGGCTGAAGGGCACGGGCCAAGCTGTGAGAGGTCTGCCAAGTGCTTCCTGTCTGTTTTCAACCTTCAAACAATGAGGGGATGGTTTTGCAGAGACAGTCAGGGGCCAGCTGCCATGACACCCTCCAGTCCTTTCCTAAACCGCCGAGGGGATGACCCTGGCCCAGTCCTCCACCTCAGATGCGCCACTCCTTTCCTTTCCTCTTCCCGCCACTCCCCTCTGCTCTTGCTGAGCCCCAGCCGCCTTGTGCCACCTTTCTGGTCTCACGATTCTCAGTGTGGTTTGGGGCAATGTGCCTATTGGGCTTAAATAATTTATTTTAAAAAGCCGATGACCAATGCCAAGTAAGATGAATTTTGTCACTGACTAAATCAGCCAGATTTCAAAAAATGGTTAATTTTGGAGGGCTGGTGAGGTTGCAGCAGAATGGGATCTCATATTGCTATAGACTGGAAACTGAGACCCTCCACCCCCTTCTGGATAAGTCTGGTTGCACATGTCAAGTATCTTCTAATTCTGCCAGCAAAAATTTATTATAAGGAACCAACTAGAGATTACACAAAGCTGTTCAGACGAGGGTGCCCATCATAGCATAATTTTCCAACAAAGGGCCAGCTGCCATGACACCCTCCAGTCCTTTCCTAAACCGCCGAGGGGATGACCCTGGCCCAGTCCTCCACCTCAGATGCGCCACTCCTTTCCTTTCCTCTTCCCGCCACTCCCCTCTGCTCTTGCTGAGCCCCAGCCGCCTTGTGCCACCTTTCTGGTCTCACGATTCTCAGTGTGGTTTGGGGCAATGTGCCTATTGGGCTTAAATAATTTATTTTAAAAAGCCGATGACCAATGCCAAGTAAGATGAATTTTGTCACTGACTAAATCAGCCAGATTTCAAAAAATGGTTAATTTTGGAGGGCTGGTGAGGTTGCAGCAGAATGGGATCTCATATTGCTATAGACTGGAAACTGAGACCCTCCACCCCCTTCTGGATAAGTCTGGTTGCACATGTCAAGTATCTTCTAATTCTGCCAGCAAAAATTTATTATAAGGAACCAACTAGAGATTACACAAAGCTGTTCAGACGAGGGTGCCCATCATAGCATAATTTTCCAACAAAAGGCAAACGCCTCCATGTTCGGAAAGAGAACATGACTACATATAGACAATAAGGGACACTGTTCAGCAATTACGTCTTGTTTTTGTGTTTGAAATCTACACTATAATTCTTGTAGGAAGGTATCTATTTTTAAATTGTTTCTAATTTCTCCAATGACATTTTATAATAAAAGTTACAAAAAGCTTTCTTTCAGCGTATGCATTGATAAAAAGCAGTATGTTGAGTGAAGAAAGGAATATATAAAATTACATAGTTATCAGTTTTAGAAAAATGCATTACTACACTTTTAATATGAAGAATGAGGAAGAATGAGGATTACCTTTGTGTTGTAAGAATTAGGGGATCTGGATTTTCCTTTTTATTCTTTTCTTGATTTCCAAATTTTAAATGAACTTGAATTATTTTTACTACAAAAAATATTTTTTTTGGAGAGGTTTTTGCTATAGGATGCGTGCACTTGCCAGACAGACAGAGAGAGACATAGAAAGTGAGAAATCACCCCCCGGGGGGATGGCCATGCCGCAATCCCTTCTCCTCCATTCTCCTCTCGGGATCTTGGGCAAGCACGCACACGCGCCCAACGTGAGTTTTAAGCCACTGGGTCCAGGACATGAACCACGGTCGACTACATGGGAGTCCAGTGACATAGCCATTACGCTAACTGCTGGTCCCAGAAAAATATTTTTAAAAGAATAAAATTGCTTTTATAACCAGAAAATTTTGTTTTAAAAAGTTAATGATTCTTAACATTCTTTGAGACCTCTTTCAGAAAAATTTTAAATGTAAATTAATGTATAATATTTACATTTTTTTAAAAGAGATTTTTGTTACAGGGCACGTGCACTCGCCAGAGAGAGACAGACAGAAAGTGAGAAATCACACCCCAGTTGGGATGGTCACACCACAGTCCCGTCTCCTCCAGTCTCCTCTCAAGATTTTGGGAACACACACACACACATGCCTGGCATGAGTTTTAAGCCACCGAGTCCGGGCCTTAAACCATGGTTGACTACATGGGAGTTCAGCAGCATAACTATTACTCCATCTGCTAGGACCAGTCGTCTTTTTTGGGGGTGGGGGTGGGGGGGCAGGTTTTTGCTATAGGGCACGTGTGCTCGCCAGAAAGATGAAGAGAGACGGAAAGCGAGAAATCACCCCCCAGGGGGGATGGCCACACCGCAATCCCTTCGCCTCCATCCTCCTCTTGGGATCTTAGGCACACACGGACACGTGCCCGGTGTGAGTTTAAGCCACTGGGTCCAGGATTCAAACTGTGGGCAACTACATCGGAGTCCGGCGACGTAGCCATTACGCCATCTGTTGGTCCCAAGTCATCTTAATCACCATGTGACTAGCTGGTCTGCCAGAAAGATCCGTCACTCAGATTGTTCACTGTTAGAAACAGATGGCACGTAATCTGACGGTCTGCCCTGAACCCATGTGGCTAATGCATAACAAGGCAGGGCCGAGCTGAGTCTTTCTTACGCCCACATCCAAGGCTACTCCTACCCTACCATCCCGCCTATAGCCTCAGAGCACATACACTTGGTAATGCCCCTTCCCAACTTCTCTTTCTAATAATGTGATCTGAACCTTCCAGGGTAACTTCCTGGGTTGAAGTTCATGACCACCTGCAACTTCAAAATGTGACCTTATCTGGAAATAAGGTCTTTGTAGACATAATCAAGTTGCAGGCACACTGGATTAGGACAAACTTACTTTCTTTTTCTTTTTTTGGAGAGGTTTTTGCTATAGGGTGCATGTGCTCGCCAGAAAGACTGAGAGAGACAGAGAGATAGAAAGCAAGAAATCACCCCCCCCCGGGGGGATGGCTACGCTGCAATCCCTTCTCCCCCATTCTCCTCTCGGGATCTTGGGCACGCATGCACACGTGCCTGGCATGAGTTTAAGCCACTGGGTCCAGGACTTGAACCGCAGTCGACTACACGGGAATCCAGTGACATAGCCATTACGCCAACTGCTGATCCCAGGATAAACTTTTAAAAAAAGGGAAACTTGGATATAGTCACAGAGAAGACAGTCCATGTGACTGCAGGAGCAAGACTGATGTATCTAAAAGCCAGTAACACTGGGATGTCCCTTGAACTCCAACACCAGAAGCCAGAAAGAGGCAAAGGAGGGTCCTCCTGAGGGCCCAAAGAGGGGCAGGCCCCGGTGACATCTCAGCTTTGACGTCTAGCCTCTGGAACTGTAAGAAAATCAGCTTCTGTTGTTTTAACTCACCAGTTTGTGATTCTTTGGTAAGGCAAACCCTAGGAAACTAATATAGTAACCTTCTAAGGATCTTGAACCTCTAAGACTGTGATGAACACTTTTTCCAGAAAAATGCAGTTGCTCCTCTAGTCACAAAATGCATCCACTTTCTTCAACTCTATTCAGGGATAAAGGGCTGCACTTATAAAAAAAATGGGTGTGCAGAGAGGAGGGGGCTTTTAGGAGAAGGAAGCAGGATGACCGAGGCTCCTGAAGAGGCACTTTCAGCAGGGTGACTGCTGCCTCGTGCTCCCACAAAGGCTGAGGTAATGTGACAAGTGGCTTGGAAAGAGAAGAGAAGAGTTCTGGCTGTGAGGCTTTGGGTCAGTGAATTAACCTCCCTCAGCTTAATTCCATCCATTGTGAAATGGAGCTAGTAACACCCACCTCACAGGGTTGTTGCAATCATCAAGTGCACAGATATGTGTTTCAAAGGGGTTTTGCTCCCAAGATCCTCACTGGTTTTGTGCTTGCTCGCTTACCTGGACAGGGACTTCTTAGGTCTTCTCCCTCGAGCAGCCATGGGCCTTCACTCTGTTCCAATGGGGAGTTTATGCCAGGCTGAGAAACTGGAAGACCTAGTCCAGGGGAAAAACAGGCTTCAGAGATTTTACTAAGTATAAATAGCCACTCAGAACTCAGGGGAGAAGAAACAGACCAAGTGAGGTAGTTCATTTCTCTCCTTTGATAAATACTGAGCAAGTATTTACTTGATGGTAAGACAGACATGGTACCAAGGTTTAGTAAAGAATTTCTGAAAAGATCTAAAACAGCCTTCAGGAGGGGGAGTCAAGCCAAACAGCCTGTCATGTACCTTATTCTGAGAGGAGAGAACTTCCTAAATGTGGAGATGCTGATCTGAGGGTTGCCCCTCCCCTTCCAGGAAACAGGAGGGTGGGGGTGTGCCTCAGAGGAAGCACAGTAAGACTGCCTATTTGAATAGATACCATCTGTTAGGGAACAGGGAGGAATAAATGGTGCCCCAGAGGAATCAGAGATCTCGCCACACACTGCAAAGCAACAGGCACAGGCTGTCAGAATGAGCTAAGTCTCAGTCTTAAAGAAATGGGTTTCCTGGGACCAGCAGTTAGTGTAATGGCTATGTCGCTGGACTCCCATGTAGTCGACCGCGGTTCGCGTCCTGGACCCGGTGGCTTAAAACTCACGCCGGGCGTGTGTGCGTGTGTGCCCAAGATCCCGAGAGGAGACTGGAGGAGAAGGGATTGCTATGTGGCCATCCCCCCTGGGGGGTGATTTCTCGCTTTCTGTCTCTCTGTCTCTCTCTGTCTGTCTGGTGAGTGCATGCGCCCTATAGCAAAAACCTCTCCAAAAAAAGAAATGAGTTTCCTTACCCAGTAAGACCAGGTTCCTAGATTTTTCTGGTATCCCCTCCTTGAACCTGTCCCTTGGAACAGGGACCAGATGCCTCCACCCGTCCTGGGTAAAAGCTACAGTCATACTGCTGAAGGGCGTGGATTCCTGAAACAACAAGCAAATTCTTTCTCACCAGCAGCCTCAGGATCCAGGGTGGATGGAGGTGACAGAGAACTTTGGCAGCTTAGGGGAAACTGGACAATGGTCTCTGAAAGGATTCAGGTATCTGGGTAGTTCAAGAAAAGCAATTATCAGTCACTTTCTATGTGCCGAACGCTATTACAGGTTATGACACAACAGGACACTGACTCATTTTAAATGCTTGTAATTCTAATAGGCTTTATGTATAAATAGTTAAAAAATATGTGTGTGAGAGAGAATAGGGCAAAAACTAACAGGCGTTGGGATTTAACAGAACCAATCCAGAGGAAATAAAACTAAAATGTGAGCTTACAGTGAAGAGGCAGGTACAAATTATCAAAGAAATGTGAAACTGAATTTTCAAACAATTGAATAAATAACTCAGAAATCACCTGGTGTAACAGGACAGCCAGGCATGTACACAGACAGATGTGATAATACATTCAAAGAGGTGGGCTGGCTCTACAGCACAGTGGGGTGTGCTCTGCACTGGGAGTCAGAGCCCACATGGCAGACTGTGGTGGGAATCCCAGCCCCAGTGGCTCAAAAAACACAAAGCAGAGACCAGCAGATGGCATAAGGTTACATTGCAGGATTCCCACATAGTCGACCGTAGTTCGAGTCCTGGACTCGGCGGCTTAAAACTCACGCTGGGCGTGTATGTGTGTGCGCCCAAAATCCTGAGAGGAGACTGGAAGAGAAGGGACTGTGGTGTGGCCATTCCCCCTGGGGGGTGATTTCTTGCTTTCTGTCTCTCTGACAAGCGCACGCGCCCTATAGCAAACAAACAAACAAACAAACAAACAAAAACCCTGACTCTAAAAAGAAGAAAAACATAGTTCATGCATATGAGCATGCCCAAAATCCCAAGAAGAGAGATGGACAAGAGAAGACTGTGGTGTGACCATTCCCCGTGGGAGGTACTTTACCTCTTCTCTCTCTCTGTCTCCCTCCCTCCCCGCCCCGCCCCGGTCAGTGCACACGTCCTCTCTCCAAAACAAAGAGAGAGAGAGAAATAAAAGCTATTGTAAACATATGTCATGAAGCAAATAACAAAAAGCTATAATACATAAAGGAAAAACAAACAGAAATTTTAAAATATTCCAGTTTTGAGAGGCCAAACAGTAGCAGAGCAGCAACACAATGCTCTATGAGGCTGACCCACTTGAGAAGGGGCTGGGTCTGCCTCCAGAGACCTCCCAGGGCACACCAGGTGTGCACATGCCCTTGACTGGCTAAAGCTAGAGGTGGATCACAGTGGAGACTAACAGTGGAGATGCTGTTGGGGATGCCTGTCTCTCTGTCTCTTGCTCATGGAAGAAATAAATAACTCAGTTCATTGACAGTTAATCCCAAATGAACAACAAAAAAAGATACAGATAATCACGCAATGTGATACCAACAGAGCTATATCAAACTCAGTAGCCTGTGATCAGATGGTGCACTGGTCTGCTGTCTTGACAAGAGACATGCACTGTCCTCCTAAGGCACAGACCAATGAATGGGCAAAGAAAGGAAAACTGTAATTTTGAAATATCTAAACAAAATCCATAGGCCCAGACTTTCAAGGTAAACAAGGAAGAAGATAATGAATTAAGTATCAACTCAACAGGTTAAAAAAAAAAATATTGGAGCCAACAGGTGGTGGAGTGGTAAGGTGCTAGACTCCCATATGGCTGACTAGATTTCAAGTCCTGGATTCAGAGGCTTGAAACTCATGCCAGTGTACGTGCATGTGTGCTCAAAATCCCGAGAAGACAATAAGGAGAACGAATTGTAGCATGGCTATCCCCCCTGGGGGTGCTTTCTCTCTTTCCAAAAAAAATTAAGTATTTATTTAATAAATAAATATTAAAATAAATCTGAGGACAGCAAAAAAGAAAAAATAAAGAGAAATATATTAACAAAGAGCAGAAATGGAGCCAGATGACAGTGCAGCAGTAAAACGCAACACTCTGCAAAGCAGTCCCAAGTGGGAGGGTTCCTGGTTGGCTGAAGACCTCCCTGAGCACACTGGGCATGCGTTGGCCTGTGAGCTGGACTGGCTGAGGCTGGGGTGAACTGCAGCACTAACATACCATCCGAAGTACTGTCTCTCTCCTCTCATGCATAGAACAACAAAAGAAAGAACAACAACAAAGTGGTGTAGGACTGACAAAGAAATCAAAGAGCAAACTTTAAAAAAAATGAAAATAGGGTCAGGCAGGGGGTGTGGTAGTTGAAGGTGCTAGACTCCCACATGGCCGACTGCAGTTCGAGTCCCGGACCTGGTGGCTTGCTTTCTTGCTTTCTCTCTCTTGCTCTGTCGCACTCTGATCAAATCAAAATAAATAAATAAATAACATTACAGAGTAGAAGATACTAGAAATCCTCTTAATGAAATGGGTAAACATTCATCAAACTCTGCTAAGTGAAAATAAAAAGATTACAAAGCAGAATAAACCAACTTTCGGAAACTGGATTGGAGTGATTAAAGATGATTGAAATTTTGTTTGTATTTTCTATTTTACAGGTTTTCTGTAGTGAACACGAATTAGTTTTGAAATTAGGGGAAGGAAAAAACCTAAACCAACTTTACCATTAATATTGGGGAAAAAAAAAGAGGGTGCCTCTGAGTCCACTTGCAACTCACCGGGGGCCCAGCTATGCGGAGACCAATAGCCATTCCTTCCTCGCCAGTGCTTTCCTCTTGGGGGAGGGGAGAGTCCAGAAAAGGGGGTACTGGAAGAGAAAGAAACCCAGAAGGCATAAAACTCTCCAGCTTAAGGGTCACCAATTCTCACAATAAAGACGGTTTTTATGAAAGATGTAGCAGGTACCAGGAGTCAGGCTGAATTTGCTGCCCTGCAGTGGGATGTGAATTTTCCCACTTCCTCTCCCTCAGAAACTCCATCAACTCACTCAGCTGTAAGGAGACATTAGAGGCTAATGGATTCCCAATATCCAAGAGCCACCACTCACCAGCAGTGTGCAAACCATGCAACTCTCTAAGTTTCGTTTTTCTTATCTGCAAAATGGGGATGATCCCTAGTAAGATGAAAGAAATAGATGGATAGGACCAGCAGTCAGAGTAATGGCTATGTCACTGGAGTCCCATGTAGTCGACTGTGGTTTGTGTCTCGGACCCAGTGGCTTAAAACTCACGCCGGGCGCGTGTGCGTGTGCGCCCAAGATCCCAAGAGGAGAATGGAGGAGAAGGGACTGTGGTGTGGCCATCCCCCCGGGGGATGATTTCTCGCTTTCTGTCTCTCTGTCTTTGTCTGTCTGGCGAGCGCACGTGCTCTATAGCAAAAACCTCTTTAAAAAAATAGAAATAGATGGATAAAGCAGTTGGTACAGTGCCTAGCATTTAAATATACAGTTTATAAATACCACCTATTGCTTTGTTCTTTGGAGAAAGAGCCTCTGTATATCTAAGACATTTAATGAAAGGAAAGGAAGAACTAATGGTGGCTTAGTCTAATATGTGTGTTTGTATCTTAGGGTTTTTGTTTGTTTGTTTGTTTGACTAGATTGTATGTGCACTCACCAGAGAGACAGAGAAGGGGAATGGTTACACTATAATTCCTTTTTCTCTGTCTCCCCTCCTTTCAGGATTTTGGGCACAGATGCTCATGTGCCTGTGTTTCTCAAGCTGCTGGGTCTGAAACTTGAAGGCAACAGGCAAACATGTGGGATCCATTTTTTAACAAAAAAGTAATAGAAAAATTTAAAGTAGAAGAAAGCTTAAAGAATAAGGATATATAAAAAGAAAATCTTTTTTGTATAGCTGTATGATATGCTTGTATTTTTTAAAATTTAGCCATAGGGTGCATGCATGTACACCCTGGTGAGAAACGAGAGAGGGAAAGTGAGAAATCATGCCCCGAGAAATGGCCACACTGCAATCCCTTCTCCTCTTGGAATTTTGGACATGGACATGCGTCCAGCATGATTTTTAAGCTGCCTGGTTCAGGACTCAAACCATGCAGTCAGTCATGTGGGATCCAGCTGCCTTACCCTCCACACCACCAGCTGGTCCAATGTGTTGAAGTGTGAATACAAAGAACCAAAAGGTTTTTTAAAAAAGTTTATAAAGTAAAAAATTTATAGTACACTAAAGTTAATTTTTGAAGAAAGGAGATATTAATTTAGTTTAACCCCTTGTACAGTGGTTATGAACTCTACAGTGGTGTACAGCCATGTCCAGGACCTTCACATTCACTCACCACTTACTGACTCACCCAGAGCAACTTCTAGGCCTGCAAGCTCTGTTCATGTGAGTGCCCTATACTGATGCACTGTTTATCTTTTACACTGCAGTTTTACTGTGCCTTTCTTTTACTGTACCCTTCATATCTTTAGATATGTTTAGATATGCTAATACTTACCATTGTGTTATAATTGCCTATTTAGTACAGTAACATGCTGTATGAGTCTGTAGCCTAGGAGAAATAGGTTATATCATATAGCCTAGGTGTGCAGTAGGCTATACTATCTAGAGTTTATTAGTACATTCTATGGTGTTCGCACAAGAACAAAATCATCTAACTACGCATCATTCTCAGAATGTACCCCCATGTGGGACCAGCAGTTAGAGTAATGGCTATGTCGCTGGACTCCCATTCAGTTGACTGTGGTTCAAGTCCTGGACCCAGTGGCTTAAACTCACGCCAGGCACATGTGCATGCATGCCCAAGATCCCGAGAGGAGGATGGAGGAGAAGGGATTGTGGCGTGGTCATCCCCTCCAGGGGGTGATTTCTCGCTTTCTCTCTGTTTCTGTCTTTCTGGCGAGCGCACGCACCCTATAGCGAAAACCTCTCCAAAAAAAGAAAAAAAAAAAAAAAGAATGTACCCCCATGTCATTATGTAAAATGCATCCTATGTTTATGGACTGAAAGCTTCAGTACAGTTGAGATGGTAGTATGTCCCAAATGTAGAGTCAATACAAATCCTTTCAAAATCCTTTCAAAAGTTGATCTTTTCTTTTTTTATTTTATAGAAATTGACAGGCTTATTCTAAAATTCATATAGAAATCCAAGGGATAAGGAACAGCCAAAACAATCTATAAATAGGTAAACAAAGCTGGAGCATTCACATTTTACACCGTCAAAGCTTTCTACAAACAAAATACTGTGGTACTGGCATAAGAACAGGTCTATAGATTAATGGAAGAGAACTGAGTCAATCAATCAATCAATGCAATTAACTTTTGACAAGCGTACCAGGAAATTAGATGGGGGAAAAGGATAGATATTTTTAAAATGGTACAGGGCACAATGAGATACCACCTAACCCCTGTCAGAACGGCAAAGATTTAAAATACAAAAAGTGGTAAGTACTGGTGGGGTTGTGGTGAAAGGGGAACTCTCCTACACTGTTGGTGGGAATGTAAACTGGTTCAGCCACTGTGGAAAATAATATGGAGGTTCCTCAAAGACCTACGAATAGAACTACCACTTGATCCAGCAATCGTAGTCCTGGGTATCTACCCAAAGGACAGGAGAATCCTCAGTCGGAAAAGCACTTGCACGTCAGTGTTTATTGCGGCACTATTTACAATTGCTAAGACACGGAACCTACCCAAATGTCCACGAACAGATAGATGAATGGATTAAAAAAGTGTGGCATGTATACTCTATGGAATACTATTCAGCCATAAAAAAATAAGACCCTGGCATCTGATAGAAAGTGGTCAAATATGGAAGATTTATTGTTGAGTGAAGCAAGCCAGACTATGAAAGAAAGATATTGTATGTATTTACTTAATATATACCAACTACCTGCGCTTTATGGCAGAGATTGAAATACTGGAGGGCATAAAAGCAGTGAAAATAGTTATGGATGCTGAAGACAGTGTGGAATGGGTGGGGGGACTAAGGGATGAGTATAAAGAAGGAAATCAGGAGAAAAAAAGAGACACAGGATATTTGTGGGACAAAGAAATGGTTCATTACCTGTTAGTGATAACATATATAGTATTCTCAACTGGATTGGTCTGATAAGTATTTCATGTTGAGTATATTCTCTCTACAAGCCAAATGATGTAGAGTGATCAAATGTTAAAATAAAAAAAAAGGTACAGGGTCAAGCTAGTCCCATGACCTAAGTGCTTAAGGGAGCTAGATCTCATATGGTCAACAGCACAGTCTGAATCTTAGCCCTGATGGCTTGAAAAACGAAAAACAAGCTTTGTGCCCCAACTCCTAAAAGGATAGAGAAATAGAGAAGGGACTGTGGTATGGCCAGCCCTTCTGGAAGATGCCTTCTCCCTTTTTCTTTCTGTCTCCTTCTGGCAAGCACACATGCTCCACAGTAAGCTAAAATTAAAAATAAAAAGAGTGAAACCCATGCCAAGTTTTCCCATACTATGCATTTCCTATAAACTTCTTGGAAGGCCTCTTGCATTATTGCAACTCAACATAAAATACAAGTAACCTGATTACAAAATAGGCAAAAGATTTAAACAGCTATTTCTTCAAGCAAAATATGTAAAGAGTCAATAAGCACATGAAACTCAACACTATTAATCATTAGGGAAAAGCAAATCAAAACCACAAGATACTACTTCGCACCTATTAAAATGACTACTTGGGGTCGGCAGGTGGCGTGGTGCCTAAGGGTGCTGGATTCCCACATGGCCGACCACGGTTTGAGTCCTGGATCTAGTGGCTTGCTTTCTCATTTTCCATCTCTCTCGCTCTCATTCTGTTCCTCTCTAGTCAAATAAAAATAAATAAATAAAATAATTCTTTAAAAAAAAATAAAATGTCTTCTAAAATGACTAATAAAATAGATGAAAAATATCAAGTGTTGATGAGGATGTGGAGAAACAAACCCTTATACACTGCTGGTGAAAATGTAAAATGATGCAGTCGCCATGGAAGTCAGTTCATGTTCCTCAGTCAGATGGGCCAGCCGGTGGCATGGTGGTTAAGGCAGATGCACAGTCTGAGTCTCAGACCCGGCAGCTTGAAAAACATGCCGGGCCCAAAATCCCTAGGAGGGGAAAATGAAGGAGAAGGGATTGTGGCTTGACTGCCCCCACAAGGGCACTTCCTCACTTTTTTTTTTCTCTCTATACACCCCCTACCCTGCAATTGCATATGCCGTCTGGCAACTTAAAAGAAAAAAAATAGTTAGTTACATGACACAGTAATTCCACGCTTAGGCATATACCCAAGAGAAAAACATGTCCACACAGAAGTCACTCAGGAATGAACAAAATATGATATGTCCACACAAGAGGATATTATTCAGCCACTGGAAGAAGTGAAATACTGATGCGTGGTATAGCTTGGATGAAGCTTGAGAACACTATCCTAAGTGAAGGAAGTCAGACCCAAAAGGTCACATACTTATGTGTCCGTTTATATGTAATGTCTTGGGCAAGAGACAGAAAGTAGATTTAGTGATTGACTGGGACTTGTGGGAGAGGGGGAATGAGAAATGGGAGTGACTATTGATGAGTACCGGGTTTCTTTTTCAGGTAATAAAACTGTTTTGGAACTAAACAGTGGTGATGGTTTGCATAACTAAAAAAAAAAATTTTTTTTTGAATAACATTTTTTTCTAACCTTTTTTTAAAGAATTTATTTATTTATTTATTTATTTATTTTAATTTAACCAGAGAGAGAGAGAGAGAGAGAAAGTGAGAAAGCAAGCCACCAGGTCCAGAACTCAAACTGTGGTTGGCCATGTGGGAGTGTCCAGTGCCTTAACCACCATGCTACCTGCTGGTCCCCAGCATGACTAAAAATTCTAAAAATCACTGAATGCACATTTTAAAAGGCTGAATATTATGGTATATAAATTACATCTGATGTAAATAGATCTAGACACTGATCTTAATAGAGACCTCTGTTACTGAGTTGTACCCAATCCCACCGCACCTTCTTTTCTTTTGCAGTGTGGGGAGGATGATAACCATCTGACCTGATTCCCCAGATCTCTGGAGGAAGACAACACGAAATGCTGGATGTGGTACTGCACTCTTCAAATGCAAGGCCAAACACAGGGACCCGGTGATCTACGGTACAACACAAAACGCTAGATGTGAAATTGCTCTTGCAGAGTAACAGACCAAATCTGGAGGCCTCTGATTTAGAGGAGGACGACACGGCCTTGGTGGCCAAGACTTCCCACTCATTTACTCTGTACTGCAGTCAAGGTGCTTTCAAAAACGTTATTTTATTTTAATGACTACGAGTCCTAGATGTAAACAAAAAGGTTAATGCTATCTCATTTCTTGCACGGAGAAACGGGTTAAGAGACCTGGCTGGGTACCTAGGACTTTAACAAGAATGTGGGCCTCCTGGCTGCAAATTCCCCTGTCCTAGACATCACATTCCTATGGGCTGAACCTGCCCTCTAGGTACCCTGAGCTTCCGCATCCCTGCTTTCTTCCAGCGCTATGAGGAGAGAAGCGACAGACGAGTTCCTAGGAACGTCTCATTTTCCTTTCCGTAACACTCGTCCCCCTACTGGCTAATGTCTTCGGTCGATCACGCAGACTGCGGTAGGGGGTAGGATATTCAGAGATCATCCAGATCCGAGGTCCTCAAGGGTTTCTGACTCCACAATTCTTCACCACTCCCGCCCCTGCTCCCAAAAGGTTGCTCCCAACCCTTTGTGGAAAAGATTGGAGTTCTGGTCCGCGGGAACAAGCAGCTGGATCTCCTGCAAATCGCTCCCTCCACCACGCCTCACCTCCTTCCTCCAGCATCTGGGTCCCACCTCGCGCCACCGCCTCCACAGATCAGCCCCGTTCTGCAGGGCTGCTCTGACAGCTCGCGGGCTGCGCTCTCCCTCTCCGGACTTTCCCCGCACGGGCCGGGTCTGAGCCTGCGGTGCTGGGCTCTGGCAGCGCGGGCCCGGCCACCCCAGCTCGGTGTCCCCTCCGTCGCCACAGCCACTGCTCAGCTCAGCCTCACGCTGAACGCACGCGAAGAAGACGTTGCGGGCTCTCTGGGAACACCGGGGACAACCAGCCCAAGCTCAGGAACTGCGGCCCGGCGCTACGTCCGCCGGGTCTCCGCTCTCGCGCCAAGCGGACGCGCCAGAATCGCGTCACTTCCTGTCATGCGCAAACGCCTCACCCCGCCGGACTCCATTTCCCAGAAGTCTCCGCCCGGCTCCGTTCTGAGCCGAAAAGACTTGTCTTTCCAGTTGCCAGGTGATCCGCACATCTTTGTCGACCGAACTTCCCAGAGAGGCTCCCTCCTGACTTGCTCCCAGACTCTTCTATCCATCACACTTTCTTTTTTTCTTTTCTTTTTTGTTTTTTTTTTTTTTAATTTTTAAATAAGTACTTTATTTCACTTTATTTATTATTTTATCAGAGAAGGACAGAGCAAGAGAGCGAGAGATAGAGACAGAGACAGAAAGTGAGAAAGCAATCCGCCAGGTCTAGGGCTCAAACCGCGGTCTGCCATGTGGGGAGTCCAACATCCTTCACCACCATGCCACCTGCCAGCCCCTCATCGCCCTTTCTTGTTGCGCATATCTCAGGACCACTGGGGTCCCACCGCGACGGGCATCTGCGACAGGAAGCGAAGGCTCCTGGACCGTGGCCGTGGCTGTGGCGCAGGCGCAGACATTGGTGTACTGGGTGCTAGTTTCTGCTCCCAGCTCCGTGCTCGTGATCGGGTGATGGGCGATCCTGCCCTCCTGAGGTCTGCGGCTGGGCCCCATCCGAGCCACCTGCACCGCCCTCGTGAGCCACACCAAAAGCTTAGGAAGTAAATGAAAAGAGAGCCTTGGGTCCGAACAGGACAGCCTCTGCCTGGTGCGCTGGAACCCCGGAGGCATAAAAGTGTACCAGTAAGGGGGACCAGCAGATGGCAGCAATGGTTGCTCTTCCACGTAGTCGACCGAGCTTTAAGTCCCGGATCCGGGGCGCGTGTACATGCGTGCCCAAAATCCCAGAAGGAGAATGGAGAAGGGATTGCGGCGTGGGATCCCTCGTGATTTCTCGCTTTTCGTCTGTCTCTCCGGGGAGCGCAGGAGCCCTATAGCAAAAATCTCTCAAAAAAAAAACAAAAAAAATCTGCCAGTGGGCGGGAACTGTTCCCGTAGTTTTGGGAGGAAGCACACAGATACTGCTTGACCGGTACTGTTGTGGGAAAAGATCCTGAGTATTGTCCCGTAAGTGTTTCCCTGCTGGGGGCAGGGGATGTTCCAGTGGGCTTTCCCAGACATTTCTCTTCTAGCCTGATTTTCGTGCAGTTTTTGGATGGGTAGAATTCTGTTTAGAAGGATTTTTGTCGTTAAGAAGGGAATGGGTTACCTGGGAAGCCCAAGGCAGTGTGGAGGTTCTAAGGCCTCATTTTCTATTGCCTGTGGTTTTTCCATCACAACTGGTGGCATTTTGGACAATATAATTTTCTTTGTTGGTCTGTGAGAGTGAATTTCAGTTTTTATCCCAGTTGAAATTCACACCATCATAAAAGCCTCACCCACACACTTCTTTAAAGATAAGCCCTCCTCCACCTTGGGCTTCTGACATTTTGGAGTTGGTGTGGTAGAGGTCAGAAGTGTGAAATAGGTCTCACTGTGCAAAAATCAGGATGTCAATATTACTGCATTCCTTCTTGAGGCTCTAGGGGAGAAGCTGTTTTCTTGCCTTTTCCATCTTCCAGAGGCTGCCCACTTTGCTTCACTCGCAGCCCCTTCTGCCTTCAAAGTCAGCAACCTCAGGCTGAGTTCTTCCATAGCTGTCATCTCTCTGGTTCTCTCTCCTGCCACCTTCTTTGACTTTTTAAAACCCCCATGGTTATACCAGACCAGGTAATCATGGGCTTGGTTAATTGAGGAGAGCCCCCCACCCCCGATTTTTTTTAGCTATAGGGTGCATGTGCTTGCCAGAGACACAGAGAGGGAAAGTGAAAAATCACACTTCCCCCGGGGGGATGGCCATGCCACAATCTCTTCTCCATTCTCCTCCTGGAATTTTGGGCACATAAGCACACTCGTGCTCAGCGTGACTTTCAAGTCACTGGGTCTGAGACTCAAATTGTAGTCAACTATGTGGGATCCAGCTCTTTAACCTCTATGCCAGCTGTTGACCTGGAGAATCCCTATTTTAGGGTCGACCTAATATCATTTACAACCTTAATTCCATTTTGCCAACGTAACCTAACATATGAATAGATTCAGAAGATTAGGGTGTGGACATCTTTGGGGAGTAGCATTATTCTGCTCCACAGTGGGGATGAGAAAACCACACTGATTCTGTGATCCAGCCAGCTGTGAGGTTGGCAGGGGTGGCACAGACCCGCCAACCCTCACCTCAGGAAAGCTGGGTCCAGAGTGCTTTGTGGATTGCTGGAAGGTACCTGGCCCCACTCTAGGCTAACTGCATTAGTACTTGGAGGATCAACTCCGTGATCACGAGTGGTCCCCCAAAGATGATATAATCAATCCCAACCTTGAGAATCCTGGGCCCAGTCTCCTGAGTTTTTTTTCTTTTTCTTTTTTGTCGGAAGACCCTTATTTTCTTGAGGAAAGGGAATAGCTGGACTGGATGGAGAGCACCCATTTTCCCCTTCCCCCGTTCTCTGCTCTTTGAAAGAATAAACCTGAAGCTGGTTCTAGTCGCAATTTCTCCATCAGAGAAGTTGTGCCCACCTGATCTTCGCTTTTCTCTTCCTGTGTGTCTTTGTGTGTTATTGTGTCTATTTCTAATCCACAGTCTTCCCCACTCAGAGAAACGTGTTCATGCTGAGCTGGGCCCAGCAAAGTGACGCCCAACGTGGGGCCTGAGTATGGGGAACGAGTCAGACGAGTGGACACTCCTTGCAGCTGGCCGGATATTATCAAGTAAGGTAAGGATCCTATAGCATAAAGTAAGAGTAAAAGAGAAAGAGATGCTAGAGCAGCTTACGGAAGCGCATATCTGCATGTGTCTTCAGGCCACATGTTTTAATCACATGTTTTCAGATTGGCTGCTTTCCACATTAGAGAGCTTTTTGTTCAGGTCATTTTTCCATCTTTTAATTGGGTTGATAATTTTTTTTTTGAGAGTTTTTTTTGCTATAGGGCGCGTGCGCTCATCAGACAGACAGAGAGACAGAGAGACAGAAAGCGAGAAATCACCCCCCAGGGGGGATGGTCACGCCACAATCCCTTCTCCTCCATTCTCCTCTTGGGATCTTGGGCATGCATGCACACGCGCCCGGCGTGAGTTCTAAGCCACCGGGTCCGGGACGCGAACCGCGGTTGACTACGTGGGAATCCAGCGACATAGCCATTACGCTAACTGCTGGTTCCCAATTGGGTTGATAATTTTTTAGGGGGGTGGGAGGTTAGGTTGCTTGAGTTCCCTGTGTATTCTGGTTATTAGTCCCTTATTTGAGGCATATTTACAAAAATCTCCCACTCTAAGGGTTGTCTATTCACACTAATTACTGTCTTTTGCTGTATAAAATCTTTTGAATCTGATGTAGTCCCACTTGTCTATTTTGGGAATTATTGCCTGTGCATTGGGGGTCTTATTAAGAAGTCTTTGCCTATCTCAATGTCTCCCAGAGCTTCCCCAGTGTTTTACACCAGTAGTTTTATAGTTTAAGGTCTTAGGTTTAGATCTTTGATCTACTTTGATTTTTGTTAATAGTGAGAGATAGGGGTCCAGATTAATCTTTCTGCAGGTGAATACCCAGATTTTCCAGCACCATTTGCTAAAGAGGTTTTCCTTTTCCCACTGGATTGACTGGTACCCTATGTTAAAAATCAGTTGGCTGTATGTTTTGGGGTTTATTTCTGGGGTCTCTATTCTGTTCCATTGGTCCTCATTATCTGTTTTTGTGCCAATACCATGCTGTTTTGATTATCACAACTTTGTAATATATTTGGGGGTCAGGGAGTAAGATGCCTCCTACTCTACTCTTTTTGTACAGGATTGCTTTGGCAATATGGGGTCTTTTATGATTCCATGTAAATTCTATAGTTGTCTTTTCTAAATCTGTGAAGGATGTCTCTGGTAATTTGATTGGGATTGTGTTAAATATTAGATTTTTTAAAATTTAAATATTTAATTTTATTTATTCATTCATTTTTAATTTGACCAGAGAGAGAGAAAGAGAGAGAGAGGGAGAGAGATAGAGAAAGTGTGAAAGCAAGCTGCCAGGTCCAGGACTTGAACCATGGTCAGCCATGTGGGAGTGTCCAGCGCCTTAACCACCATGCCACCTAATGGTCCCTTTGTGTTAAATATTAGATTAATTTGGGTAGAATTGCCATCTTGATTTTTTTTTTAATTTACTTTTTTTTTGGAGAGGTTTTTGCTATAGGGTGCGTGCGCTCGCCAGACAGACAGAGACATAGAGATAGAAAGCGAGAAATCACCCCCCGGGGGGATGGCCACACTGCGATCCCTTCTCCTCCATTCTCCTCTCGGGATCTTGGGCACACACGCACACGTGCCCGGCATGAGTTTAAGCCACCAGGTCCAGGACGCGAACCGCGGTCGACTACGTGGGAGTCCAGCGACATAGCCATTACGCTAACTGCTGGTCCCGCCATTTTGATTTTATTAATTCTTCCAATCCAGGAACATGGGATGTCCTTCCACTTTTTTTGTGTCACTTTTGATTTCTTTTTTTTTTTTTTCGCTTTTCATAGTTTTCTTTGTGTAGGTCTTTGACTTCTTTGGTGAGGTTTATTCCTAGGTATCATACTTTTTGTGGCTATAGTAAATGGGTTACTTTCTTTAGTTCTGCCTCAGTCTGCTTTTTGTTGATATATAGAAGTGGTATAGATTTGTGTATGTTGATTTTTGTATCCTGACACTTTACTGTATTCATTTATTATTTCCAGGAGTTTTTCATAGATACCCTTGGGTCTTCTAAGTATACAATCATGTCATCTGCAAATAGAGATAATTTCACCTCTTCTTTTCCTATTAGGATGGCTTTTATTTCATTCTCTTTTCTGATTGCATTGGCTAGGACTTCCAGCATTATATTGAAAAAGAATGGGGAAAGTGGGCAGCCTTGTCTTGTGACAGTTTTTAGTGGAAAAGCTTTCAGTTCTTCCGCATTCAGTATGATGTTAGCTATCGAGTTTTTTTGTTTGTTTGTTTTGGTTTTTTTTGAGAGGTTTTTGCAATAGGGCGCGTGCGCTCGCCGGATAGAGAGAGACAGAGAGACAGAAAGCGAGAAATTCACCGCCCTCCCAGGGAGGATGGCCATGCCGCAATCCCTTCTCCTCCATTCTCCTCTCGGGATCTTGGGCATGCACGCACACGTGCCCGGCATAAGTTTCAAGCCACTGTGTCCGGGATGGGTGACTGTGAATAATGATCATTTATCCAGCAAAATGAGTTAAAATTTGTAAAATGCATAGTCAAACCATGGTCAACTACGTGAGAGACCAGTGACATAGCCATTACTGCTGGTTCCCGCTATAGGTTTTTAATAGGTAGCTTTCATTGTGTTGAGGAATGACCCTTCGATACCAATTTTGCCGAGAGTCTTAATCATGAAGGGGTGTCGTATTTTATCGAACACTTTTTCTGTATCAATTGATATGATTATATGGTTTTTATCTTTCTTTCTGTTAATAGGGTGTATTACATTTATGGTTTTGAATATGTCGAATCACCCTTACATCCCTGGAATAAGGCCTACCTGGTTGTGATGTATAATCTTAGAAATATGGAACGCTTCACGAATTTGCATGCCATCCTTGCACAGGGGCCATGCTAACCTTCTCTGTATCATTTCAATTTTAGTATATGTGCTGCTGAAGCAAGTGTGAGGAATTTTTTTGAAAGAAAAGCAAATATATCTTTTCCAAAAAAGCCCAAAAGATATACCATTAAAAAGAAGTAGGGGGGATGCCAACAGGTGGCGTGGTGAAGGTGCCAGATCCCATAGCTGCAGTCTAGGTCCTGAACCCAGCAGTTTGAACACGTGTACATGTGTGCCCAAAGACCTGAGAGAATGGAGAAGGGATTGGGGCATCCCTTTTTCCTGGGGCTGATTCCTCATTTTTCCTCTTTTTCTCTGGCAAGTGCATGTGCCCTATGGCAAAAATCTTAAAAAAAAAAAAAAAAAAAAAAAAGTAGGAAATAGACAAAGCAGCAATGAATTGAGAAGATTGGTTCCCTTCTGTTTAGCAACACCAGATGGCACATGTGTTGGGAGAGCTTTTTCAAGATAAAACTATGACTTTAACAGGTTATTCCTGGAAAAGGGTGACTGTGAATAATGATCATTTATCCAGCTAAATGAGTTAATATTTGTAAAATGCATAGGTAGAGCCTAGCAGATGGTTAACTGCTATTACATTAAAGAACTTATGTTAAAAAAAGTTTCCTAATTTTCTTACAATAAGCATGCATTACTTAAGTAATTTAAAGTAATTTAGAAAACGCTGGCCTCAAATAGTCAAGAAAAAGAGGAACACTTTGTATTTTTGCTTTTGTTTTTAACAAGATTTGATGGCCCAGAAAACTGAGCCCAAGAAAGGAGCCAGATATGCTGTCCAGGTTTGCCCTGGGCACAGGAAGCAAATGCATAGCACACTCTGGGCAGGGCCCCGAAAGGCTTGGTTGACGGAAGTGATGGGAACACACCCTTCTTCAATGGGGTTCCCACAAACAGGTCAGGCCCAGATTTTCTGAGTCGAGACTTTATTTGGCAAACACAGTTTCCGGTAATGCAGCCACTGAGAGGAGCCACCAAGTGCCCAGCACCCAGCTTGTGGAGGCATCTTCAGTCGGAAGACCAGAGCTAAGAGGCCCCACTCCTCCACGGCTCCTGCTTTAGTGTTGCGAAGGAGCTGGCTGGAGGGCTGACACGCCACTGCCCAGCTCCTGAGATGTGCCCGAGTCCACGGAGTAACAGCAGGGCCAGACCCAGAGGCTGGCGAACCTGACGGCCCTGGGCAGCTGGGCTGTAGAGCTGGGCAGAAAAGGGTGGCCCGCAGGCCAAGGCTCCCAGGGACTGTGGTCCCAGCTCAGGCTCTCCTGGGGCCTGGGGCGGGCAGGGGCTCAGAGTCAGACTGGTTCCATCCCTTCTGAAGCCCAAAGACGGGCCAGCTAGGAAGGCCAGCCATTCACAGAAAGGGGCTGTCACCGCCCCTCAAAATGGGCTGTGATTTGTTCCAAAGTCTTTCCTTTGGTTTCAGGGACACAGAACAATGTGAAAAGGACAGCAAAGATACAGAAGGCAGAGGCAAGCCAGAAGGCTCCGTAGGGCCTGAGGGCCTCCTGCAGAGAGAGGAAAAGCCACGTGTGGACGTGGCAGAATGTCAGGAGGCCCTTGTCATCATGAGCCCAAGCAGTCCCCGTGCCACTGGGCAGCACCCTGGCTGCAGCCTGCCCTGACTATGGCCAGGGCTGTTCTGTCCCCACCCAGCTCAGGGAGGTACAGGACAGGCAGTCCAGCTAGGCCAGCTACTCAGGCCCAGCGCTACCCAAGGTGTCCATGCATGGCTGGGCAAACAGGCTCACAGCAGTGAAGTGACTGCTCCAAGTTCAGAGGCCTGCTGGCAAGTGATGGCTGGGCTCCTGCTCCCGGGTCTGACTCTGGGGCCCATAGACCCCCTTCCGAGGACCCTGTCCCCCGTGGATTTCTCTCTTCACTGAGAAAGAATGGTGGTGGGAATGGACGAGCCATCAGCAGGTCGAGACGGGCAGAGTGTGAATGGTGCTGGGAGCATGGGGACACTGGGCCCACTGGGGCCCACTGGAGGAAGGAGGAGTCCCTGCTGGTCAGAGCCAGGATCCCCTTCCCTCTCAGCTCCTCATTGTCTGGGAGTCCTCCTCGCCTCCTGGACACTGTATACCCTGGGCTCAATCAGGTCCTTTGTTACCTCCTCGGCTCCTTCTCCTCCCTCCTTTGCTGTCCAAACCCTTACAGCTACCAGCGAGCAACCTCCAGCCCCAGGCCCCTGCCCCGGCCTTCCTGGCTCTGTAGACTCTGGGTCAGCCCAGGCATCTGCACCTCTAACTGACCTCCCTCCCCATGCCCAGCCTGGCCTCTCCAGGGCTCGTTCTCCCATGGCCACCCACCGCCTCCCTACCCCTCCTCGGAGACCCTGCCCATCTCAGTCATAGCAGCCTCTGCTGCTTGGACAGGCCTGGACGTGGTAATGCCAGGAGACCTGGAGGGAACGAGCGGCCAGACTAGTCACTTGATATCTGCTCCCAAACCGTCTCTGTGTCGGCTGGGAAGCCCCAGAGCAGGGACCACATCTGTGTCCATCCATGAGAGAGGAGCAAACCGTCAAACTGGACAGAAGCTCTGGTGAACCTGAACAGGAAGGTACTGCTCCCCCTTTCCATTTCCAGCCAAGGAAGCTGGTTCAGAGAAGGTAAGCATTACACCTGAGGCCACGCAGCAAGCAAGTGGCCATGGTGGGGCTGGAGCCCCGGCCCGTCAACTTCCCATACAGCATATGGGTTCCTGGCCCATGTTTCAGTGGGGGGCGGGGTACAGCCACAGTCATTCCACCTACACAGACTGAAGACTCTTGGGGGCCATAGCCTGGCAGCTCCACGTGCCCGCAGCCACTTGTCCCATTGCCCCTTGAAGACAACTGGGGTCCCAGGCCTGGTGGGGCCTCTGTCTGCAGCCGAACGCCACTTTGAAAAGCCCTCCTCTGCTGGCGGCCTGAGGGAGTCCGGCCTGCACTCACCATGAGGCTGCTGAACTCCTTTGTCACCAGGAAGGCCATGAGCCAGTTAGTGAGGACGCAGACGCCAGTAGCCACACCCTTCACGTGCAGCGGGAAGATCTCGGACATGAGGAGCCAGGGGATAGGCCCCCAGCCAACTGCAAAGCCTGAGGAGCAAGACAGCTGTCAGAGACCAAGGGGTGGGGGCGAGGCCTGGGTCCCAGCCTGCTCCCCGGGCCACGCTGGGGACTAATGGTCATGGAAGGTTAGCGTGGAGCTGGCACATGGGCAGGGCACAGCGGAGGTTAGACTGGCATGGCCAGGGCATGGACTCACTGGACCCCAGAATCAGGGGCTGATGGGAAGGTAGCAACGCTCCCCTCTCACCGGCGATGAAGAGGCACATGCTGCCCACAGCCAGCCAGGCCAGCCCCACACTGGTGTCGGTGGGCTCTGCCGAGACAGGTGCCAAGAAGTCCACCTGCGAGGAGTTGCCGGGGCCACCCTGGGCCAGCTTGAAGTAGGCGCCAAAGGCACTGGTGCTAAACACCATGACGGCACCTGTGGGCAAGGACAGGGTGGACGGGGTGCCTCTGCAAGGCCAGGCCTGGGCGCCATGGGCCCAGGAGCCCCGACTGAGCTGCACTGCCCACCCCACCCAGGACTCCAGACCTCAGCAACCTCCCAGGAGATCCTGGAGCAGACCCGGAATCCCTCCCTCGGCCCGAGGGAGCAGGCCCAGGGACAGCGCTGCAGCAGCAGCATCTTAGCCGCAGGCACTGGTGTGTCTGGCTGCAGCCCGGGCCCAGGGCCTCCTTCAGGTGACCTCCCGGTCCTTACAGCAGCCCTTGGGTCCCCGCCATTATCTTCATTCCATAGTGGGGGAAACCGAGGCTCAGAGAGGTCATCATTTGACTTCCCTTCCCCAGCGCTCAGTTTCACCCTTGGACGTGAGGGTGGGAGTGGGTGGCACGTCCTTGTGCCACTGGGACGCTGAGGGTGATGAGCTGCTGCATGCTGGCGCAGGCCTGGTCTGGCGCGATGCTCGGTGAGGAAATGCTGGTAACTCACGGCCTCATTCTTCCATGACGTTTGTCCTCACAAAGGCCTGGCTGTTGTCCTCCTATAACTAGGGGACCTTGGCAGAGGCCCCAGCCTGTGGTAGGAGCCTGGCCTGGACACCCCACCTGCCCAGGGCTGAGCCCTGTCCTCGGGCCTCACCCGACAAAGTCAGGAGCAGCCTCCGCCCAGCTCTGTCCATGATGAGGGCCGCCGCCGCAGTGAACAGTACCTGGATCACGCCCATGACCACCGAGGCCAGGCTGCTGTCCTAGGGAGAGGGGGCCCAGGCTGGTCAGGCACGTGGCGGGGGGACAGGGCCCGCTCCTTCTAGTCCTGTGCTGGTGAAGACGGCCTGAACTTGGGGAGAAAGCACCCCCTCTGGGCAGAGGTCTCCTTACCTTGAATCTGGCCTCCTCAAAGATGGTGTCTGCATAGAACATGATGGCGTTGACCCCCGACAGCTGCTGGAAGGCCATCAGTGAGATGCCGATGACAAAGGGCTTGTAGATGCCAGGGTGCCGCAGCAGGCCGAGGTGGAAGCCCTGCTCCACGAGACCAGGGCCGGCCATCAGGGCTTCTCTCTCCCCTCTTTGGGTGCCCACCTCACTCAGCCCACTGTCGCAGCACGGTGGAGGGAAGTGGGCCTCAGCATCTTGTCCCAGCCCCGCCTGTGGCCTCGGGTGAGTGGGCAAGTCCCCGCATCCTGCAGCCTCCCCTTGGCAAGGTGAGCGCATCCTTGTGCCCGCAGCTCTTCCTGATTGGTGGGGAAGCCACAGGGGGGTATGTGGGCAAAGAGCAAGCTGGTCCCTGGCCCTCCTCACTGCAGCCTCACTGCCACCAGGAGGCCTGGCTGTGCCTCCCATTTTACAGATGAGCGAGTGAGGCTTAAAAGTGGGGGGGGGGTCACACAGCAGGTGAGTGACAGAGTGGAGGTTTTGGACCCAGTCTTTTAACCTTCTCCTCTGCTCTGCCATACCCCAGTTAGATCCAAGTCCTTGACTCTGCATCTGTACTTCCCAGCCAGGCCCGGCCTCGCTCTTCCTGGGGCAGTAAGGATGAAGGCTCAGGCTCTTCAGTGACCTCTGAGGTGAGGGCCCAGCTAAGTGAGGCTCCACCCAAACTGCCTGCTCAGAAGGCCAGCACTGGGCCTGTCCTCACTGAGGGTGGAGGGGCAGCCTCCAGGTGTGTGACCTTGGGCACGGGCTATGCGCCCCAGCCTCAGCTGCTGTCCCCTGTCCCCAGTGCCAGCTCCCAGCCCCAGCTGCTGTCCTCTGTCCCCGGCCATCAGGCCGACTCGCAGCCCCAGCTGCTGTCCCCTGTGCCCAGCCCTGGCTCCCACCTCTCACCTGGTGCTCAGCCCTGGGAGGCTCTTCCCAGCCCTGCACGGAGCCCCACAGGAACTGCAGTGCGGCCATGGCCTCCTGGCGCTTGTGCTGGGTCAGCAGGCAGCGTGGGGTCTCGGGCATGCAGCACATAAGCAGCAGCATGC
>NW_006159896.1:2292355-2297239 GCF_000334495.1 Tupaia belangeri chinensis
GCAGCAGCATGAGGGTGGGGGGCCCGCAGCCCAGCACGGCCAGCCAGCGCCACTCCAGGGCCCAGCCTGGGGATGGGCAGAGGTCAGAGCCACGCAGCGCCTCCCCCCACCCCCCGCCAGCTCAGGGACTCAGCTCCAAAGGTGGGCCCTCACTGCCGCTGCACGCCGCCTTTGTGTGTTACTGACGCTGTCGTGACTACGGCTGTTCAGAAACGTAGATGGCGTGGGTCGGCTAGGCCAGTTGTAGAAATGACAGCGGGGACATCTGTATATGCCCCCTCTATCTTTTCAGTGACATAGTCACGTAGCCTGAAGCGAAGTATGAGCTGCTAGCTGAGGACCTGCTCTGTCTGCACACCCCTCCAAACTTGTGATAAATTTGGTGGTGATGGAATTAAGAGGGTAAAAGCTTAACCCAACCATGGGATTCAGAGTTGTGCCCTTGGGCCAGCAGGTGGCCTGGGGTTCAGGCAGGATTCCACATGGCCAGCACCACAGTGTGAGTCCTGGACCCCGCGGCTTGAAAAACATGCCAGGCACGTGCTTGTGTGTACCCAAAATCCCGAGACGGGAGTGCAGGAGAAGGGACTGCAGTGTGGTCACCTCCCCGGTGGGTGAGGCTCACTTGGTTTTTCTCTGTCTCTCAGGAGAGTGCACGTGTCCTATATCAAAATCAATGAAAAAAGAACAACAAAGAAAGGGAGACATAAGTCATTAAAAAAGGGACCTTGGTGGGTGATTGGGATTAAAGTTATTGGGTGACTGAGTCCTGCCAGGCTTATAGGAGAGGGGACGAGGCAGGGACACACAGACATGCTTGGTGTTGCCGTGTTGCCCCGCGCTGCCCCAGGCCTCTGCACAATGCCCCCCAGCAAGGAGATCCTCACTGGACGTAGCTAAGCTCCTGGCCCTCCAAAACTGTGAGCTGCGTTAAATAAGCCTCTGTTCTTCATAGTCTCCCCAACCCGGGGATTCGGTCACTGAGCAACAGAGATGGACCGAAGCAGCGTCACGTGATGTGACAGGGTTGGGTGAGTAGAGGTGCAGGCCAAGAGACAGACAAGACTGGCTCCTCCAGAAGGGGGCAGAGGTCCGGGAGACTTCCAGCGGACACGCGCCCCCTCTGCTACCGCCCGAGAGCCGAATCAGCTGTGTGTGCTCTACTCAAAATGGAAGAAGTGAGCGGTGGCGGGATGGTGCTCGCTGGACGGTGTATGGAGACAGAGTAAGTCCAGCATTGCCGAGACTTCTACACAGCCAGAGGGTTCTCTGGCAAAGGGGCCCGGGAAGAAAGGAAGTTAGGGTACTGCCTCTCTCCTCTTTTGTTTTTCCGAAGCCCACAGGCTTCCTAGCCCCAGTTCCCAGGGGCAGCATCCCTCTGATAGCCACGAAGTACCCATTTTGCTTCTGTGCCGGGGGAAGGACAGAGCGCAGGAACACCCTTACATATCTGCTTTAGCACTAGTTGCAGCTAAACTGTCATTGTTCTGTGTCTGGTTATTGGAGCAGTATTGCCCCA
Source organism: Tupaia belangeri chinensis (assembly GCF_000334495.1). Lineage (NCBI taxonomy): Eukaryota > Metazoa > Chordata > Mammalia > Scandentia > Tupaiidae > Tupaia > Tupaia belangeri. The sequence goes on from NW_006159896.1 coordinate 2,293,875, forward strand.
GTGGGAAGAAGTGTCACCACCTTGTCACTTGTGGGTTTGACAGAATTAGCCCACACCAGCGGCTCAGGACTCCCGGAAAGTGATCAGCGAAAGGCAGGAGAAGCGTTAAGTGCAGATGGAGGTGAACTGGAGGTGATGAACAGGCAGGCTGGCACCCGGGTATCTGTCCCCTAAAGCATGAATGTCAGTGTCTGCATGGGGGTGGGAGGGCATTGGCTCACTGCAGGGGCTGAGTTAATAAGTGGGTGAGAACAAAAGCCCAAGGAGCTTATGTCCTCCGTTCTCAGAAGTCCGGAGGGCACGTGCCCCGGGCCAGGCCAAGGCGGTTAAGGCCCTGATGCCCTACTCCAACCCCTCCATGGTTCTCAAGCCACCCCCTGACAATTCTCACTTAGGGCCTGCTGTCAGGCCTTTTTATTGTGTAGCTTAATGTAAACCCCCGACAGCCTTGGATTCAGTGCGGTTATCTCCGTTTAAAGATAAGGGAACTGAGGCTCCCAGGGCCACGGTCACACAGCAAGACACAGAGGCCATCCCCAAACCCAGGGCTGTCAGAATCTATTCTTTCTACCCATCTGCAGGTAACGTGCTTGCCTCTGGAAGCTGTCCCTGGCTCTGCCTACTAGGTCCCTGGGAATTGGCTTCCTTCAATCCTGCAACTTGGTGACATTCTTTTTACCTTTTTTTAAAAAAGAGATTTTTGCTATGAGGCACATGCACTTGCTGGGGAGAGAGAGAAAAACAGAGAAAGCGAGGAATCGCCTCCTGGGGAGATGGTCACGTCGCAATCCCTTCTCCCCCATTTTCCTCTCAGGATATTGGGCACGCACGTACACGCGCCCACACCGTGGTTGACTATGTGGGAGTCCAGAGATGTAACCATTATGCCATCTGCTGAAGGGGACATTCTGAGGGAGACTTGCTGGCCCCTCGAGCTCCTGGGCCAGAGTGCCCCTTTGCAGTCCCTGCTCAGCCCTGGGGTCCTCTGCTTTGTTATGCACAGGTTACTGACCAGCCGCCCTCCCCGGCCCCTATGGTGGGCTCTGGGGAAGAGGGGGACACCACCTCTTACAGCTCTCCTGGGAACTCAGTCACGACCCACACCTCGCAAAGTCCCGGGGCTGCGGTCTGCAGCCTGGTGTCTGTCACTGGCTATGTGACCTTGGGCAGGTCAGTTTCTACGTCTGTGAGGTGGCCGCATGGCCATTACCATGGATCAGAGGAGACAAGGAAAACTACCTGCCAAGTAGGCCAGGAGGATGCCCAGGACGACCATCAGCTGCACACAGGAGCCGAGCAGCCCGCGGACCGCTGGGTAGGCGATTTCGGAAATATAGACCTGCCGGCAGTGAAGACCAGACTTTACCTGGGGTCAAAGGGTTCTTAAAACTATGAAGCCTTAGCCATCTGGAGCTGAGGAGACCCCAGCTGGGCTGCTGCAGGTGCAGTGGGCCCCCGAGGGCACTGTCCCGGGTCAGCAGAGCCTGCCCAAGTGATCGGTGACGGGTTCCACAGGGGATTAAGAGTTGTAGTAGCTGCTGTGTGTGTGAGAGGCAAGGGGTGATACAGAGCCCCTCAAACTTTCACTTAACGTGCACAAATACCTTTGATAAAATGCAGGCGTGGAGGCAGCAGCCTGGGCGGGGCCCCAGTCCTGCCTCCGTGACCAGCTCCAGGTGATGCCCAGGCTGCTGCCCTCGGACCACTCTGAGTGGGGGCCTTGGGCCAGAAAGCAGGAACTCTCCCCCTCAGCGGCTGCGAGGGCCTCACCTGCCCTTCTAGGTCATCCCATATCTCCTGCCCACAACTAAGATAGCCAGTGAGCTTTTGTCCAGTACGAATACCAAAAGCCTAAAACCCACTTCCCCACCCTCTCCCGGCCAGCTGCTGCCAGCAGTGTGGGTGAACAAGCGGTAGGTGAGTGATGGCCATGAGCTATTGCTTTTGAGCTCCACGAGGGTGAGGTGTGGACAGCTGGCCCAAGCCCACGGCCAGCAGCAGTGCACTGGCTACCCAGCAATCCCAGCGGCCAGGGTCTGAGTCCCTCCAGAGCTATCAGGGCTGGGGACTGGACATGCAGTCTCATGAAGCAATGCCATGATCTCCACTTAGGGAGGGAGCTGAGCCCAGAGAGACTCCGAGCTCAGGGAAGTGGCTGGTGTGTGGGTTCCAGAGGAGCAGTGCTGGGCCAGGAGATGGTGAGAGGGAAGGGCTGAGGGACTGGCCTGTGCAGTGAAGGGGAATGGCAGATGTCCCAGGCTTCGTCCTGGGTACAAATCAGAGCAGGCTTTTCCTGCTAATTGAAGCCAGCGATCAAAGACGGGTGTGTGTGGGGGTGATGGTGGTTAACCACAATGTGACCTCCTCTTGATCAACCCCTGTCCTCCAGGTGCCATCTTATTCGCAGAGCAAGAGAGAGGCCAAGTTAAGTGGGACAAGCCTGGGTTTAGCAGTTGCCTCACTGCCCTGCTTGGGCAAAGGACTGCATGCTTCTGAGGCTGTTTCATCTGTAAACTGGAGATAATAAACTTCTCTGCTGGGCGGCGGCAGTGAGCATCAGGTTGATAAGGCAGGTATGGGAGTGCCTGGCATCTAGGAAGCCCCAGTCACGGAGGGGGAGCGGTTTACCCCACTCATTTCCCTCGGTCAAAGGCAGGGGACACTCACCGGAGCCACTAGTGAGGCCACACCGCAAGCCAGGCCAGTGAGGAGACGGCCTCCGAGCAGCATCCACATGTCTTGGGCCGCAGTGATGATGGTAAAGCCGGCCACGAAGGGCAAGGTGCAGAGCAAGAGGCTCAACTTGCGCCCGGCGCGGTCCACTAGCCAGCCACCCAGCACGCCCCCAGCCGCGGCGCCCAGGGTCACGATGGCCTGCGGAGAGAGCGTCTGCTGGCTGAGGAGCGCCAGGGGCGGCCGTCCATCCTCGCCCTCCAGCCCACCCCGGCGACCTCGGAAGGAAAGCATGGGGATCCCGAGCTGGTGGTCCGGAGAGGGAGACTCCTAGCAGGGGAGCCTGGTTGGTGCGGCGCAGGATGCTGGCGCCCAGGGGGTGGGAGAAGGGTCGTGGCGCCAGTTCCAGGGAGTGGGTATGGAGGTCTCAGGCCGGGGCGCGTGAGCCCAGAGCCTTACCCCAAACCAGGAGGCCGCGTTGTCGTCGAGGCGCAGGGCCGGGAGCGCGGCGCGGCGCAGGCTAGGGATGGCTGGGGAGCTGTAGCCGAGCGCGAATCCGAAGCTGAGCGGACCCAGGGCAGCTGCGAAGGCGGCCAGGAAGACGCGGCGGCCGCGGGGAGCGCTGCAAGGACAGGGCTTTGGGTGAGTGGCACTGGCCAAGGGGAGCAGGAGGGCGAGGCCGCGGCCGGCCC
>NW_006159896.1:2298150-2303024 GCF_000334495.1 Tupaia belangeri chinensis
TAGCACGGGGGCGGTGGGGGAAGCGCATTGGACCCGCCCCTAGGACCGAGCTGTCCAATGTAGAGGTGGAGGCGGAGTTTGTGTCTGGGCCCGGAGCATAGCCGTCCAATTGCAGTATGGTGCGAACCCGGAGGTGGGGCCAGTAAAACTGCCCCAGAACTGAGCTGGCCAATGAGGAGGGAGGGCGGGGACTGTGTGACTTTTTTGTTTTGCTTGGAGCAGCCTCTCAATCTGGCTTCAACCAATGAGGGACGAAGGTGGAGCACGTGGGCCCCAGCCAGAGACTCGCAACCCGCGGAGGAGGCGTCTGCCGCTATCCTCCCGCTCGCCTGTGCAGTTTCTGCTCCGTCCTACTGGCTGCCCTGGGACCTGGATTGGAGGGGCCTGATCTTTCTGTCTGGCCAGTTCTGCCCTCTGAGAGCCCCAGGGTGGAAGTAGCCTGTCTTGGGGAGTTTCTTCTCAGAGACTATCCCAGCACTCCAGCTCCCGCTGGGCTCCTGGGGACAGAGTTGTGGCCTCCAGATCGTTGACGACCACAGAACCGCCCATAGCTATAGCCTCCAGGTTCCAAAGACCAGTGTTAGGTGGAGTTCTCATGTGTGACTTCTCTGGGCTTTCAACGGTGAACGCCACGCTCCCTGTTAGGATTCCTAACTCTTGAATCTTATTATCTCCCAATGTTGTGTCCCTTGCAGGATTTTAATGGCCTCTCCACTCATGCAACCAAGTCACCGTTGGAGGTGAGGATGATGAAGCTCTGGCATCTCGTCATTTGTACCCGATTCATAGAGCCAACACTGTGAGTGCAGGCTGCTGGGTGGAGGGCTGTGGTAATTCTGGAAAGAACCAGGGCTGTGGGAGTAAAAGGCTTGGCTTCTAATACTTCTCTGGGCCTCTGTTTCTTCATCTTTAAGTGGCAGTGATAATCACCTTCCAGGAGAGCTGTGAGCAGGGTAATGTATGTAAAGGCCCAAACGCAGGCAAAGCAGTAAGTCAGCTGGTATGATTATGATAGTTTGACCTTTTGCAGTCACCTGACTGTACTGGCCACCAACATTTTTCAGTCTTGACTATGAGATGATCTTTAAAGATAGGCTTTATCTTTAAAACCCCTCTCTGCTGCCAAGGCATCTTGTGCTTGCATTGTAAATTCTAATCACAGAAGCAATAACTGCTTTGGAATCACCTGTTTACTTCTCTCCTTCCCCAATGGACGCGACCTTTTCTGGACAGTAGGCACTTGGTGTTTGAGGATAAATACTTCAAACTCTGGGCAAACTGTTGTAGTCAGACGGTCCACATGGCCAGTGGGGGAGCAGAGGCTTGTTATGTGAGACCAGCTAGCACCTGCTAGCCTCGAGTTGTGGCACCTACGCCTGTTTACTTCTTGGCCCTTGTAAACAGAGGCTATCGCCAGAACAGGCTCCCACCCCTTCTCCCAGCCCTCACTGGGCTAATCAGCAGGTTCCCCTTTTGCCCCCTCTATATATACTCAGATCTGTGATTCCTGTTAAGTCGTGGGTGGCTCTAATTCAGCCGATTTGGAAGAATGCTCTCAATAGCCCTTGTTTTTTTTTAATTCCAGGCTAAGAAGAAACTTCAAGGAAAAAAGATAGGAAAAACACAGATACAAGCTGATAAAACTCACAATTTTTTTTAAACATAAAACACAACAGCCAGATCCAGTTGACATGAGGCACTCGGCCTGGCTCTGTGGGGCAGATGGGGAGAGCAAGGGTTCTGGGGTCAAAGAACTCTCAGGTTCAAATCACTTTCCTTTTCTGAGACTCAGTTTCCTTATTTGCAAAGCAGGATTAATAAAGTCTAATTCACAAAACGGTGGGTGGGCTTGAGATACAATGTACAGTTGACTTGGTGTTTTTTTCTCTCTACAGGAAAAGGGCATAACAAAACACAAAGAGAAGATGAGAACAAGAAATGCTGCAAAGAATGTGAGCAGACATACTTGGTTAGAAGCAGCCTAGCAGGTCACACCTAAGAAAGTGCTGTCTTTACCATTTCCTATTGTCTTCTGATCAAAAGGAGGCAGGCAGCCTTCAGCTTTGGCTCCGTTGTGCTCCAAACGTCTGTAAGATCCGCCAGGCCAGGAGCCTGTCAAGCACAGCCCTCTGCACTTAGAGAAGACCTGCAGAAGCACTCTTCGGAGCTGCTCTAACAGAGAAGTCATTGGAAGTTTCTTCTGGTGGGTGATGTAGGAAAAAAGACATATAATAAAATGGAATCAGAGCTAGCCCTACGGTGCAGTGGTTAAATGCTGTGCCTTGAGATCTGGATCCTACATTGCTGAACGTGGCTCGAATCCCAGCCCCAGTGGCTTGAAAAACACACCAGGTGTTGTGTGTGTGTCCCAAATCCTGAAAGGAAGGAAAAATGGAGGGGGAAATGGTGGCAGTGTGGCCATGCCCTGTTGGGGGGTGCTCGTTCTCTGATAAGTGCATACACCCTCTGGCAATGAGAAAAAGGGATCAGCTAGACTAAAGCCGAAGGTAAATTACCCTCTTCACCCAAATTAACATCGTTGTGAACAACATCATTCAAATTGGATTTCTCCCCTTTGCTCTCCTCTGGGTATAGATGGACATGTCACTATTTTATGTGCACTTGGTCCAATGCACATTTCTTTTTTTTTAAGATTTTTGCCATTAGGTATGTACACTTGCCAGAGAGTGAGAGAGAGACAGAGAAGAAAAATGAGAAATCACCCCCTGCGGAGGTGGGGTGGGGATGGCCATCTGCTATTCCTTCTCCATTCTCTTCCTGGGATTTTGGGCATGCATGCACACATGGCTGGTGTGAGTTCTCAGCCGCCAGGTCTGGAACTTGAACCGTGCAGTTGGCCGTATGGGATCCAGTGCCTGAATCTCCATGCCTCCTGCTGGCCCCCAGTGCATATTTCTTTCTGCTCAGTATGAGGAGGAAACCAGGGGAGGCAGATACATGTGGGAGGAAGGATATCGTGTGGTTCACGTGAGAGAGCATGACAGGCCAGTGGGGACAGCCTCGGGAAAGGCCTAAGGTTGCCCTGTGTATGCCAGTTTTATGTTCTCACCATCCAGGGCTGGCTGAGGCAGGGCTGGATCACAGTGTGGGGACCCTGCCTGGGGTGCCTATTTCTCTCTCACGGACAAAATGGGTGGATTAAAAAACAAGGGGAGAGGGCAGCCCTATGGCTTGATGGTTAAGGGAGTTGGTTCTCACACAACAAACTGCGTGGTTTGAGTTCCAGCCCCAGTGGCTTAAAAAACACGCTAGGTGTGTGTAGATGTGTACCCCAAATCCTGACAGGATGGAGAAATAAGAGAGAAGGGATTGTGGCATGACTATGCCCCACTGAGGGGTGCTTTATCTCCCTCTCTCTGACTCTCTTTTGCAAATGCACATGTTCTCTGGCAAAAAAAAAAAAAAAGGCAAGGCAAACCCAAACAAGAGGCGAGATTTGACAATAATGTACTTTTGATCACAAGGAGTAACTGTTCCCTGGTTATATGATTTCAGAGCAACAATAAAGCCAGGTAAATAATCTTAAGACTTTTAACAAGCACCTCTAGCCTAGTATTTTCCATGAGACAGAAAGGAAGGAGTTTCTAAGGTCTAACTAGTTAGCATTTCTTAAGCGTCTCTACAGACAGGAACGCAGCTGGTTCCAATCACAGTGAACTGAAACAGCAACGGGCCAAAGGTGCAGAAAGAAAACTTATTTATGATCAATTCCAAAAACAAAGGCTTTTCTTTATCAGAAGAAACATATTATGTGACATAAATCAAAACTGCAATGAAAAAATAATTCTCCATCTAGATATATCAAATATAAGAGAACGTTGCATAAGTAAGAATGAACGTCTTGATTTATTCAAAGTTTCAGTCTAAAACTTCAATGAAATCTACCACCTTTATTACAAGGGGACTGATGGTTCTTGAACAGAAAGAAACAAAGGTCAAAAAAGATGGCACCTAATGTGGGCGAGTGACCCAGACTGGCCGAGTGTGCAGGGTTTGGTCCGACAGATCACCGACAAGGCTCGAAGCCACTTTTGTTGAGAAAGGACATCAGAAACTGTTGAAAGAGTATAAACCTCCATAAGAAAACTAAAGATGGCAAACGAGATTTGAACTCTGTTCACTTCAAGTCAATAATGTCGTCATCTGAGGAGGCCAGGAGCTGGAAGGGGCTGCTGCTGGACACCGGGCTGCCCTCTCTGTCTGCTGCAGGGTCCCTGTCAGAGGCTGTCAAGTGGATGTGCCCTGCGGGATTGGCTTCTGAAGTCGAAGGGCTTTCCAAGGAGCCTGACGTAATCCTGGAGGAAAAGAGTCACTGTGAGATGACCTCTGGGAGCGCTGAGGAACAGGGCCCACTCTGGCAATTTTCCACTCGACCTCCTCAAAAGCTTGTCTTTCCCACCTCCCAGCCTTGACTGGGACCTGCAGGAGCCTCCCCTGCCTGCCAGCCCAGGCTTTCTGCAGTCAGGCAGCCCTAGCGCATGAAGTTGTTGAGGATTCCAGACAGGCTGTCACGCAGAAGGTGCTCGGGGGGTATTACTCACTTGTCCGAAGTGCAAATCTGGGTAAACCATCCCATGGCTCCCCATGGCCTGAGGCTAAGGTCAAAACTCCTCCCCACTGCCTGTCCTGGGTTAGGATTCTGTTGGCTCTCCAACTTCCCTGGCCAATTTCCACCCCCTCTATTGTCGTCAGCTACTCAGGGCCCCCTCTTGATATAGCTACCTAATTAATTTAACCAAAACTGGTTTCCACTTTGCAGGGAGTTCATACGTTCAACAAAGGCTCACTGCTTGCCTGCCTCTGCCAACTCTTGACCTCATATCATCCAGGCTTGGTTCTCTGTACTCAAGCCT
>NW_006159896.1:2303045-2314407 GCF_000334495.1 Tupaia belangeri chinensis
GGCCATGCTATGCCTGCTTCAGGGCTTTTGAAATCTTGTGGTCCCAGAGGCTGGTCCCTGCTGTCAGAGAGGCTGTTGCCCCAGCTCAATGCCATTTCGTCAAAAAGCCTTCCCTGATCCCTCTCTCATTTGACCACTATCTGGCACTCCACCACTCACCCTCTTTTAAATGTCTTAATAGTACTGTCACTATTGAAATGATTTAGTTAGGTTATGGGTTCATAGTTTTATTGTCTGTTTCTTCACACTAGAAGGTGTAAAGTGTAAAGTCCCTGAGGGTAGGCCCTTGCATTAAGGCAAGAGTGAATGCTGCTCCTGGGACCAGGTCTAAGGTGGGTGGATGACTCCCCACTTTTTTTTTTTAGTTTTTGCTATATGGTACATGAACTCACTGAGTGAGACAGAAATCATAAATAAAGAGAGAGGGAAAGTGAGAAATCATTCCCCCTAGGGTTGTGACAATCCCTATCCTCCACTCTCCACTTGGGATTTTGGGCATGCATGCACACGTGCCCAGTGTGATTTTTCAAGCTGCTGGACCCAGGATTCGAACTGTGGTCAGCCAGGTAGGATCCAGTTGCCTTAAACTCCATGTCACCTACTGGCCCCAGGCTCCCCACTTCCTCAGCATCACCTGCCACTCTGGATTGCAGTAACTGTCTGGGCCCTCGCTGGCCTTCCCCACTGGCCTGTGAACCTCCAGAGGCACAGGTGGGGCTGGTCATCTCCATCTCCAACATCCAGCTTGGTGTCAGGGGACTGAACGTGTATTGGAGAGTGAAGCAGGCTTGAATATCCACCTCCTTACCTTACTGAGGACTGAAACAGACCACTTTCTTTTGTTCTAAAGTTTTCCTAGAGGGTTGGCAAGGGCTGTGGCAGTTAACAGGAAGTGAATCTTGCTAAGGCAGACTGCTTCGGTCCAGTGACTGTGAGACGCTCCCTACACCCTGACCCTGACACAGGTCACGTGAATGTAGGGCAAGCTGCCTTATTTCTGCTGAAGTTAAGCCCAGACATTCTTTTTTGCTGACTGACTCTTTCTGAGGCAAAGGCTTGTGCTTTTAACCAATTATTAACCCAATAATTTCTAAACCCACCTACAATCTGTAAGCCCATGCGTCTAGATGTTCTTCCTTTTCAGGCCAGGCCAGTATGAAAACTCCATGTGTTGACTGACAGCTTCCCTTCTATCTCCTGCTCTGAGAACTGAATGAAAGAGCTTCTGTGTCTAAGCTCCTGGAGCACTTTATCATGGCTAGCAGAGATTGTGTTCGCAGGCCAGTGGTCACTCATACTCTGGCGATGAATAAACCTTTTCAGACCTTTTTATAGAGCTTGGTTATTTCCATTGATACTCCACACCAGACCAAGCCTGATGCTGAAGGACAACAGGAGATATTATGGGATAAATCAGTGTGGTGCAGGAAATACTGGTAAGAGACTGAACTGCCCCTCAGCAAGGCTGTATGGCTTATATGCCAACAGTACTGGACAGTGCCTATTTCCCTGCACTTTCACAATTTTTAAAAATAATTATTTAATTTTATTTATTCATTTATTCATTTTCATTTGAGCAAAGAAAACAGACAAACAGAGAGAAGGAAAGTGAGAAAGTAAGCCACCAGGTCTGGGACTCGAACCGTGGTTGGCCATGTGGGAGTGTCCAGTACCTTAACAAACCACCACGCCACCTGCTGGCCATTGTTTAAAAAAAATCTATTGGGCTAGCAGGTGGTATGGTGGTTAAGGCGCTGGACTCCCACCTAACCAACTATAGTTTGAATCCCAAACTCGGCAGCTTGAAAATGATGACAGGCATGTGTGTGTGCATGCCCAAAATCATGACAGGAAAATGGAGAAGGGATTGCATTGTGGCCATCCCCACTAGGGAGTGATTTCTCACTTTTTCTCTCTGTCTCTGTCTCTATCCTGTATGCACACATGCCCCATGGCAAAAAATGGGAAAATAAAATCTGTCAATATGACAAGGAACAACAGTTGTAATATATTTTAATATAGTTTAACGATTGCTAGTGAGGCTGCTATTTGGCTACCCTCACATCAGCAGGCTATGCTCTCAGGGGATCCTCAGAGAAGAGCTGGATGCTGACCTCCCATCGTGGCTAGTCAGAGAGGCCAGCCTGTGCTGTCATCAGTCAGCAGAAAGGCCTCCGGGGTACTGCTGTGACTCACATGGCTGACACCTTGAGCAGGGCCTCTCCCCCTCTTTACCTGTCACTGCTACTTGATCTCACTGTGCCTGGCTTGGGGCCTCCTTGGCTTTCTTCTAACCGCTTCCGGGCTTTTGATTTGGCCTTTGGCACTCCTTCCGTTCTGGGTCCACCTTCGTCAGAGAGGCCTGGGTTGCAGGGAAGAGTCACAAGGCAGAGGGGTCATTACCACAGGGCAGCCAAGGAAACAGGACATGCTTTTTCTTCTTGGTTGGGATTAGTGCATTATTGGCCTAGAGTCAGGAAGAAAGCTGATATGGAGGGACCAGCAGTTAGCGTAATGGCTATGTTGCTGGACTCCCACGTAGTCGACCGTGGTTCGAGTCCCGGACCCAGTGGCTTAAATTCATGCCAGGCGCGTGTGTGTGCGTGCCCAAGACCTTAAGAGGAGAAAGGAGGAGAAGGGATTGCGGCGTGACCATCCCCCTGGGGTGTGATTTCTCGCTTTCTATCTCTCTGTCTCTCTCTGTCTGGCGAGCGCACGCGCCCTATAGCAAAAACCTCTCCAAAAAAAGAAAAAAAATTTAAAAAAGAAATACAGGGGCCAGCAGGTGGTGCAGAGGTTAGGGTGACTGGATCCCGCACGGTTCAAATCCCAGACCTGGTGGTCCGGAAATCTCAAAAGGAGAATGGAGGAAAAGGGGCTGTGGCATGGCCATCCCCCCACGGGGCGATTTCTCACTTTCTGTCTCTGTCTATTTCTCTTTGGTGAGCTCATGAACCTATAGCAAAGACTAAAGAAAAAAAGAAAAAAGAAAAAGAAATACAGACACAGAAGAATCTAATATAGGACTGTGATCCTTCAATCCCACCACTGCTAGCCCTGGAAGTCTCCAACTCAGAAGTCCTGTTTTGCAGAAGCAAAGTGGTTCGTAAAACAGTGGCTGGCAGGTGGACCTTCTTATATGGGAGAATGGGTTAAAAATAGCAAGGCACATATTTTACAAACAGAGGAAGCTGACTTCAGAGACCAACCAACTTTGTAAAGTCTGAGTCCTCTTCTCCAGTTGTTCAGGAAACATGGTTGCATGGGAGGGAGGTGCTAAGGTCAAACATCCTTGCAGTTTTATGTCATGTGGGTCCCAAGCCAAGTTTTCATACTAGTTTTTACTGGTTTAACATGTCACTTCCTTTTTTTTTTTTTTTTTAATTTCATCCCCATAAATATGAACACAAAGCTTTATAACAGTATAACCTTTTCCAATTATCATGTAGCTTCCTGTTTTGCTGGTCTGGCCTCCTCTCTGTACACCAAGAGGAAAGGGCATGAGAAGTATCTTGCTTTCGCAGTATCGTCACTGACCTGCCCTGCAGCTCAGGGGCTGGAGAAGCACAGAGAACTACAACTGTGGCACATTTCCACTTTTGGATATACAAATATAAAACGGTATCTGGGACCTACAGGTTATAATCCAAGACACTTTTCTAGGAAATCATACCTATATAGGTACTTGTCGTTTAAAAAAACTCTATCGCATTAGACAAAGTATTTCCTAAACTGCCTGCTTCCCCTTCACATGGCCTAAGCGGTTTCCACACCAGTAAATACAGATACCAAGATCACTGTTGGTGCGAAAGACATATGGCATTCCTTGGTGTAGAAGTATAATATTTATTTACAAATCCCTTCATAAAGGAAGGTTTCTTAGCTCCCTGCTTGTGGGGATGACACATATTCAAAGATATAACCTGCTGGTCTATTTATGAACCCTGGGAACATAAACATTGAGAACCTTTACCCAGCAGTTCCCTGCGGGTCCTGCTTGCTATTTCTTTAATCTCCATGCGAGATAGGGACAAGGAGTGGGTGACAGGTATGGCGGCGATGCCCAGGCTGATGGACGTGGGTGGGGTGATGGCCTTGGAGACCAAGGGTGATTTCAGAGGTCGCTCGATGCTTCGGCCGACAAGGTTTCTAAGTGGAATCTTGTACAGATTTTTTGACTGAATTTCACCTGAAATATGATTCAGAAAAGGACATCAGAACCTGAAGACAAGTTCATATTATTTACAAGAGAATAATTTCTTATTCCTTGATATAGACAGTGTGGAGAAAGATCGCATGTCACATGCCTATCTCCCATGTCATAAAGCGATGGACCCTGGTGGCTTGGCATTTTCTCAGGGCTTGATTTCACTCACTACTGGGTCTGCTTGCACAGGAAGGACTACACATGAAAAGCAAAAAGCTGCCCTGCCTGGGGAGTGTGCTTTATCTTAACATCAAGTGAGTGATAAAGGCAACTGATGTGGTAGGAAGTTAGGAAGTGCTGTGTTCAGAGCGACGCAATAACCACAGCAAAGGCCTCTGGGGTTCCTTGGCAAAGTCAGCCAGAGTGAGAGACCGAGTGTGCTGGGTGACATGGGCTTTAAAAACTATAAAAACCCACTATCTTTAACATCCCTAAAGGCAAAATAACTGGCTGTGGTAAGTTGGAAACTCTCTACCCCTTAACTCCCTTCTCTCTCTCTCCTTTTTTTAATCATGAAATTTCTTTTTTTTCTATTATTTATTTAATTTGTATAAAAAATTGACCAGAGAGAGAGAGAGAGAGAGAGAGAGAGAGAGAGAGAGAGAAAGTGAGAAAGCAAGCCACCAGGTCTAGGACTTGAACCATGGTTGGCGATGTGGGGGGTTGGACGGGCCTCTACCCAAGCCTTAACCGCCATGCCACCTGCTGGTCCCCATAATCATGAAATTTCTTAAGAAAGCAACCAATGGGGCCAGCAGGTGGCATGGTAGTTAAGGCACTGAACTCCCACATGGTCAACTGTAGTTTGAATCCTGGATCTGGTGGCTTGAAAAATACGCCAGGCGGGGACCAGCAGAGTAATGGTTACATCACTGGACTGCCACATAGTCGACCATCGTTCGAGTTCTGTACCTCGTGACTTAAAACTCATGCTGGGCACGTGTGCGTGTGCCCAAAATCCCAAGAGGAGAATGGAGGAGAAGGGACTGTGGTGTGGCCATCCCCTCAGAGGATGATTTCTTGTGTTTTGTCTGTCTTTTTCTGTCTCTCTAGTGAACACACACACCCTCAAGCAAAAATCTCTCTCTCTAAAAAAGAGAAATATGTCAGGTTTGTGTGCATGCATGCCCAAAATCCCGAGAGGGGAATGGAGAAGGGGCTGCAGTGTGGCCATCCTGTTGGGGAGTTATTTCTCACTTTCCCTCTCTCTGTTTCTCTTTGTCTCGCACATGCACCTTATGGCAAAACCTAGGGGAAAAGTTGCAACGAGTGCATTTAGATTCAGAATATTTTTATAGCTTTCTTTAAGTAGGCAGTACTCACATGCAGATATCTGACAATCAGCTAGAGAACTTGGAATGGATTAAAGCTACTCATAAGACAGCAAAATTGGACTTCACCTTCCCCCAGGGAAGAAGGAAGCACTGGAGCATCTCGGCCCGGGGGTGTCTGAGGAGAGCTGTGAGCACTGGCCCCCTTGGAGCTGCCTCCGGATGAGACCTCGTTGACAGCTGCGGTGGCCGTGAAGTATATATCCGACTAAAAAGAAAGAGAACGCATTAGCCAGCTGCCTGGTGCTCCAGGCCTATACCCACCGGCCCTCCTGCCATCACTGCAAAGCCTCTAGTGACTGTCCCCAGGCTCAGGGCCATATCCCTGGGTGCCTGGGGAAGGCGGCTTGCTAGTCAGACTCTCCTGAGTGTTCAGTTTCCCTTACTTTCTTGATTGATTTGTTGATCCTTAAGGGAAAACAGTCAATATTATACACACCTTCTGCAAACACAAATACAACACACTTCCTGTCAGGGCTCTGGCACCTGGAATGTCAGAACTGGGAAGGGCCTGAGGGATGCAGTCAGGCCTTCATGCAGATGGGGAAGTGGATCACTCGCTGATTCAGCAGATACGCACACCCATAATGTGCTGGCGTTGGTGGTAACTGGGATGGGGTGCTGTTCTCAGAAATTTTGCAAGCTGACTGTTGAACACAGCCATTACTAAAAATTAAATCATGTAAACTTAGTCATATTAAAAGTAAAGCTTCTAAATACCAAAATGTAACCTTCCTAATTGTCTAACTCTGTTCTTGAATTTTTTTTTTTTTTGGAGAGATTTTCACTGTAGGGCGCGTGCGCTCGCCAGAAAGACAGAGAGAGACATAGGGACAGAAAGCGAGAAATCACCCCCCAGGGGGGATGGTCACGCTGCAATCCCTTCTCCTCCATTCTCCTCTCGGGATCTTGGGCACGCACGCACACACGCCCGGCGTGAGTTTTAAGCCACCGGGTCCGGGACCCGAACCGCGGTCGACTACGTGGGAGTCCAGCGACATAGCCATTATGCTAACGGCTGGTTCCCTGTTCCTGAAATTTTGAAGCTCCACAGTATCTGTGTGGTGGAGACACCTATGATGTAGCTACCGCCCACCTTTCCAACTTCACCTGCAATGGCATCACAATGGAAGCTTAAAATCAGTCACGGGGGTGGGGAGGGGGCTATTCCACCAAACGATTTACAATACTGTCAATTAGAGTTTGATTTGTTATTGATTATTGAGCCTTAAATGCAGATAATGTTAATAATGAAGACTAAACTGAATATGCTGATTCTAGTGCTGAAGCTTTAAGAAGGTCCATTTTAATGACTATGATTTGTGTGAGAATGAGTAGTTTGATAGCCGATCACATGGACTTATGACAGTAAAGGCACTAGAAAAAAAAATGAGTGGATTGAGATAGAACCCCTGTAAAATGATGGTGGCTGTAGGGTGGCTATGGATACAAGAGCGCAGCAAAAATTTAATAAAAACTTGGGGGCTGGCAGGTGGAGTGGTAGTTAAGGATGTTGGACTCCCACATGGCTGACCACGGTTCGAGTACCAGAACTGGTGGCTTGCTTTCCCACTTTGTTTCTCTCTCTCTTGCTCACTCTGTCCCTCTCTGGTCAAATGAAATAAATACATGAAGCTAAATAAAATAATTCTTTAAAAAAATTAATGAAAAATTTTTTTCTTTTTAAAGATGGAGTCTTGGGCCAGTCAATGGCGTGGTGGTTAAGGTGACTAGATCCCACACAGCTAGCTGTGTGGTTCGAGTCTCAGGCCTGGAGTCTCATACCAGGTACATGTGGATGGATGCCCAAAATCCTAGGAGAAGAACAGAGGAGATGGGTTTGCAGTGCAGCCATCCCCTCTAGGGGGTGTCTTTCCCCACTCCTTCTCTGTCTCAGGTAAGCATGTCCTATAGCAATCCCCCCTCCCCGCCCCCCCAAAAAACCCAAAACAACAATAACCAAAAAAAGCCACAAAAACAAAACAAAAACCAAAAACAACCAGGCACTTTATGTTGCTCTCCTCTGGCCTCAGCCTCCCATTGGGGGTCACAGGGGCATGCCACCATGCCTGGATCTTGCTTTCAGACAGGGTCTTGCCAGCTGTACACTCAAGTTCTTCCTGCCCCAACTTCTAGAACTGCTGTGATGAGATTCGTGCTGCTGGGCCCAGTCTTTAGGGTGGACCAGGATCTTGAACCTGGGGCTCCCATATGGTCCCAGCCTATACAGCGTGGTGTCTTAGCCACACACAGTACTGCGGCTGGGCCAACAAAAGCATTTTGTGAGAACCAGTTGGCTAAATGGATTTTACAGTAAATAGCATTATATATTTTACTTGCAAATTGTAAGCTACTTTTATATCATCAAAATGTACTATCAATTAATGTGTGACTATATCTGCGGATACACACACATTTTCTGGAGTACTGGTGGACACGTGCATACCAGCTCACCACTGGTGCCATGTCAGTAGACAAGACAGCCAGCCCCTGCTCTCAGAGAACTGCCAGTGTGGTAGGGAAGGCTGACACATGGGCAGATCGACAAATGCCAGCTTGGAGAGAGTCCCAGGGCATGTAGCAGGGGAACTAGCCCAGGGGCCGAGGGAGACTCCGTGGGGCTGATTCAGGCGAGCGGACCGTCTGGAATATGTGCCAGTGTAGAAGATGCCTTCGATGCCTCTGTGTTCCTGCTTTCCTGGGGCTGCTTAGACTGGGTTATTAGACATCAATTAGTTGATTCAAATTCAAATTGAGTATAGAAGCAGAAGAGGAAAGGGATATGGCAAATTCTTACTTTTCTGGATTGGTACTATCCTTCAGTCCAACAAGACATGTCCACAGAGACAGGATAACTGACCCTGTGTCTGGTGGGGGACTTCCCTATGGGACTGAGTGCTCCCAGCTGCCACCAGCACTGAATGACTGAGAGAACTGAGCCAAGGAGGTCACACAGGACACCCCAACTGATCAGGCCATGCCACTTTTCCTTTTCACTCTAGCATCCGACCAGCTGTGCTGTCGGCACCAGCCTAACCTGACGATAGGTGGCTTCCATGCCCCCAAATCTCACAGTGCATGGCCTCCCAACGCCCCTCAGGGGTCATAGCCCAGTCCTACTCACCCTAGAGGCCACGAGCTGCAGCTGTGGCACGACTGCCGTGTGGACCAGGTTCCCGTTCACCACCAGGCGGATCTCCATGGAGTCGGTGGTGAAGGCCAGGAGGTATGGGAAAGCACAGACTGCAAGGTAACCACTGGTGTTGGCGCTCGGCTCACTGGTGGCTGCAGACAGGCTGTCCCTGCCTCCAGGTCAGCCTCGCTTCTCCAGAAACTCCCACCCCCCTTCCTCTGGCTGCTCCTCTTTTCACTTCACCTGTGTATGACTCCCTGATGCTAAGATGGCCTTCACTTCCAGCGGCCTCACCTTAGTCGTCACGCTGCTTCCAGGAGGGGTGCACTGCATCCATTTCCCGTTGCCATTTTCCCTACTGAGACTCCAGTGACCTGATCTTCTGGTGACCCACTTGCCAAAGTCCCGTGGGACCTTAACCTCTTCTTGCCCAGACTATACAGCCTGGTACACCTTCTCCTGAGCAGGTGCCACCCTGCCAGCAAACCCTTTCCTGTGCTCATTCTTCAAGGCCTGGCCTGGGAATCGCTGCAGTCACTCACTCCTCTCTGTATCCAGGCAATGGCTCTGTTGTATCCCTCCCAGCCCTCAGTGTCCCTGAGTTCATAGATTGTGACCCCTACAGGTGGGGCCCCCTTCCTGAACCAGTTCTTATGACATGCTGACTTCCAACACTGCTGCTGCCTGGCTGGCCTGTGACACCCGCCCGTGTCTGGTCTGTCCTCAGGTTGGCCCTTCTCTCTGCCTTCCCTCCATCCAAGGCCTATCTGCACTCCCGGTTTCCCTGGTGACTCTGCCTACTACATCCAGGTCTCTGCCCTTGATCCCTCGAGTGACCTCCAGTGTGTGGCTCAAGTCCCGGGAGTCATTTTCCAGCCTTCTCTCCTTTCTGCCACGTC
Organism: Tupaia belangeri chinensis; assembly: GCF_000334495.1. Classification (NCBI taxonomy): domain Eukaryota; kingdom Metazoa; phylum Chordata; class Mammalia; order Scandentia; family Tupaiidae; genus Tupaia; species Tupaia belangeri. The sequence continues at coordinate 2,312,616 of NW_006159896.1, forward strand.
TAATCTGTCTTCAAAGTCTGACCAGTCCTCCCGGGATCTTGGATTGGTCCGTCTATACTCCTCTTAAAACTACATTACCCTATCAACAAACAGTTTGATTGTCAGATATATTCTTGGGTCTGATCTGACTCTCAAAAGTTGGGATCTTGAACCACAAACATGAAGGCCATTGCTCATGTTCAGACATCTTAGCAGCAGGCAAAACTCCTGAGTTTCTGATTCTAGGCTTTTGAGCTACCAAATGTATATTAGGTCACTGGAAAAGTCATGATACATTTTTACATAGAAAAACATGTTACGGGGGACCAGCAGGTGGCATGGTGGTTAAGGCACTGGACACTCCCACATGGCCAACCACGGGTCAAGTCCCAGACCTGGTGGCTTGCTTTCTCACTTTTCCTCTTTCCCCCTCTCTCTTTGTGTGTCTTTCTCTCTATTCAAATTAAATTAAATGAATGAATAAATAAAATTAAATAAATAATTCTTAAAAAAGAAAAATATGTCATGGCTTTTCTGATGACCCACAGACCGGAGCTGAAAGCATTGTACTCCTCCCTGTCAGCCAGCATTTGGAGGCTAGAGACCTTGCTCTAGAATTTGAGAAGGAGGAAAGCGATGTCCAGGAGTGAAATGAAGTGCGGGATAAAAACTGAGTGTGGAAACGTGATACTTAATGGCTCCCGAATGCTTCCGTGCAGGCACTGAGAACTAGGGGACAGTAGAAGACAGCAGTCCCAAAGGAACAAAAAGGGAAAAAGCTGAAGAGTAAAAGAACATGGAGTGTTGGTCGTACATGAAGGTGGTGGTTCAGCTGTAAGCCGTGAGTTGCTTACATGCGATTGGACGGTTCAGCTGCCCTGCTAAGGGGGAAAGTGTCTGATGAAGGTTTTTCTTACCAATCGCGTACGGAGCCTGGTTCCAACAGAACTGGAAATCAGACGCAGAGGGTTGAACCAAAAAAGAGCCACCATTAAACGGGCAAACCTTTTTATAGATGCAACTGTCTGCAATGAGAACAACGGCAACTCATTTTTGTTAGAAACCACCCCGGGATTGCTGTAATTAGAGAAATGACAAATAGGCCACAGGCCTGTCTGCAAGCCTCCGATCTGCTAGCTCTTCATAAACAACCAGAACCGACACTGGCGTGATGCCAGATAAAGAGGGTCGCAGGCATCTAGCCAGGATAATACCCGGATACACACACCGTGGTAAGTGGGAGAAGTTACCATGCTGCCAGGCCTTGTGCTCTGAAAACATCCCATGTAATCTGTGTGACTCTATGAAACAGGTGGTACGACACTCATTTTACAGAGAACAGTGAGGCTAGGAGAGGTGAAGTTTTGAGTTGTTGGAAAAGTCGCTTTTTTCACAGAAAAACATGTCATGACTTTTCCAACAGCTCAGTAGTTTGTTCCAAAGCATCAAAGGAATTTGACTGGATTCTTTGGCTCCAGCTGAGAGCAGACCACCTCTCTACTCTGTGCTACACCGCCAGAGGGTTTTCTCAGACCTGTGTCTGACCACCTCACTCTCTCCCTCTCCCCTAGGCCGGGTCTGCCCCACTCCCTGCCTTCCTCACCTCTGCACTCTATCCACATGCTAGGCTTCTCACTAGAGTCTGCCCTGGCCCATTACACTGTGTCTCGCAGCCGACAGCCCTGGCACACAGAGGTCCTGCTCTGTGGTTAGCAAGCACAGCCTGAAGCGGGTGGGGGAGGGGAGTGGGTGCTGAGTCTTGAGAGAGGTTTAAGGACCTGGCAGAGGGAGGAGCTCAGAGTTTCCGACCTTT
>NW_006159896.1:2314438-2315689 GCF_000334495.1 Tupaia belangeri chinensis
TTCCGATTGTTCCCATCCAGCTGGGGAAATGGGAACAAACACTATTTCTAATTTTCAAATACATTTCTTTGAAGAAAAGTTCTTTTTCTGCATGTAGAACAGTCTATGGAGGTTAAAAAGTATGCTCTGAATTAAGACTCTGATTACTCCAAAATTAGAGGACAAAAAATTAAATCTTGCTGTGTCAGCAGACGTGTTCCGGATTTCCAGGTGTAATCCCATTTAACCTTCGCATTTGTGAGAAGTAGATTTTGGATTCTTACTATTACTCACTTGCAAGTTAAGACTTAGTGAGGTTAGACAGGGATACTTAGAGAATTGAGGGTACTTTTGCGAGCTTTTCTAATTTGTCTGTCTTTCTTTTTTAGAATTATTTATTTAATTTTATTTATTTATTTTTAAAAAATTGCTATAGGGCAAATGCACTCACCAGAAAGAGACAGAGAGAGAGAGGAAGAGAAAGTGAGAAAGCAAGTTACCAGGTCTGGGACTTGAACCACCATCGGCCATGTGGGAGTCTTATCTCCCATGCCACCTGCTGGCCCCGTTTTCTATTATAGTTTTTCTTGTGTGTCTTTAGACCCTTCTTGCAAACACAACACTCATGCTTAGCAAGGAAAGGTATTATTTGCATCAGAGATGAATGATTACTGAGTGCTGAGGTCACAGTCAAGTTTCTTTTTCTTTTTGTTAAGTAGTCTCTCCTGTTGGCTACACAGGCCACATATGTAACATGCACACACACATGACAGCACATGCCATATTTGCTTATTCATTCCATGTTCTAGTCTTGGTCACAGAAACTTGAGTAATAAAGACCTTCAGCAAAGTGCTGTAGAATGATCCTGTGCTCCCCCTCTAAAATGTGGAGTTTTATTATTTTTTTTCTGAGAGGTTTTTGCTATAGGGTGTGTACACTCACTAGAAAGAGACAGAGAGATAAAAAGTGAGAAATCACCCCCGGGGGGGCGGGGGGGATGGCTATGCTGCAATCCCTGCTCCTCCATTCTATTGGGATCTTAGGCATGCATGCACATGTGCCTGGTGTGAGTTTAAGCCACCGGATCCGGGACTCGAACTGTGGTCGACTGCATGGGAGTCCAGTGACACAGCCAATACACCAACTGCTGGTCCCGAAGTTTTATTATTTATTATGATTATTATTTTTAATTCTGTTAATTCACTTAAGTCTGTTCCTTTTTATTAAAAAAAAAAAAAAAGAAACAGGGGACAGCCTATGGCCTGGTGGTT
>NW_006159896.1:2317061-2333852 GCF_000334495.1 Tupaia belangeri chinensis
GAGTCTCCTACCCTTATTCTTCCGATTGTTCCCATCCAGCTGGGGAAATGGGAACAAACACTATTTCTAATTTTCAAATACATTTCTTTGAAGAAAAGTTCTTTTTCTGCATGTAGAACAGTCTATGGAGGTTAAAAAGTATGCTCTGAATTAAGACTCTGATTACTCCAAAATTAGAGGACAAAAAATTAAATCTTGCTGTGTCAGCAGACGTGTTCCGGATTTCCAGGTGTAATCCCATTTAACCTTCGCATTTGTGAGAAGTAGATTTTGGATTCTTACTATTACTCACTTGCAAGTTAAGACTTAGTGAGGTTAGACAGGGATACTTAGAGAATTGAGGGTACTTTTGCGAGCTTTTCTAATTTGTCTGTCTTTCTTTTTTAGAATTATTTATTTAATTTTATTTATTTATTTTTAAAAAATTGCTATAGGGCACATGCACTCACCAGAAAGAGACAGAGAGAGAGAGGAAGAGAAAGTGAGAAAGCAAGTTACCAGGTCTGGGACTTGAACCACCATCGGCCATGTGGGAGTCTTATCTCCCATGCCACCTGCTGGCCCCGTTTTCTATTATAGTTTTTCTTGTGTGTCTTTAGACCCTTCTTGCAAACACAACACTCATGCTTAGCAAGGAAAGGTATTATTTGCATCAGAGATGAATGATTACTGAGTGCTGAGGTCACAGTCGAGTTTCTTTTTCTTTTTGTTAAGTAGTCTCTCCTGTTGGCTACACAGGCCACATATGTAACATGCACACACACATGACAGCACATGCCATATTTGCTTATTCATTCCATGTTCTAGTCTTGGTCACAGAAACTTGAGTAATAAAGACCTTCAGCAAAGTGCTGTAGAATGATCCTGTGCTCCCCCTCTAAAATGTGGAGTTTTATTATTTTTTTTCTGAGAGGTTTTTGCTATAGGGTGTGTACACTCACTAGAAAGAGACAGAGAGATAAAAAGTGAGAAATCACCCCCGGGGGGGCGGGGGGGATGGCTATGCTGCAATCCCTGCTCCTCCATTCTATTGGGATCTTAGGCATGCATGCACATGTGCCTGGTGTGAGTTTAAGCCACCGGATCCGGGACTCGAACTGTGGTCGACTGCATGGGAGTCCAGTGACACAGCCAATACACCAACTGCTGGTCCCGAAGTTTTATTATTTATTATGATTATTATTTTTAATTCTGTTAATTCACTTAAGTCTGTTCCTTTTTATTAAAAAAAAAAAAAAAGAAACAGGGGCCAGCCTATGGCCTGGTGGTTAAGGGAGCTAGATCCCACATGGCCAGTGGCACAGTCTGAGTCCCAGACTCGGCAACTTGAAAACACAGCAGGTGCATGTGTGTGCGTGCCCACAACCTGGAAAAGCAGAGGAGTGCAGACAGGACTGTCATGTGACCGCACCACGGTGGAGGCGCTTCTCCCCTCTCTCTTTCTTTGTTTCTCTCTGGTGAGTGCATGTGCGCTCTGGCAAACTTAAAAATAAGCATACAATAAAAATGAGAAATGAAACAAAGATTTAAATAATTTTTATAAGCTCAGAGTTTTATATAGGAGGAATCTCTGTCTCAGATACGTGAAGGATGAAAATATTTTATAATAGGGAATGTATTTCCAGTTAAATGTTACTTGAGAAAAATATATTCGCAAGTTAAACTTTATGGGGAGGAATAGAAATAGTTCAACGTGTTCATAACTACCTTATTTTCTCATAATTTATATCATCTTGAATACCAGGGTCAGTCTTTAACTACTTAAAAAACCTTTTTATTGAAATATCATTTTAGCTTTTAAAATACTGAAAAGCCTTGAAGATTCTATTTGAAACCTTTGGTCTGCCCAAAACCCACCCCACCACTTCACCCAGACCAAGGCTGCTGAGGCTGGATATGCCAAGTCGAGACTGATTTCATTAACAGCTGAGAGACAGGAAAATGGAGAATAAACAGTGGTTAGGATTTGGGGCCCTGGATATCAGACCGCACTGGAAAGGAACGTGGCCCTGCGGTTTCGTAGCTGTCCCACCCTGGTCATGGCATTCACCTCTCCTCAGTCACTTATCTCTGAGCTGAGGACAACAGCAGAGCTACTGCAGGTCCTAGTCATGAGAATTAAATGAGACAGGACCATCTACACTGAGCGCAGCACGCAGCACACGGTAGGGCCCCCAGTGGAAGCCAGTGTCACCACCACATCCTGGAGACTGTGGCACAGGCACTTCCTTGCTGAGAGGTCTGGGGCAGAGCGGGAGACCCAGGTAGGATTGCAGTTTTCAGATGCTCCCTGGAGTGCCATTAAGAACCCAGGAACAATACCTCAGGTAAATCTAAGGGTAAACAGTTGCCCAGAAAAAGAACAGCCCATTTTAGGAAAGAAAGATGCAGACACATGCCCTTCACTTACAGTTATAGCACAGCAGCACACCGGCCTCTCCATCTTCGTACACATCAATAGCTGCAACGAAATTAACCTGCAATGATAGTGGGCAGCGGTAGTGGGCAGGCTGGACACTGGCACTAAGAAAAGACCTCCTCAAGTTGCAAGAGATTGGCAGCAGCCCTCGGCCCTCCACAACCCGGTGCCATGGGGCATTTCATCTTGCCAGCACCCATAATGCCATATCAGGGCAGGATTACAATACATTGCAGGTGGGGCCAGCAGATGGCATAGTGGTCATGTTGCTGGACTCCTACATGACTGACTTGTGGTTTGAGTCCTGGACCCGGTGGGTTGAAAATCACGCTGGGCACGTGTGTGCATGCCGAAGATCCCAGGAAGAGAAGGGACTGCTGTGTTGCCATCCCTCCCCTCAGTAGTGACTTCTCACTTTCCTTCTCACTGTCTCTGTCTCTCTTTCTCCCTGGTGAGTGCATGCACCCAAAGGCAAAAACTTCTTAAAAACAAAACATAACAGAACAAAACAGAATAATTCACTGCAGGTATGAGAGATGAAACATCTCTCCTTTCTTTCTGCACTGGGACTTTCTCACTGTCTTTTTAATTATTTAAAATTATTATTATTATCTTTAGTTTTGCTATGTGAGGTCCAGCGTGTTAACCACCATGCTACCGGCTGGCCCTTTCCCCTTTCCATACCCATTGTAACTGGCATCTCTACTCTTTCTACTCACATGTCTTAGGTTTACACCGTGTGCTCCGGTTTGCAAAGCATTTTTACCTGGGTTATTCCCAGTTTTTAAAATAAGCAATATGATTTTAATTACTTTGGAAACAACCCCCCAATCCCAATAATGTCTGAACCCAAAGGCACATAAAAATGGTCAAAAACAGATCTGAAGATGACTTGTAGTTTTCTAACACGATTGTTTCCAGCTGTGGTAGTGAATTATAAATCACACAAAACCATGGTAAGGCAGATGATCCATGGGTGGTTGCGTGCGTTGGTGGCTAGGCCTGAGAAAATGATCTTGCTGGGATTGGGAGTCTCTCCTGGTGTTTTGGTCAGCGAGTCCAGGAAGGGGCAGTCCTGGAGGGGAGCTGGGCCCTGCCTGTCTCGTCACTGCTCGTTCTGCTGACCCTCTGTGACAGAGGTGGGCACAGAACCTGGCCCTTGTGAACAGAGCTGATGCACATCCACTGCCCGTCGTCTGCCTCCTTCCACAGGGTCACCTTACTGTCTGCAGCCGAAATGGCCAGAATGCAGGCTATAACAGACCAGCTGATGTGCCATGTGATGTCACTGAACTTGTGCAGCAGCTGGGGGCCACGCATTGCCTGCGGTATCATCGCAGGTCCATATGAACACACGCCCATCCTGGGAGCAGCTGGCAATGGTGCTGGTGGGCAAGCTGATGGAGGGGGCCCTGGCTGTGCTGCGAACCCGGTCGCTGTGCTCTTCCAGCTTCTACTCCTCCTTCCACAGCCTGATGGGCTTGTCAGAGCCACCTGGTGTACACTTCTTGACGTAGCTGGGTTTCTGCCCCGACGGCTGGCCTATGAGGCTTTCAGGTACAACAGCAGGCGCCCAGCTGACGGCATTGCAGCCAATAATGCGTGCGTGTTTGCTCTTCACTTCCCACTGCCTTCCTGAGTGTAGGCCAGCAGGGGGATGGTCCCGGCTGAGCTGCCAGGGGCCGGGATCAGGCCACAGTCATGGGGTGCCCAGTGCAGAGTTGGTGGAGCCGTGTCCCAGGTGCTATTTCCCTCTTTCCAGATGATGACTTTCCGGTTGTAGGAGCAGGATGCCAGGCTACTGCCATACACGGGGTGGGCCCAGGCCACTTGCCACACGGGACCCTCATGTCCCCAGAGGTCAGTGATGAGAATCTGTCCTCTGTTGCACACACTGAAGATTTTTTTTTTTTTTGGAGAGGTTTTGCTATAGGGCGCGTGCACTCACCAGAAAGACAGAGAGAGACAGAGAGATAGAAAGCGAGAAATCACCCCCAGGGGGGATGGCCACACCACAATCCCTTTTCCTCCATTCTCCTCTCGGGATCTTGGGCACGCACGCACACGCGCCCGGCGTGAGTTTAAGCCACCGGGTCCGTGGTCGACTATGTGGGAGTCCAGCGACATAGCCATTACGCTAATTGCTGGTCCCCACACACTGAAGATTTTGACGGACCCTTCTGATGAGCAGGTTGCTAGGCGTGTGCCTCGTGACTCAGGTCCTCGTGGGAGATATCCATGTTGTTAACTGACACCACGGTTGCAGCAGCAGTGGCGGTGGTGGCACCTCCCGGCCTTGGACGTGGCAGCTCCAGTTGACTGGTATCATTCCCATTTTACAGATAATAAAAATTAGGCTCAGAGAGGTAAAGTCACTCCGGTTCTTCTGCTGGCAAGTGCCACAGCCAGCATGAGCCAGGGCCCTGGCTCTTTTCCTGCCTCACCACTCTAGAACTCTCAGTGAGCTCCTTCCTGCTCCAGAGAAAGTCTCCGAACCTTTGGGTCACCATGGCTTGTCTCCCCTTCTATCTCTCTCCTTTGTTCAAGGGAGGCGCGTGACCCAGTGAAAAGGGTGCTGGGGGACCTAGTTCCGTGATCTGGGCCAAACTCGTCTCTCAGGCCTCAGTTTCTGCATTTGAAAGAGGACATTCAACCCAATGATGTCCTTAGGCCTTCTTCTTTTTAAAAAACATTATTATTTAACTTTATTTTTATTTATTTATTTTAATTTGACCAGAGAGGAATAGAGAGGAAGTGATAAAGCAAATTGCCAGGTCTGGGACTCAAGCTGCAGTAGGCCACATGGGAGTCCAGCATCCCAAACCACCACGCCACCTGCTGGCCACGGGTCTTCTTGATTCTCAAAACTCCAACCCTCTAAAACTCTCTGGCAGGGGGCTTAACCCACAGTGAGTACACAATGAAGAGTATTCTTTTTTTTTTTTTTTGGGAGAGATTTTCACTGTAGGGCGCGTGCGCTCGCCAGACAGAGAGAGACATAGAGACAGAAAGCGAGAAATCACCCCCCAGGGGGGATGGTCACGCCGCAATCCCTTCTCCTCCATTCTCCTCTCGGGATCTTGGGCACGCACGCACACGCACCCGGCGTGAGTTTTAAGCCACCGGGTCCAGGACACGAACCGCGGTCGACTACGTGGGAGTCCAGCGACATAGCCATTACGCTAACTGCTGGTTCCCAAGAGTATTCTTTTTTTCAAGAGAGAATTTTGCTATAGGATGTGTGTCCTCGCCAGAGACACAGAGAGATACAGAGAGAGAGAGAGAGAGAGAGAAATCACCTCTCTAGGGGGTTGTGGGTGGTGGTGGTGGCCATGACACAATCTCTTCTCCTCCATTTTCCTCTTGAGATTTTGGGCATGCATGCACATGTGCCTGGTGTGAGTTTTAAGCCCAAGGGTCTGGGACTTGAACTGCAGTCAATCATGTGGGAGTCCAACACCTTAACCACTGTGCCATCTGCTGGCCCCTGACGACTATTCTTTTTAGCTATTTCTCTTCTAATCCTCCTCCTTCCTATTGGCAGAACTATCCCCCAAATCTCAGGGCTCCCTGTCTCTTATCTGTGGCCAGCCACCTCCCCCCAATCCTCCAGAGTCTCTCAGTGTCTTCTGTAGCACAGCTGCCCCCATAGGTCTTGCTCCTACCCTCTACCAGCAGGTCTCTCTGGCCCTTTCCTGTCTCTGCACGCTTTGGGAACACAGAGGCCCCCTGTTCCCCCACCCAGCCGGCCCCCCTTTCACTCCTGTCACCAAAATGTGGCCTTTGCTTCTAAACAGCCTCGTCAAATTCCCAACTGGCTGTTCTTGGGCAGGGTCACTGCCTGGGCCCCAACAGTCCTTCTAGTGGGTTCCCTGGCCCTCACATCCCTCACTCTCTGGCATTAAGGACAGAGGTGCCATTAAGGATAGAGAAATGGGGGCTGGTAGGTGGTATAGTGGTTGGGACACTTGATTCCCACATGGCTGACTGTGGTTTGAGTCCTGGACCTGGCAGCTTGCTTTTCCTCTCCCTGTCTCTCTCTGGTAAGTTAAAATAAATACTACTACTACTACTACTACTAATAAAAGGATAGAGAAATGAATGAGGCAGCATTCTCCCCTCAAGAGAAAAAAATCAGGGAATCAGCAGTTAGCATGATGGCTATGTCGCTGGACTCCCACGTAGTCGACCGCAGTTCGAGTCCCGGACCCGGTGGCTTAAAACTCACGCCGGGCACGTGTGCGTGCGTGCCCAAGATCCTGAGAGGAGAATGGAGAAGGGATTGTGGTGTGACCATCCCCCCTGGGGGGTGATTTCTCGCTTTCTGTCTCTGTCTCTCTCTGTCTGGCGAGCGCACGCACCCTATAGCGAAAAAAATAAAACCTCTCCAAAAAAGAAAGAAAGAAGCATTAAATAAATAAATAAATAAATAAAATTAATTCATTAAAAACAACTTCACATAGTGCAAATGGACAACTGAGAGGAAAAGAAAAAAAAAAAAAAAGAGAAAAAAATCAGAAATGCACCTGGTACACAAAGCCAGGTGGATGGAGTGAAGGCCATAACCAGGAACTGTGGGGACCCAGGAGAATGGGTGTGAGCTCTGACTCAGATCACCAAGCCTTGGGGTCAGGTCTCAGAGAGCACCCCCACCCCATGGCTCCACACCACCCCTCTGGTTTCTGTTCTCTGCACGGCATGAGCAGCTTGCTGAGGCCCACTGCTCTGCCTAGCTGCTACCCAGGCTCTAAGGTGGTGCAGAACCGCCCTGCGTGTTCACTGCTGCCTCCTCCTGGTGTGGACGGTACTGCACTTCCAGATACCAGAGGGCAGCGGGCATCCAGCCACAGCAGAGGTGCCAGGACTGTGCTGGCAGGAGGAATGTGGCAATGTCCAGAGATCTGGATCACAGGGCAGGCAATGGCGTGCTTCAGTCCTGGGGCTCGCGTTCAGGAAGAAGACCACAGCTTGGATGTGACCACTTCCTCCTTGGCTCGCCACAGCTCAGTGCTGGCCAGATCCCAGGGAAACTTATTTCACGCTTTGATACAGATGTCAGCTTCAGGCCTGAGAGAGGGGCCAGGTAGGGGTCAGCCCCCCCAGCTCATCTCGGCCAGGCGAGGGCGTCAGAGCCCCCAGAGAGCTCTGCACCGGCATATTCTGGGCTCCCTCCTACAGACCCTGCTGCAGTGGGTCTGAGGGGGACGCAGGCTCATCTCGGCCAGGCGAGGGCGTCAGAGCCCCCAGAGAGCTCTGCACCGGCATATTCTGGGCTCCCTCCTACAGACCCTGCTGCAGTGGGTCTGGGGGACGCAGGCCTTGGATTTTTATTTTGTATTTGACTAAAAATAAGATTATTTTATTGGTATTTAAAAATGATAAAAATAACCTGGTGCTTGTGAAAATTTGAAACGCAGACTTACAACAGGCGAAGTTGGCACTCTGCCTTCCCTAGCCCCTGCTGAAAGAGGTGGCCAGGGCTGGTTCGGCATTCAGCCTCCCTGGGGGATTCCTGGTGGACTCCTGGCTGAGACCCGCCAGGCACTGGGCAGACGTCAGAGGGAAACTGGGCCCAGTGAATAAGCCGGAGACCCAGATCCTGTTACCAGTCTGCAGCTCTTCCCAGAGGACACCTCGGTTTTGGGGAGGAGGCCAGTGCTGGCTGCTAGATCTGGGGCAGTAGGTCACGGCAGGCCTGTCGGGACAGTGAACTTGACGTTGACTTTCCGAAGCTTTTCCTCTCTCGAGCTAGGGGTGTCTTAGAGCCTGAGAAGAGGTGATGCCTGAAGTGAAGTGGTCCTGGTCGGGGGCAGGACACTAGACAGCCCTGGGAGCCTGGTGCCCTGCATGGAGACTTGCTGGGACCATGCAGTTAACACAAACTGAGTATGAAAGAACTGCCCCTCGTGCCTAGAGCAAGGACTCGGCTGAGGAGAACCGTCTGCAAGGTCAACAGTTTTACAAGTTCTGGACCTCACCTCCATTGTGTTACTGTACTGGCCTGCACTCAGTTTCTCTGCCATGGGTCTTACTGCCATACCCCAGTACCCCATAAAGGCACCCCAGCCTTACTTTTACAATAATCCTGAAGAAATGCGGATCCACTAAGGCGGTGGCTGCAAACGGGAATTACTCCCATTACATTCACTTCTCCTACTGGGGATTACATAGATAAGCATTAGAAAGGTTTAGGTTAAAGCTACTAATTGGCAAACCGATCTCAGTAGCTGGGAGGGGCTCAGGGACTCCTCTGCGAGGTGCTGTTACCCCAAAAACCATAAGCCACTCTTACTCTCAGGACAAGGGAAGATTGCCATTCTCCAAGCCATAGTCATTGTATAGAGCAGCATGTAGAGGGTCCCAAGTACACAGTAACTTTTAGGTCATTAAGCTACTCACAAGACCACATTCCTTTCCTATGTAGACTCACCCTCTTAGCTGTAGACTACCCCAGAGATAACATAGGTATTCCACTTTAGTATATACTAACCTTGTCTTTACTAAACCAGACAGGATTTATTTCTAGGCCCTTGTAATTGCTGCCACCCTAGCCTGAGGCTGAAGTTCTCAAAAGCTGACCTGGGACTCAAGTTCTCAAGTCAATCCGGGACTGAAGTGATCAAGCTGGTCTGGGACTAAGGTTATTAAGAGTCCTGGGAACCCTCTCATCCAAAGACCCTCCCCGGTAATCAAGATCTAAGAAGAAAATGCACCCGAAAAATGGACTTCCTCGTTCTAAGAATTATGACTGTTTATACCTAAACAAAACAGATGTCATGTTTTATGATTATTGTTCCTATACTTTGAATGCTTTACCTTTTGGAGTAAAATCTTTCATTTACTTCCCCTCACCCATCCTACTCCTGTAAAACTCCTTCTATAATAAATACACATGACTTCTGGCCATCGGGGCTGCAGTCCTGAGTTTACTCTGGCTGTAGCCGGCTGAGAACATGCTAAAGGGCATGAGGTCTTAGTCTGATTCCTGTTCACCCGTGTCGCCTTCCTGTGCACCCACCCTGGCTGGAGCACGGCTTTCGGCAGAGACTGAGCTCCCCAATGGCCACTCCACTCTCGGGCCTCTGCTGCCTTCAGCACCAGTTGCAGGAGCATCGTGGTGTTCACGCAGGGCCTGTTTCTGACCGGCTTTTAGAAAATGCTCGTCACCTTTTTATTTCTCTCGGGCTCATTTCCTCAGACAATTGATTCCTTGCAAAGAATAACTGTCTACTTGGCATGCGCACCTGCTCGGCAAACACTGCACATGCTGACTGACCAGGGGAGGGACGTGGCACACGGATCCTCTCAGAGCCAGTACCCAGGGAGGGGCCTTTTTTTGTTTTGTATATATTTTATATTGGGGGAAAGCTCTGTCTTTGTCTTTTTAAAAAAGTGCACTGAAGAAAAGATAGAAAGTTAGGATCACTCCTCATAACTACCAGAAACATAAACACAACTCATCAAAGGACACTGCTTTTAATCCAGGTTTCCCTGGACCGGCACAAACCATAAAAACAAACAAACAAACAAACAAAAACCCACAGACATTCTAATGAATGATTAGGCTATTAAACCGAAGTGAATAAGTGAGTAATAACCACCATATGAAAGACACTTAATAAAATGATTTTCCTCTCCAGCGACCCTGTTGAACAATAACTATGTGGCACAATTTCTAGCCACTCAAGCAGGATTGATTTTAAACCAGAATACGCCAACGAGTTTCTCTGAAATTAGAGAACTTCGCCATTAGAAAAACCAAGTTAAATCTTAGGAAACAGGTTGTCAGGGAAAGGACTGACTGAAAGACCTGGGAGGCCCTGGTTTTCCTGCCTCTTTGGGCTGGTCACACAGTGCTGAAAAGCAAGAGGCTTCAAAGGACAGAAGTCAGCAGACTGGAAGAGACTAGGGTTCCAGGGCAGTAGCCTTGCTGGAAGAGTTTAGCTTGGAAGAGTTTCAGGATGGGGTCTACATGACCACGGGGACTTAGAACATGTTAGTCCCAAGTACCCCTGTGCCCTGAAGTCTGACTGAACGCATCGGGCAAGGGGTCAGAGCACTGTGCTTGCTAAAGCCCTCCAGGTGATGATGGCTGAGAAGCAACGAAGAACGTGGGTGGTTACCAAACCAGGCTGAGCACTAGAATCACCTGGGGATCCTTGAAACAGCCCAAGCCCTGGCCACATCCAGATCCAATGGAGCCTCTGGGGGAAGAACACAAACATGGGCAGCGTTTACAGCTCCTCAGATGACTCTAATTGCAGACAAGTTTGGGCACTGCCAATATAAATAAGAGAGATGACACACTGCTCTGTTTTTGATTAGCAAAAATGATTTAGCTGAAGACAAGAAGGCCTCCTAATTAAATCTAGATTTTTCTATTTCTGATTTTTCTGTTTCTTAAAAACTTGCTCTAATTAGGTATTAAGTTTTCTTAAAATAGTAATTAGCTATTTAATGAATATTTATACTTAGCATGTGCTAATACAAGTTGTAAAGCCTAACTGAGAAATCCGACAGTCTCTTGAACGGTGAACGGACTGGGGAGCCTGTGGGTCTGGAAGCCATCACCAGGAGCTATGTTCTGCCTGGGGGTGACATTCCTATTCTGGGGTGTCCCTAGTCCCTGTGCAGGAGTACTGCCAGTGTGCTATGAGAAATGGGAGTGGCTCGATGCTATCAGGCTTTGCCCTGCTGCACAGCTATAAATGGGCTGAGGAGCCCGGTGACGTGCCAGCGTCAGAGCTGAAGCAACTGCAGCGACGTCCAGGTCACTGGACTTGTGAGTGTGGTGAGTGCTCACCATCCAGTGAGCATGAATGTCGCTTTAGGTAGACCCAGACCAGGTACCCTTGTTCTAGCTGCAGTTCAGGCCCTCCCAGGATGCAAGTGTCCTTGCAAAGTTTGCAATTTATATCTAGTTTTTAAAAAATTTTTTGAGAGATTTTTTGCTATAGAGCATGTGCACTCACTGGAGAGACAGAGACAGAGAGACAGAAAGTGAGAAATCACCCCTGGCGGGGGGGTGGTGGTGGTGGTGGCCACGCCACCAACTCTTCTCCTGTATTCTCTTCTCGGAATTTTGGGCATGCATGCACATGTGCCTGGTGTTTTAAGTTGCCAGGTCTGGGACTCAAACTGCAGGCGACTATGTGGGAGTCCAGCAATGTAACCATCATGCCAACTGCTGGTCCCTACATCCAGCTCTTTGACTCGTTATGTCTCTTTTATTTGCGAGGACGTAATGGCAGGGTGAGATCTGGAAAAGCTAAACAGGGCAATGGACCATTCGATTATATTAGGTAGAAGCTTAGACCTGAAATATGGTAACTCCCTCTGGTCCCACCCTGATAGCATATCACATAATACAGATCTGATACAAGCATGTAATTTTAAAGAAATTGGAACTGTGGCACCCGGAGTTAGAAGACACAACAGTTAGTCCTGTCTGATTCCCTCTTGCCCCTGCAGTTGCCAGCTTACCCTGTTGGCCTCCACGTGGTGTAGCCTGAAGGCTTCTCCTGTGCTCTCGTTCACCACATCGAACTGGTGCCGATAAGCCACACAGATGAGATTGTCACTCTCCTCGGTCGGCCCATCCACTAAGGTCATCACCACAGGAGGGTCGGACAGACAGATCTCCTGTGCAGTTGGTGACGATGCAGGAGACGGGTTAGGACACACAAAGCAGCCATGTTTGTTTCTACCCCCACTGCCTGCCCTCTTCATCAGGAAGCTCTGCTCTTTAGGGAAGGCAGGGATGGGAGGAGTAGTTGGGGTCTCATAAGACATCTCCCTCCCATGATCCATCCTCAGACTCAGGCCTCTGTCCACTGAAAAGGATGGAGGCTGAGAAACGATTTTATAAATCTCAGTTAACGGCACGGTCCCCTCGGGCCTCACGTCGTCTGGCCCTGCGCTACGGGTTAGTAACAGCAGCCGCCATCGCTGACTGACCTTGTTGAGCATCACACACACCAGGCACTGTTCCCATCGGATCCTCTTAACAGCTGCATGACACAGATATGACTATGAACCTACTGTAAAGGTGAGGACTTAAGGGTCAGAGGTCAAGTGACTTGCCTATGGTCACCAAGTTTGTATATGGAGGAGCCAAAGTCCAAACTTAGGAAATCTGATTTCAGAGCTCACAGTCCACTAATGTACATGTTCTACATAAATATTCACTAAAATGGCTAATTACTGTCCTAAGAAGGCTAACACCTAACTGGAGCAAGATTTGAACAATAACTGTCATGCTCTTCTGCCCCGCTAAGTTGAGTATTAGCAGAAATGGACATGCGTAACTCAGGTGGCTTGAATTCTAGACAGAAACAATCTCTCAGCTTGTCCTAGTGGCTAGTGCTTGACATACTTGCTATCTTTGTGTCCTGTGGCTTCTAAAGATAAGCAGAGGGGGACCAGCAGTTAGCATAATGACTATGTCGCTGGACTCCCACGTAGTCAACTGTGGTTTGAGTCCCGGACCCGGCGGCTTAAACTCACGCCAGGCACGTGTGCATGCGTGCCCAAGATCCCAAAAGGAGAATGGAGGAGGAGGGATTGAGGCATGGCCATCCCCCGTGGGGGGATGATTTCTTGTTTTCTATCTCTCTGTCTCTCTCTCTTTCTGGCGAGCGCACACGCCCTATAGCAAAAACCTCTCCAAAATAATAATAATAATAAGAATAAGAATAAGAATAAGAAGAAGAAGAAGAAGAAGATAAGCAGTGGTAAGAACAGAGGAGAGCCTGGGCCCTTGAGGCTTCCCTCACCAGGTCACACCCTTGCTCTCTTACACATCCTGCTGACCAGGGTGAGCAGGGCAGGGCTGTCCACTGCTTTTTCTCGCCCCTCCAGCCACCAGAGCCACCCTCACCTCATGCCAGGATCCTGCGCTTGCCTCTTACCAGGCCCCCTACTTCCACTCTTGGTCCATGCACTCCTTTATTGAAGACATGCCACTTCTCTGCTTCCATGGCTTCCCCTCTCGTTCAGAGTCAAAGCCACAGTCCCTGCAATGGCCTTCTGGGCTCAAGAGAGCCTGGTTCCAGTTCTCTCTGACCTGCCTGCCTCCTTCCCTCTGCTCCAGGCACCACATCTGCCGACGGGGCCTTGACTGGAGCCTTTAGTGCCTTTCCCCGATGCTCCTTCTGCTGGCGCACCTGCTCCAGAATCCTCATCACTCGTTTCCAGACCTTTTTGGGTCTCTGCTCAAAGGACACCTTTTCAGAGGCTTCCTGGGACATCCATTCTAAAATAGTTCCCCATCCCTGCTCCATTATCACGGTTCCTCACCCTACTTTGTTTTTACTCCCAGAACTCATTTCTGCCAGCCACCATGGATTCTGGTGGTTTCTATTACCCTTCATTAGGCAGCAATCTCCATGAGAAGGGAGGCTTTGTGCCTGTGTCCTTAGTGCCTAGAGCAGCACCTGTGAGCGCTCACAGGGATGATGAGATGTGCTCTGGTCTTCTAGGGCTGACAGGGCACCTGAGGTTACTGAACTGTGGATGCCCCAGGGGCTGACTGAGGACGCCTTGGCCAGGAGGTGAGGGATTAGAAGGGAAAACCTACCCTGATGTACTGGAATTCTTCCACGGGTGACTCTGACAGGGGCGATAACAAGGAGAGCCCGGTTACCCCGCTTGGCTTGTTGTGTTTCCTTGTGATCAGAAGCAGTTTGTTCCGAATGGCGACCACGATCCTCAGCTCCCTGCTATGGTGAGTGTTAATGGCGTATAAGTGGCAGCCTGTGAGGGAAATAAACGAGGCTCAGCACGTGACAGTGGAGCTCAGCAGCCCCTGGCCTCGACACTAAGAACTCCGAATGAAGCACAACTCAGTGAACTAAGAACGTTCCTGACACCAGGTGAAGTGGAGACTTGAGAAACAGTCAGCTGAATTACAGGAAAACTAAGAAAGCCCTGTTCCCTGTATTCTAGAGTTTGTGAACTTAGCTTCCAATATACTCTATGACAGAAATCGAAAGTGCTGGTGACCAGAGCTCCAGGAACCAAAGTCCCCAAATTTCTTTATTTACAGGTTTGCTACCAGAGCTTAACTCACCTCTAAAACCAGTTAGGCAAGGCCTACAATTTCCTCTAGTGGTTTTCTCTTTTGAGCGTGGTAAGGAAACAGTGATGCTATCTTTGAGATGTTATCTTCGAGACTACTATGTCCAAGCAACAATAAACTGACAGAGCAAATTCCTCGCATTTTTAGGTTCAGTTGTGAAGACACTTTATCTAGAAGAGACTGCTATATGAAAGGACGTGCACTGTGACCCCCACTGATATAAAAGACACGAGTATTTTCAGGGTCATCTCCACGGGGCTCTGACAGCATGCCCAAGGGCTGCCTCCCCTTATTTGAGGATAGCTTTGTGAGACCAACAATCTCCCTTTTTTCCTATACCTTTTACTGTATAACTGTTCTTTTTGGCTTGACATAGTAAAATCTGGGCATCCTGAGGGAAAAAGAAATAACTGAACAGAAACCGCCCGAATACTGACAATCACCTTTCGTTTTCTCCAGCTTGTTTTCTCTGCAGTCAGACCTGCCCTTCCCAGCCTGTTTGCCCTCCAGCCCCTTCTGCACAGCACTGAGCCTGAAGACAAAGAGGCGGGCGTCTTTTCCTGGGGACAGAGAGAAAGCAGAGGAGGGGATTCAGTGGCCAGGAGAGCCCGAGGGCAGATATGGGAGAGTGAGGATTGGAGGTGTTCAGAAGCAGGACGCCCCATCGCACTTTTGCTAAATGCAATTTTGGATGCACCTTCTTCCTCCTACTGTTCCTCCCCCCACCCCTGAGAATAAAAGGGTCACCAAGGAACCCCAGCGCTGACTGGGTATCAGGAAAAGAAACAGCTGGCATGACCCATGGCGCCAGACCCCAGTGACCAACAGTATTGGCCACAGATGACGACTGCTTTTCCTCCCAGAGCTCACCCCCCCGAAGGGGACACCACCTTTGTCTGCTCTGAGAACCAGAAGGTCCAGGGTCTCGAGCACGTGCATCTGCTTCACTGGCAAGGTCCTGTCGAACACGGGCACGGATGGAAGGTCGTCTGGAAAAGGAAACCTGGCTACTGTCGCTGCACCCGCCATGCTTTCTAGAACATGCGTGGAGGGAGCTGTGGACCCTGGTTCTCTCTAGGCAAGGAAGAACTCAGTTTCTAGAGCTTTCATAAGGTCTATACAACAAGTTCAAGCACGATTCTCCTCCCGGCTCAGGGAGAAGTTCTAGTGTTTCCTTCTCAAAGGCATTCAGAACTCTACATGGGAAGCAGAGCAGAGGAGCCCGGAAACCGTTCTCCATGGTCATCCAAGGAAAAGCAAGATCACTCACTCCATCCCATTTTTACTGGAGTTGTACTAAGGAACTGAATAAGTTAGAAAGGATAAGAGCAGCCAGCAGTTATTTCTCTTAAGTATTCTCTTATTTTAAATTTGATTTAAAAAAATTTTTTTTTTGTCATAGGGCATGTGCACTTGCCAGAGAGAGAAAGAGAGGGAAAATAAGAAATCACTCCTTGGGTAGGGGACAGCCATACTGAAAACCCTTCTTTTTCATTCTCCTCTCAGGATTTTGGGCATGCATTGCATAAGCGCCTGGTGTTTTCAAGCTGCTGGGTCCAAAACTCGAATCACAGAGTTGGCCATGTGGGATCCAGGACCTAAACCACCATGGCACCTGCTGGCCCCAGTATTTTCTGATTTTTAGGTAATATTTGACATTGTATCATATCTTAGGTTTTATTTCTCAAGAAAGCAAAATTAAAATTTCCTTTGTGTAAAAATAAACACGCCCTATTTTAGCATGCCCTGTTTCTGTATCAATAGTTTGCCTATTAATTTTCAGTATTTTTCCATATAGGAATATAGATCTCCTTTGCAGATTAAAAAAAAGAGAGAGAGAGAAATTATCAAGTAAACTACCCAAACAGTGGGAAAAACAACAAAAAAACCAAAACCAAAAACAAACAAAAAAAACTAAGTAAAAGCTCTCAGGAAGATTTCAGGGAAATGGATGATTAAAAAATGCTTCATTATACACAGGTTTTTGTTTGTCTGTTTGTTTATTTTTATGTTTGCTTGAAAGGTTTTTGCCATAAGGCACATGTGCTTGCTGGAGACAGAGACAGTGAGAGGGATAGTGAGAAATCATGCCCCTGAGGGGACGACCATGCAGCAATCCCTTCTCCGTTCTCCTCCTGGGATTCTGGGTACAGATGTACACACACCTTGCATGATTTTCAAGCTGCTAGGTCAGCCATGTGGGAGTCTACAGCCTTAACCACTACACTATCTGCTGGCTCCACAGAATCTGTCTTTTTTTTTTTTTTTTTTTTTTTTTTTTGGGGGGGTTTTT
>NW_006159896.1:2334223-2339284 GCF_000334495.1 Tupaia belangeri chinensis
TTTTTTTCTTCTTTTTTTGGAGAGGTTTTTGCTATAGGGCACGTGCGCTCTCCAGAGAGAGAGAGAGAGAGAGAGAGAGAGAGAGAGACAGAAAGCGAGAAATCACCCCCCAGGGGGGATGTCCACGCTGCAATCCCTTCTCCTCCATTCTCCTCTTGGGATCTTGGGCACGCATGCACAAGTGCCCGGTGTGAGTTTAAGCCACCAGGTCCTGGACTCGAACCGCAGTCGACTACGTGGGAGTCCAGCGACTTAGCCTTACGCTAACTGCTGGTCCCACACAGAATCTGTTTTTAAGGTGACTTACTAGGATCTTAAATTGCTTATATTACTTTGCTCTTGTGGATCCGAGGACACTGGGGCTAAAAGCCTTATAAAGGCAATTCCATAGCAAAAGGGTCCGTTCTGGGCTTGACGCAGGGTTGAGATGAGGTGGAGATGTCCAGATGGTATAGACACTTCAGCAAGAGTGGCTAGCTCACTCTTCATCTGCAGGCTCCCCAGCTCGGCTCTGGGTTCGGCCTTGTCTATTTAATGGTAATCTAGGTGTAGGGCACCTTGAGGTTCTTGCCTCTTCCAGAAATCTAGAGTGGCTGGAGGTTGCCACTCCCTGGTGCCTGGGAGGGAGCAGCACCTTCCCCCATTAGGATTAACAGCCCCAGGGTGGGGAGGGGAGTTCCTGCCCCTGCCTGTGAGGGTTTGGGTTTGTCAGAGCACAGAGACTGCTAAACCCCTACTAGACAGGGGCTTGTCTCTAGTTCTCCTTAATTATCAGGACAAATGTACATTTTTTCAATAGCTCATCAACCACGCTCTTTTTTCTAGTCCAGGCCTCACAAAAAGGAATCAGTCCTCAGACCCTTTGTATTTCTGTGTGGAGAGACACAATTTTTCAAAACATAGGATGATCACTCTGATATCTGTCATCCTATTTGGCTAAGTAGCTACAGTTATTTCATTTTGTGGATAACTGCTGGGTCTCCAGCAACAGCAGATAGCACCCACTAAGGCCTCACCGTGTGCCAGACCCCAGTGCCTAGTGTTTCCTGTGCCATTCTAATTTAAATGTCCCAATGGCTCTAATGGTGGGCTCACAGGGAACCCAGGTTCATGGGTATGAATCATTTGTCCAGGGTCGTACCTGGAGCACATGGAACCCTCATCTGTGACTCGCCAGTGCTGTCACATAAAAGCAGACCGAGTCCCTGTGGGCCGCCAGCGTGACCACAGAAGCAACAGCACCAGGAAGGGTTAACATGAATGACGGCATCACTAGATTTCACACTGAAAATGGTACTGCATTGCTGCCGAGCTGTGTGCGGTACACTGACACCCGGTCGCCATCCAAGCTTCCTCAGGTGTTGCTCGGGTCTGCTTTCAGTGTAGGAAGGAGGCAGGGAGAGGCCCTGAGAGTGACATGTGGATTTCATCACCGTGTGATAACAATGTTTTCCTTCTTGTAATCTCATTATGAAGAACAATCTTTTAGAGTCGGCTTTTCAGTGACTATAAAGCCACAACACACAGTGATAGCACATTTAGTTGGTATTTAGTCTCCCTTCAGAGGAGGGTTTGCTACATTTAAAGTGCAAGAGAGCTTGTTTTTTGTTGGGTTGTCGGAAAAATCATGACTTTTTAAAATATGTTTTTCTGGGTAAAAATGCACGATGATTTCTCCCATGACCCAGTAGTCATGGCCTTGAAAGGAGTAGACTCTCAGGGCTAAGTCCAGTGAAGGAAGCAAAGGCTGACAGGCTGGATGGAGCCCAGCTGAAAGGAAATGCACAGGGGTGCTCATGGCAACGACCCATAATACGACCAAGTATAGACAAGGAGAGGGAAACAAAGAAGTAGGAGGAGAAATACAGCTTAAAAATACAACCAGGAATACAAAGAAAGCCTTACGGGTTCTTCCTTTTCACAGACACAAACAGGGAAGCATCTGGATAGTTAGGACATGAAAAAAAATAATCTGAGTGAAAAATCCAAACTCTTGGTGGGTGTATACAGCTGCCACCTGGGTAAGATGACACCCTTCAAATTTGCAAGGAGAGAATTTCCTGGCAAGTCACAATAATCTTTATCTCTGAAACATCCATCCACTTTTGGACCCATAGTGATGAAAATTTCATAAAGAGGACTTGATAATCTTGATTTGAACTTTATGTTTTTTTTTTTAAACTAGAAGCAACTCATAAAGGATTTTTCCCATTTTCGTAGGCAAGCCTTATAAACAGTCACTATGAAGCAACGCTTTTTCTTTCCCAAAAAGACAAATGGGAAGAATTTAACATTAATCGCAACATTTTTTATATTTATTTGTCCAGGACTATATTTTTAGTAATCTGTGCTAAGGTAAAGACAAAAACATTGGTAGCGTTTAATTTTAGTAACGTGCAGCTGGTTTAGTGGAAAGAGCACTGGACTAGGAATCACATCTGGGCTCTAGGTCCAGATGTGCCGCCAGACAGCTGCGTGATCTTGGGCAAGGCAGGTCATTTCTTTAGACCTTGGTTTCTTCATCTGTGAAACTAAGAGACTGAATAAAACCTATAAAGTCTGAAATCAGTTTTTCTTTTCCTTTTCTTTCTTTCTTTCTTTTTTTTTTTTTAAAGAAATTTTGGGTTTTTTTGGGTTACATTTTTAGCAAAATCTAAGGATTTTGCTAAGTTTTAGCAAATTGACGGGGACAGAGTGAAGATAATGGCCACCACTTCCTAAGTGGCTGCTGAGAGCCAGACACCACTTTAAACACATAATATGTACCTGCCCTGAGCCCTACAGTCCCTTCCTCTGAGTTATGATCATCATCCCATCTTATCTCATTGTTTTGTATTGTTATAAACTAAATAACCTTCACTTTAAATAGAGACAACCAAGGCTCAGAGAGGTTGTTTTCTTAAAGATCAAAAAGTATTTTTAACTATTTTGTAGTTTTTGTTTGTTTTGGGAAGGTTTGCCACAGGACATGTGTGCTCACTGGAGAGAGAGAGAGAGACAGTGAGAGGGAAAGTGAGAAATTACCCCCTATGGAGGATGGCCACACTGCAATCTCTTCCCTTCTTGGGATTTTGGGTATGTATACACACATGTCTGGTGTGATTTTTTTTCTTTTCTCTCTCTCTTTTTCTTTCTTTCTTTCTTTCTTTCTTTCTTTCTTTCTTTCTTTTTTTCTTCTTCTTCCTCCCTCCCTCCCTCCCTCCCTCCCTTCCTTCCTTTTGATATTTTTCTATAGGGTGTGTGTCTTTGCCAGAGAGACAGAAAGCAAGAAATCACCCTGGGGGTGGTAGGGGATGGCCACGCTGCAAATCCTTTTCCTCCATTTTCCTCTCGGGATTTTGGGCATGCACACACATGCATTTGGTGTGAATTTTAAGTCACTGAGTCTGAGACTCGAACTATGAACAGCCATGTGGGAGTCCAGTGCCTTAAGCACCACACCACCTGGTGGCCCCTATTTTGTAGTTTTTAAAAGTAAGTATGGGCTAGCTCCATAGCACAGCAGTTAAACACTGCACAGAGGAAGCCATACTCCACATGGGCGACCCTGGTTTGAGTGCCCACCCTAGTGACTTACTTGTTAGGAGCACATGTATGTGCTCAGAATCCTGACAGGATAGAAAACTGGAGGGAAGAAGATTGCAGCATGGCCAGGCCCTGCTTGGGGGAGTGCTTTCTCTCTCTTTCTCATGCTCATACATGCATACTCTGGCATATAGAAAAATAAAAATAATAAAATTAAATATTTAATTTAAATCCTGAATTTAAGAGTTTTAAGTTATCTTTTTTTTTTTTTTTAGAGAGACTTTTGGCATAGGGTGTGTGTGCTCGGCAGAGAGACAGAAAGCAAGCAATCACCGCCCCAGGGGGGATGGCCACACTACAATCCTTTCTCTTTCTCTCCTCTTGGGATTTTGGGCACACATGTACATGCGCCCAAAGTGAGTTTTAAGCCGCTGGGTTTGGGACTCAAACTGCAGTTGACTATGTGGGAGTCCAGCAAAATAGCCATTATGCCATTTGCTGCTCCCTAAATTATCTGTCTTTATTAAATTAGTTATAAACATAGTTATCTCATGAACACCCAATTAAGACAAGATCGAAAACAACACAAGATCAGAAGGAAATGCACCGTGAAGTTTGGTTCTACCTCCCCGTTGCTGCAGAGAAGGGCCTCGCACAGGCGCAGTGCAGTGCAGAGAAGGGTGCTGGATAAGGGTGGGAAGATGCCACAGTTTGGGCCATACTGTCACTCTCACAGTGGTAGCTTTAGGAGTCTCATATAACATCACTATGGTAACCAGGGACAGAGCAGCTGCTTTTGTGCAGTCTGCGGATGTGCCTTTGAAGACAATGTCTGTGCCTGCGGCTCGCTCTGGAGTCCCAGTGGACAACATGTTGCCAATGTTAGCTCGTTGTCATTCGTAAGGAGTCTGGAGTAATCCAAAGCGTTACCCCTGGAGGGACTGCAGAGTTCGGGTCTATGCCCTCCAGAGCGCCTGCCTCCAGAGCATGCTTGGCAGGGCACATCTGATGGTGGCCGATCTGTGCCCACTGGGAACTGATACCTCCCCAGGGGCTGTCAGGAAGTTTGATGTGACATTGAGTTGAAACCTGTCTTCTTGTCAAAATCTTTTTGTTTCTATGCCCATCAAGAATGGATTATCAGACTCTTACCATTTATTTTGGATACAAACAGCTTTTTGAATCAAACATTTTTCTTTTAGAGGCTGAAAGAGAGGGGCCGGCAGGTGGCATGGTGGTTAAGGCACTGGACTCCCACATGTGACTGTGGTTGGAGTTCCAGACCTGGTGGCTTGCTTTCTCATTTTCATTCTCTTTCTCTCTGTCACTTTCTGGTATGCATATGCATTCTACAGCAAATTTAAAAATAATAACAAATAAAATCAAATAAATAATTTTTAAAAATAAAGGCTGAGAGGATGTATTTCCTGAAAGTGGCTCTAAATCATATGTATTCATTAAAGGTAAAATGGTGGAAATGTGATAAATATTAGCCAAAAAGGAGTATTTTGGGCAAGAGGGCAGATTTACTCACCA
>NW_006159896.1:2339297-2408227 GCF_000334495.1 Tupaia belangeri chinensis
AGCAGGTGGCATGGTGGTTAAGGTGCTGGACAGTCCCACATGGTCGACCACAGTTCCGACTCCCAGACCTGGTGGCTTGCTTTCTCACTTTCTCTCTCTCTCTCTGTGTCTCTCTTTGGTCAAATTAAAATAAGTGAATGAACACATAAAATTAAATAAATAATTCTTTTTCTTTTTTAGGGGGGGAGGTTTTTGTATAGGGTGAGTGCGCTCGCCAGAAAGACAGAGAGAGACAGAGAGACAGAAAGTGAAGTTCCGACTCCCAGACCTGGTGGCTTGCTTTCTCACTTTCTCTCTCTCTCTCTGTGTCTCTCTTTGGTCAAATTAAAATAAGTGAATGAACACATAAAATTAAATAAATAATTCTTTTTCTTTTTTAGGGGGGGAGGTTTTTGTATAGGGTGAGTGCGCTCGCCAGAAAGACAGAGAGAGACAGAGAGACAGAAAGTGAGAAATCACCCCCCAGGGAGATGGTCATGCTGCAATCCCTTCTCCTCTGTTCTCCTTTCGGGATCTTGGGCATACACGCACATGTGCCCAGTGTGAGTTTAAGCCACCAGGTCTGGGACTTGAACCGTGGTTGACTACATGGGAGTCCAGCGACATAGCCATTACGCCAACTGCTGGTCCCAAATTAAATAATTCTTAAAAGAAAAGAAAGAGAGGAAGAGAGAGAGGAACCACCTGCCTACCGCCATAGCATGTGGTCATGCTACAATTATTTTCCTTCCACTTCTTCTTCCCATCAGGATTTTGGGCATAGACACACACACTTGGTGTTTTTCAAGTCCCCAGGGCTAGGATTTGAACTGTGGCTGAACATGTGGGATCCTAGTCCCCTGACCACTGACCTATAAGGCCAGGCCAAGGAGATTCTTTGTGAAGGTCATTTGATACCCACAGACTAATCAGATTTGAGGAGGGGATGAACCTGGCTCACCCTCCAGCATGCTTGGTTCAGAATATATTGCCCCTTGTTTGCCCTGATCTTACACAGAAATGAAGCTTTGCTGACCTCACTGCAGACCTTATGGGAATGGTCCAATGGGAATGGCCCAATGGGAATGGCCTAGTGGTTACCCATCTTTGCAGTACCACAGTTACACATATAAAGACATTGGAGGAGCAGCTACTCACTAACCATCCACTAGCAAGACGCCAGCATCAGTGGAAACCAGCAAGGCCTGGCCCCAGGGATCTGCGCACACAGCTTCGTGAGGGAAATTACTGCAGAAACACTGGGGCTCCCACGGCTGCGAGGCAACACAAGCATCGGAACATAAGTGCACTGGAAAAAAGACACCGCGGCCCACCCGGTGGAAATGTAAAGTACGATGCCTGAAGCAGTAACACAGATTCCTTGCGGGAGCAGCCACTCCAAACCCTAGTAGCTACCCGGGGTCTGGGCTGCTACCTTTCTTGAGGAGAAGTCTCCTCCCAAACACAGGCACAAGAGGAAAGGAGTACATTCACCTGTGTCTGACACCAGGCCCTGTCTCCGTGCAAGTCACACTGCTTCTCAGGGGTAACTGGAGCAATGGCAACGTTTTCTAAGCAAACGTTTTTCTTTAACACTTGAAAATCAGACCAACTGGTGCCTAATTTTTAGAGAATTTATATTAGTTCATCATAAAAAGAAGTCCCACATGACTCGATTAAAAAGTCAGATTTCTGTGTTGCTGATTCAGCAAAATTATTAAACCATGCGTTACACAAGAGGTGGATATTAACGTAAACATGCTTATTGACCCATATAAAGGTACAAGATCATAAAGAAAACAATCACCTCTATGTGTGCTGTAAGTGCTGTCAAAGAAATGACTTCTGCTCCCCCAGGTGACATGGTCATACCACATGAATGCTGCCCTGAATCTTAGTTTAATTTTCACTTCAGGCATGAAGAGTTACTAGCTCTCCCTCACAAGGGCCTCAGGGCTGCATGTGCATGTGTGGAGTCCCGGATGTCTCAGTCACACCAGAACTGTGGGCAGTTTCAGCAGAATCATTCGCCTCTCTCAAAGCACCTGGCTTGGCTTCAAAGGACAAAGTAGGTTTTTCAGAGGCTCCTCGAACAACTTAAGTTTAATAACTTCGCTTTTACCCTCTATCAGACGTAAGGGCCTGATGCGGCCCAGCTGGGGCCGAGGAAGGGCCCAAGTGCTCATGTGTACATGTGTTGGTAAGTGCCTGGTGGGTATGTATTTGCACAATGTAGAGGCAAAGGCTTAGAAGACCACCTCCGAGAATGTCATCAGGCCTGTGGGCCAAAACAAGGGGTGTTCAAAAACTGTATTATTAAGAAAATGTCACGGAAAATGTATGATGACAAAAACAGCATGGATTTTGAAATTTTGCCCCCAAATAAATTTGTAATTAATTCTACTTTCCATGAACTTTTATGAAATACTCTCATTCTGTGTGTATTATTGCAGTCTTAGGGGAAAAAAATATGCATTCCCTTTAGGAAACCCATGTGTCTCAACAAGAATATTCTAATTGCTAAGACGGGACTTGTACTGTTCTGAAAAGATCACCTAAGGAATGTGAAAACATCTTATAACCAGAAAAAAGGGCTACGTGGGTCAGTAACTGAAGTGGCACTTCCCCAGGGGTCTGAGCTTGTGATTTATAGGACATGGAAACAAGGCTGCTATAAATGTGAATTGGGAGACAGACCCAGACACCAGAGCATTGGGTCACACCAGGGGGAAGAACCAACTCTAAAAAACAAATATTTTCTGGCCAAAGAGATGCAGAAAGGGGTTCTTTACCTAGAAGATCCAAGGGCCCTCGAAGGCCCCTGGAGGGCTTATGGAGGTCTGTGAAATCCCAGAAACTGCATTCAAAATGTGGTGTGCACACACCATCTGTACCTGTTAATGGTGTGTGTGGGGAGGTGGGGGGCGGTTGTCGACTGCCTTTACGGGTTCTTACAGGTGCTGGTGACTGCATAGACTGAGGAACCACTACATATCAGGGCATGAAGCATCACCCCACAGAGGCTCTGGTATGAGGACCAGTGCTGTTCCCCATTGCCCTAGACCCCTCTGGCCACATGATAGACTCAGCGTAGATCCTGCAGGGTTGAAACTGTTCTCCAGGCCTGCCTAGGTGCAGGGCTCTTCCTGGGTTCCCTCTAGGGACATTAACACAGCTCATGAAAGCATGGAGGTTGAGGAGGTTGACAAAGCCCAGTTCTTTGTTAACAGAACAGTCTTAGGATCAGCAGGTGGGACTCTGGTCTCTGCAGAGCCAATTGCATGGCAGCGCAGGGAGTTCTCTAAGCAGTGTTCCCCGAGAGCAGCCCAGACCCTACTGTCATGAGTCATTACAAACTGATCCCAACAGGAATCTCGTGTGTGTTCACTGGTGAACATGTTACAGTTCTGCAGACTTTTGTTTTTAATGTACACCTAAGAACTTCTTATTGAGAATGTTATTAAATTCTACTGGAATGTGGAATTTATAAAGTACCTGGAAACACTGCCAATTCCTATTATGGACATGAACAAGCAGATGGTAGGAACTTCTGTAACCTTTGGAAAGGGTGCTTTGCCATCAGTCTTGAGTTGGTTATGGTTTCTAAGGTCATTGTACTTAGAGCTGATTTTCCTGAAATCAGACTTTAGAGCAAATGGGCTCAATCACCTGGGCCTTTGTCACTAATGATGTACTCACAATTAATTTGCTTTTATAACGGACACCTGTCTAGTCACGTGCTGTCTGTGAATCTGTCCTATTTGGCTAACTTTCATATTCTGAACAGACATACCTAGGTACATAGGGTACTGTTTTATAATATAGATTCATGTGTCCAGTAAGTTCATACTGTGATTTGTTTATTTTTTCCTCTTCTATTCTTGATTATCACCCTCCTCCTCATGGAAAGTGGAAACAGGAAGTACTTAGATAGCTGGGCCACAGCATTTACTATTTGGTTCAATAAATTGTAGATTAAGCAGTGATTTCTCAACTGTGGCCGTACGACCAGCAGTTTCAGCACCACCTGGGAACTTCTCACAGAAATGTAAACTTCCAGCGTCAGACCCAGACCTTCTGAATCTGAAATTCTGGGAGAGAAACTACTCTACAGCAATGCCACTTAACATGTGCTCATGGCTAGCAGCATAGGAACTGCACATGAGCTGGTTGGAAATGCAGACCTCCTAGGGCAGGACGGGCATTTGGTCAAGATGTCCAGGTGGCACGATTGCACACGAAGCTTGAAAGGCACGGAGGACTCCGGCCTGGGCAGCAGCCCTGCCTATGTAGGCAGGCAAGGGCGTGCGTACGAGTGAAGAGTACATGCTCTCACTAGACGGCCACTCAACTTCATCTGGGGCTTCTCTTGAGGACCCTGCAGTAGACAAGTGCTTCTCTCGTCTGCCCCTGAATATCTCCCCAAGAATCTCAGTAACTTCACTGAAGCTAAAAGACAGTCACGTTTAACTCGAAAGTATCATCAACTCACCTCTTTTTTACAGATCCCTGAAGCTGCCAAGCTTGATGGGGCATCTCCTCTCACAATGGATTTCAGTTTTAAAGCCTTACAGAACAGAAATCGCTTTTAACATTTGTTATCAGACAATAAAATAATAGCTGGATGAACAATTGTGACTTGAAAACAATTTTTTAAATAAAACAGGAGTAATTTCAGACTGAAGCTTTAGGTACCTCTACTGACTTATCACTGAACATAGGGAATGCGATTAGCTGGGTACGGTGAAGCCCTGAGGACAAAATCGCAGCCAAGTTACCCAAATACGCTCTGCTGTTCCAATTAATATACCAGTACTATGATTTCTTAATCATGAGCATTGAAAAAAAATTCTCAGGTCCCTCTTTAAACTCAGTGAAACAGAATCTCTAGAAGTAGAGTACAGGTAACTCCAAACAAGGTCCGATCTTGAGAGCCTGGGAATAACGCATGCACCTGTCCTTAGGGAAAGGCATCTCTGCCTCTAAGCTTTCCTTGACCAATGGCTCCTTCCATCCCCTGCCTTGCTTATCTCTCTACGGCCAGGTCAGGACCTAATCTGCTCTCCCCACTGTGATGTCAGCTCCTGGAATGCAGAGATCCTAGAATCACACTGGAGAGGCAGTGGAGACTGATCTCTGCAGCCTGGGATAGGAGGGGGTCTGGGTGCCACCTCCTTGTGATGATTGCTTCCAAGGAACAGGGCAGAATTCAGGTCTTCCATGAGTGACCACCGCTCTGCGCTGTGCCAGGTGTGCTTCCCAGGGTGGCTCCCCACTCTTCAGAAATTTCCCAGCAGATAGATAAGAGGTCCTTGCTCCCTTGATAGGAGAGAACCAGAGTTGGGCCTGAGGCCCCCTACCCTCAGGTGGTGGCATTCCCACTTCTGTTCTCTCACTGATAACCGCTGAGGACTATATCTGCACAGTTATCTAAAGCCTCACCTGTGGTTTCCACAACAACCCTAGAGACACTACAGCACTCCTACAGGAGTAGGCCATCAGAAAATGCCTTTGCACACGGGCCATCTGGTTTGGATGGGACTTGCGACTCCTTGTCTTGTGGAAATGGTCTCAGAATAAAACCCACCTGCCCTATTCGAACAAACTCTGCCTGGCGGGCCTCCTCTTTCTTCCGCGCTGACTTGGGCGATTCTGGTAAGACATCACTAAAAGATCGTCTATTAAGCATGTTCTAGAAGGAGAAAAACAAGTTATGGATTCCACAAAAGATTATTACCTTGTCTAACCTTTTAGGGTCTCTCAATGTGCAAATGGTTCTATTTCTACCCTCTGTATTCACTCGCTCAGTAAGCATTTACAGAGCCTCCGCTGTGTCCTAGTACGTGCTAAAGGCTAGGGTCACCAGGTGGAGAGCTGGCACCATGTAAGGCTGAGCACACTGGTGTAGAAGTCAGGCAAACCAGCAGCTCCAGCACTGGCTAACTTGTGGACCACAATTCAAGTCCCGGACCCGGGCACTTAACACTCACACCAGGGACATGTGCGTGCGTGCCCAAAATCCCAAGAAGAGAACGAAGGAGAAGGGATTGCAGCGTAACCATTCCCCCTGGGGAGTGGTTTCTTGCTTTCTATCTCTGTGTTTTTCCAGCAAACACATGCACCCTATAGTAAAAATCTCTCTAAAAAATAAATAAATAAATAAATCAAGAAAATAACTAAACAAGGTAATGAATGTAAGGTACCTACATTGTGCTTGGTGTATACTCAGTAAACTTAGGAGTTCTCTCCTGAACCACAGTCAAAGAACTGGGAATGCTCACGCACGAGCTGGTTCGATGATATTCTACATCGCCCCTGGGGGAGCACCTGGAACCTGATGCTTCTGTTTTTCTTTCTTTACAAACATCACTAGCAATGACTTTTATCACAGTTTATGAATGTACCAATTCTAGGGACCCCTCTCTCTCTCTCTCACACACACACACATACACTTTCTCTCTATCTCTCTTTCTCTCTCTCTCTCTCACACACACACACAAACACTTTCTCTCTCTCTCACACACACACATTCTCTCTCTCTCACACACACACACACACAAACAGTTCTTGTTAAATACAGCGATGCTTCTCAGTGATGATGATTTTACCCTGCATTAACAAGCTCTGACCCCGATGACCTCATACTAGTCTGGAGGTCTCCAAAGGGCACGTATGACCCACGGGTGACAGGAGGTCATCAGTGTGGGTTCACCTCAGGCCTAGGACATGAGGGTGCAGAGTGGGTTTTCAGTAAATGGAAATGCTCATTTTAGTGTCTAAATATGGGGCTAGCCAGTATGTCTCCAGAAAATGTCAAAAAAGCGCCCTGCCTCTCTCCACAAGCCCTGTGTTTTCTATCCATCAGCACCCTGATTGATAATGTTGATAAT
Organism: Tupaia belangeri chinensis; assembly: GCF_000334495.1. Lineage (NCBI taxonomy): Eukaryota > Metazoa > Chordata > Mammalia > Scandentia > Tupaiidae > Tupaia > Tupaia belangeri. The sequence continues at coordinate 2,346,167 of NW_006159896.1, forward strand.
ATTACCAAGGACACTCCCTACCCGCACCCCCACCTGGCCTGCATCTTGATTTCTCCGTGCCCTGGCTTTATGAGAGCTACATTACTGCATGGGGACAATCAGGCTTCTCCTTCTTATGACAATGAGGCAATGTCAGCCCACGGTGGCCATGGCACCATCTTGACAAGGATCCAGGCGACTCCTGTGCTTTTCTCCCTGGGACCTCGTTGCTAGGACTTGTGTTCTCAACCCAGACCCTATGCGAGGACAGAAGACCACCATCCGAGTTACCTTATGCAAATCAGGCATCAAGTCCTGGTATAAAGATCGAATCAACATATCCAGAGTACGCCGGCGTTTCTGGGCAAATGTTGGGGTTTCCAAAGTGGCTTTTTCACCATTAATTACTAAAACAAATCAAGTTAAAAAGGGAATTACAAAATTATGCACTATAGAAGGATGTCATTCTCAAGGAAATTCACGGTACCCTCGCCTCCTCCCACTGGTACTAAGGCTACTAGGGTTACTGTATCTTCATAGACAAAGACCTCAAAACTCTCGGGCTTTCTCTTTGCAGATCCATCTAGGCCATGCGTATATCTTTTTCACCTTTCTTGTTGTTGTGCAAACTTCCTGAGCAGAGAGTAGCTCTAATTTTACCTGAAGGCCTCTTTAGCTATACACCCAACCACTGAACACTCCTATGCATTCCACCCACCCGTCTGTCCATCCACCCATCCTCTCACCCAGCCATCCGTCCATCTATCCATCCTTCCACCCACCCACCTGACATATGGGACCAAATCACTGGGATACCGTTTGGGAAGCTTCTATATATGGTTGCTCTATTTTATTAGAAAAAAAAAAAAAAAAGTCTCAGCAGAATGGAATTTTTAGCCTACAGCAGTTTTTTTTTCTGGAAAAGAATGGAGGTTTTAGTGGACTGCAGACACTAAGAACCAATAAAGTGGAGTGTCTGCTTGCACATTAGGGCACAGAACAGGAAATGTGCAATAGAAGTTAGGAGTGGGAAGACAGAGCAGTTGGGCATGGACCCCAGCCCTGCGCCTGCTTCGTATTCTTAAGCAAGTATTTAGCCTCTTAGGGCCTTAATTTTTGACATCATAAAATGGGTATAGCAATAGTTCCTTACAGGGTGGTTGTAATTTAGGTGAGATAATATAAATGAAGATTTAGCACAGTACTGGCCACATTGAACTGAATAAATATTAACATATTTTCTCATATAGGGGTCGAAGGCAGGTTAGTGTTTTTAGAATAAAAAATGGAACTTCTCGGGGACAGGCATGTCCTAGATAGGCTCTCTGTGCTGGAGCAAACTGGTTTTGGGTGTATGAGGCAGCACAACTTTTTAGGAATTTAAAATATGCAGGTCTCCTAGTTTCTTTAGTTTTATGCTTGGAAATCTTTCGTTTGAGAGTTTATTTTTTTCCTTGGTATTTTAGAAAAAATCCATTTTAAATGGCTTGTTTTGGTTGAATAAAGGAAAAGGTTAAGGTTTTTGCTGAAATGCCATTTCCTGTTATCTCAGAACTGTCCGCCCTGCCGAGTTTCTCCCTCTTACCAAGCCACTTTGGAGTGTGAAGAGCTCCCAGCTCCTGTGTCCCCACCAAGCCCTCTGGGCCTTCCTGGTGCCATACTCATCACATCGGCACGCCCTCTGTAGCACTTTCAGGTCCTTTGGCCCTTGTTCTTCCCTTGTGTCTGCCTTTCAAATCTTCAACTTTAGACTGGCTGAACCCTTCACTCACTTCTCCCAAGTCTCTGAGGGCACTTACAAAATTCATCCTGTGGCCAGTCCCATCTAAATGGAGACATGGCATGTACAAGCTGGTCCTTAGTGCTGCTGCATTATCCTCTGCTGATCCACGGTCCAAAGACTACCAGCCTTCGGGGCTCCTTCCCCACCAGTGGCGCCTACAAAGGGCCCTGCCCTGTGAGCTGCAGGCGTCCAAGACCCTGGGTTCAAGGACTACAGGCCCTTGGGGTTCCTTCCCCACTAGCAGCACCTATAAAGGGCACTGTCCTATGAGTGGCAGGAGTCCAAGGCCCTGGACATCCAGCTGTTGACCTTGTTCACTCTCTACCTGATCCTCTGCACTTGCAACACGTGGCCCCTCAGTTTCAAGATTTGGATGGTGTCGCATAGAATTTCACATGTCTGACTTCTTGTGCAAACTCAGAATAGGCATCTACAGAAAGGTGTCCATCAGCTGAGCAGAGGGCAAGCTCTCCCACCTGGCCCAGCCCCTCCTGTCCTCTGCTCAGCCTGCCTCCCTCCTTCACATTCCCACCGTCCCCGCCATTGCTGTAGGTGTAGCTTGTGAACTTTGCTGAACTTCCATGAAGACGCTGCAGTGGACGAGCCTGAGCGATGTAGTTCTGATCACTAGTGACACAACTGGTCCCACTCTGCGACTTCCAGGGGATACTCTGGGAGGGTAGGGCAGAAGATGGGGTCTCTGAGTCAGGGATCTAGGTATAGCCAGTGGAGCTAAACTGCATGTCACTAGCTAGGGAAGCCAGGGCGTTTAGGTTCTATACATGTCGCAGCCACATTTGGTCTGTCTGTCTCTCACATACATGTGTGCATGCATGTGTGCACACATACACATCACTCCCCATCAACTCTCTCTACAGCTGAGTACACATTCATAACCATGCTTTCCTCCACCTCCATCCTACTCTCTGACAAAGACATGGATATGTATAAGCAGAGATTCAAAAATGGCTGTTATCAGGGCCAGCTCCATAGCCTAGCAGTTAAAGGAGCTGCATCCCATGTGTCTGACCATGGCTCCAAGCCCAATTCCAGTGGCTTGAAGATCATGTTGGGAGCACCTGCATGCATGCCCCAAATCCTGACAGGATGCAGAAATGGAGGAGGGGGGATTGCAGTGTGACCATATCCCACTGGGGAGTGCTTTACGCCCCACAGAGGGGGGTGCCGATTCTCTCTCCCTCCCTCTTTTCGCTTCTCTCTAGCAAGCACTTGTACCCTCTGGCAATTAAGAAAAAGAAAAAAAGAAGCGGTTTTATCAGAACAGAGGGCAGAAAGGTCATGGCACAGGGAGGGGGCGAGTGTGGGTAAGCTGCAGGCAGGTTGGTAGGAGGGTAGGTGTGGCTGAGGATGCAGGAGCAGATCTGCACGGCTCCACCAGGAAGCTAAGTACATGTCGGAGAGAAGTAACAGCACAGAATGCTTAAACAATGATTTTTTTTTTTTTTTTGGTATCGCATCCCAGGATGAAGAAATGAATTCTGATGTAGAATTAGCTGCAAAAACATTTCAAAAAGGAAACTTACGTTTCACTAGCAAAAAGTCCCTGAATTCCTGGTGGTCTGTAAACACCGGTGGGGTTGGCAAGGGTGGACCAAATAGTGGTACGCTTTCTTCTGAGAATATTTTCAGCCTATGTGGAGAACATTTCAGTTAGCCGGTTTTCCTGCAAAGATCCCCAGACTGGATTTTGCCTTCAGTCTGTCACCGCCTGTGTGATGTTAGGAATGAGCCTCCCCCAGCAGGAGGGGCTGCTCTGGGGTGCAGAGTTAGGCCACTACCAGCTCTTCTTTCTCACTCAGTCAATAGCTTCTATGGCAAAGGCCAAGTCTTCCTGAACCATTCATGGTTTAGACGGTAAGACAGGAACAACGTTGGGCACCCTGGAATAACAGCAACGGCCACTACGGAGTGCTCACTGGACAACAGGCAGCATACGTGGAATTTTAAGACACAACATCGACTCTTGCTCTCACCAAACTGGCCATTACCTTCATCCCACACCCGAGGCCCCAGGCTCCAGGAAGACACTCTTTTACAAAGCGTCAAACTGGCTTAAAGTTCATTCTCTTTTCACAGTATCATGATACTTTTTTGTTTTAAAGTGATTATTATTATTTTTTGATTAGTTTGCCACAGGGCATGTGGGCTTGCCAGAGAGAGAAAGAGAAAGAGAGAGGGAGAGAGAGAAGGAAAGTGAGAAATCAGGCCCTGGGGGGGATGGCCACACTGCAATCCCTTCTCCTCCGCCCTCCTCCTGGGGTTTTGGGCACACATGCACATGCTCCCAGCATAATTTCGAGTCACTGGTTTGGGACTCGAACCTCACAGTCAGTCATGTGGGATCCAGCTGCCTTAACCTCCATGCCATCTGCTGGTCCTTATCATAATACTTTTTAATAGAGTACTTTTTGAGAATAGAAGGATTAACAGGCCACATAGTAGCCTTGGAAAAAGGATACTTTGGTCAAGATCAAGCATATCAAGTTTGTTCCTACTGTAAAATACAATAAAATATCACACTAATCCTGACCCGTGTGTCTACCGCACAGAGCAATACTGTATGGACTATGTTCCTCTGGATGAGGTAGTGACCTTGAAGAAAGGTGAGGGCACCCATATACAATCAATCAAGAAAAACGCATATCAAGAGTCTCATCAGATCAACGCCAAATTCATAATAAACATGGGAATTAGAACAGGCAACGGAGATAAAACCATTACCTACCTGTAATTGCCACTTTGTTGATCATACCTCACTAAGGCAAAAATATCTGTGGTGACGTTAAGGAGGGTCATCGACAGCCCAGATGCTACGACGGGCGGCTCGTGCCGCGGCGACCGCTTGTGCAGAGCCGACCTAGACCCGCACCTGCGTGGCCGGGTACCCACCCGCCTCGTAGGCTGAGGTGGAGCCTCGACTTCTCTACCAGAGGCCGCGACTACAATGAGTGTCTGTGTGCTCACCCCTTGGGAAAGGGCAAACTCTCCAAACCTGTCAGAAAAGCACATAAACACAGCTACCCCCTGGTATCGTGGGGAATTGCTTCCGCACCCCTCAGGGATATAAAACTCCTTGGATGCTCAAGGCTCTTGCATACAATGGCATAGCATTTGCATATGACCTATACACATCTTCCTGTATACTTTAAAATAAATTACTTATTCAATTTTTAAATTATTATTTTTTAACTTGACCAGAGAGAGAGAGAGAGAGAGAGAGAGAGAGAGGTGAGAAAGGGGGACCAGCAGTTAGCATAATGGCTATGTCGCTGGACTCCCACGTAGTCGACTGCGGTTCAAGTCCCGGACTAGGTAGCTTAAACTCATGCTGGGCATGTGGGCATGTGTGCCCAAGATCTTGAGAGGAGAGTGGAGGAAAAGGGATTGCAGCGTGACCATCCCCCCTGGGGGGTGATTTCTAGCTTTCTGTCTCTCTGTTTTTCTCCATCTCTCTGGTCAGCGCACGCGCCCTGTAGCAAAAACCTCTCAAAAAACAAACAAACAAGCAAAAAAGAAGTGAGAAAGGAAGCTGCCAGGTCTGGGACTCAAGCCATGGTTGACCATGTGGGCCTCTAACACCTTAACCACCGTGCCACTTGTCAGCTCCCTTCCCATATACTTTCAATCATCTCTAGATTACTTATAACACTTAAGATGAAGTAAATACTATGTAAGTAGTTGTTATAAATTTGTATCTTTTTAAAACAAATTGTGTATCATTTTGTGAGTTTTATGTTATTTTGTAAAATTTATATTTTTAATCTTTAGTTGTTTTTTTTTTTTTTTTTTTTTTTTGGCCACAGCATACATGTGCTTGCCAGAAAGAGACAGAGAGAGGGAAAGTAAGAAATCACCCCCCGGAGGGATGGCCACATCACAGTCCCTTCTCCTCCATTTCCTCGTGGGCTTTGGGGCATGCACATATATGTGCCTGGCATGTTTTTTAGGCTGCCAGGCCTGGGACTCAAACCGTGGAGTTGGTCATGTGGGATCCAGTGCCTTAAGCATTAGACTGCCTGCACCCAAACTTGTATTTTTTAATGTATTATTTATTGACTATTTTTGATCCATGGTGGGCTTAATCTGGATATGGAACTTGCAGATATGGAGGTCTGACTGGATTGCTGTTAAACAACTAAGCCAACAAAGCAAAAAGAGCACTTCCCTTGCTTGGAAATACAAACAAAACCCCAACATGAAATTAGTCACATATTGCGTCTCACACATCTTGGAAAGGAAAACAACGTAACTGTCTCACTGTACACCTTCCCTCCCTCTCCTTCTGCTTATGGTAGACAAACCAAAGCAGCTGGTGGCATTTCTAAGTAGAATCTGCTTTGCTGGTGTTGGGACATGCCAAGACAAAACAGTACAGGTATCTCCACCAGCTTCTTTCTTTCTCCTGCTCCCGTAACTCCAGCTCTCCTCAGCTAGGGCTATGAAGCCATCAGTCAGTCTCTCGGTGTTGCATTCCTAGGTTTGGTGGAATGGAACTGGTGTTATCTTCCAGAAACCAATGTGACAAGCCCCAAACCTAAAGTTATAACTAAGAGAAAATTCTTTTTTTTTTTTTTTTTTTAAGAGAGATGTTTGCTGTAGGGCACATGTGCTCACTGAAGAAACAGAGACAGACAAGAGAATGAAAGCGAGATATCACCTCCTGGGGGCATGGCCATGTTCTAATTCCTTCTCCTCCATTCTTCTCTTGGGATTTTGGGCACACATGCACAAGTGCCCAGTGTGAGTTTTAAGCCGATGGTTCTGGGACTTGAACTGTGGTTGGCCATATGGAAGTCCAGTGATGTAACCATTATGTCATCTGCTGGTCCCTTAGAGAAATTCTAAAAAATGACTACCTCTCAGTCACAAGTTACCTCACTTCTCCTCCTGCACTGTACTCAGAAAAGTTTTGTTGTATATAAAAAACTACTACAAGACAGATATTGGGGACAAAAACAAGTGACAAATATTAGTCCTAAGTTCCAGGGAACAGGGCAAGACAATGCTTAGTAAAAAGGGATGAGAGTAGAAGGAAATCATAATTAAGAGGTAGATGCCTATCTGTTTTCTTTCCATCTTCATGGAAGACATTCAGCAGTTTTCAGCCTTTAACCACTTATGTGTCAAGTACACAGACTATCCCACCTCCAGGTACAGTGGGTCCCAATGGTCCTGCCTCCAAACACTTCTACTGGAGTCTCCAGGGAACACGGGTGACTAGACCAGTATTTTATTTTGCAAATGACTATCAGTCGCCTTTTACTCACTGCGGACAACCTGAAGAGCCACCAGCTTTGGCCTGCACTGTCATGGCTGTGACCGGAGCAATAGGGCCATCACTGAGTAGCTGCTGAGCTGGCCCAGCTTGTGTCCCAGGCCTGTCTGCAAAGCTCAACTCAGGCACCACAGGGAACTCCAGCCCTGTCACTGACTTTGCTGGTAACATGAGCTGAATGGGGATTAGTGGAAGCAAATAAAACGTTATTAATCCTGTGGCTTGTTGAATTTTAAGAGATGATAATGTAGCAGCTCTTACAAGGGCTTAGGATCAACAAGGAAAACTTATTTGGGCCTTTTATCTTAGCTTGCAAGTTTTTAAACCTAAAGCAAATTTCTCAGAGGATTCATTCCCTCTGATCTTCTAATTCAAACATTACTGATGGATGATAGGAAGAGCCCCTCATTTCACAGAGTATTGGAGGAAAGGGAGCATATCTCAGGAGCCATGCATTCTCTGAGAATTAATCCATCCACCTCCCCAATGTATGAAGAAGACAAAATCCCAAGACAGTGGGTTTAAGACTTTAGCAATCCAAAACATGCCAAGCATAACATCTGGCTTGAAGGTCATCTTACATGCAAGGAGCCTGCTAAATGGGAGCATTTACAAAGGCTCAGGATACGTGTAAAATGGGAGCGAATCATGGAAGGTTTAAAGGCTGGAGAAGATTCCTCTCCTTCCTGGAACACGATGGTGACAATATCATTTCCAATGTGGCGCTTTCTTTCCACCTGGAGCAAGAATAAATAATGTCACTGAGAAAGTTATTCCAACAAGGCCCATTCATAAGAGTTAAAAAACAAGACAGGTGGCCCAGCAGGTGGCATAGTAGTTAGGGTGCTGGAATCTCACATGGCTGACCACAGTTTCTCTCACATGGCTGACCACGGTTTGAGTCCCGGACCTGGTGGCTTTCTCTTTCTCTCTCTCTCTCTGGTGAGCATGCTGCCCTATAGCAAATTAAAAATAAAAAATTAAATTAAATAGATAATTCTTTAAAAAATAAAGATAACACAGGACAACAAACTGCTACTACTGGTTGCTGGAAACCCACATTTTTTCATGACTTTTCTGATAACCCAGTATTACAAAGCCCTGAAATTCAGACTTCCCTGATTTCTTGCTCCCATTTTCAGCCCAGATTCCTGGCTCTTCTACGCATCTTTCCTACTCCTCTCCAAGTTCAAGCCTATATTTCCAATTTTCTATCCTTCTATGGGTCATTGGAAAAGTCAAGATGCATTTTTGCATTAAAAAAAAAAACAAAAAAAGTCATGACTTTCAGACAACCCACTATAAACACTTCCTGACGAGCTTCCTGGCCTCCGTGCTCTCCTGGCTCTACTGCTGCCGGTGCTTTCCTTCACTGATCATCTCCTTAGCCCGGCATTCAGATCCTAAACAACAGCCATGCAGCAGAACTCCTGGAGGTAGGGCTCAGGTGGGATATCTTTATAAACACTTTTGCCAGTTCTGAAGCACATATTTGGTGAGAACAATGGCTCTACCTAATCTGACCCTAGCTGACCCTAGAGTGATCTGGACCTATGGTCAGCACATTACTTCTCGTAAATGGCAGACAGTATTCCAGTTTTGTGAACTATACCCTCTCTGCAGCTCTGCAGCTCCGCCTCGACAGCGCCAAGGCGTCACAGGCAGCTCCTGCAGAGTAGGTGTGGCTGTGTTCCAATAACACTTACCAAAACATGCAGCACTCTGGATCTGGCCTGTGGGCTGCGTGTTTGCCGACCCTGTCCTAGACAAAGCTATTGGTGGCTTTTTGACCTCCACACGTCTAGGACAATCCAAACATCTTGAATATGACTTAAGCCAACTTTCTGCAAGATCTTGTAGTTCTGACACTACAGTTTTCTTCAATCCGTCTCTTCCCACCTCCCTACCAAACTGCACGGGAGCAGAAGGCAGGGTGTGGCCGGCACCTCCTTGGGGCTTCATCTCCTCCCTACCATCCCACGAGGTCCAGCCTCTCTAACACCTGGTCCCTGAGCACTTTCTACCCCGACGCAGCTCGTCGGGCCAGACGAAGGCACAGGCTCGGCCGTCAGTCAGACGGACTAGCTCTGCGACTGTGGTCACACTGTGTGCAATGCCACGTCCTGGGGCTCGGTTCTGGGTCTTCTCGCTCCCTTTTCTACACCCTTGCACTTCCTTGATGATCTCATCCAGCCTTGTGACTTTAAATAGCCTTATTATGGCAACATCACCCAAATTTACTCTTTAGTGAGACTGCCCTCTGGAGCTCCTAACTCTAATACGCAGCCTTCTTCTCCACTGGGCTAGAAGCTACCCTGTCCTTCCAGTGCTATAAAATATAGGTTAACTGTTAATATACAGTTAACAGCAATTTACTGGTTATCTTAGAGTAACTGAAAAGGAGGATTTGAATGTTCCTAATACAAAGTAATGGTAAGCGCTGGAGGTTTCGGGTATACCCTGATTAACCTGATTTACACATTGTATTCTTGTGCTGAAAAATCACATTGTATCCTATAAATACATGTGGCTATTATATATTCATTTTTTAAAAAGAAAAGAACAGCTACCTGTTCAAAAGGGACTCCTGGCTCTCTCCTCCAAACTGGAGAGTCTGCAGTCCTTATCTCAACTGATATCCTTGTTTTTCCATTTCTGGGGCAAAAAGACTTTGGAATCATTCACAGCTCCTCTCTTTTGTCTTATCCTATATTCAGTTTGTCAAGAAATCCTGCCAGCTCTATCTTCAAAATGCATCTAAAATCTGACCGTTTCTCACAGTCGGAGTTCCTGCCACCTCTTGCACAAATTACTGCTGCTCCTATCTGGCCTCCCTGCTTTCTCCCTTGGCCCCTGACACAGGTTTCTCAGTCTAACAGCTGGAGTGATCCTTCAAAATGCAAGTCAGATCATCCCTTCTTTTTCAAACCCTCTGTGGCTCCTTCCAGTTGGGCAAAGGCTGAACTGGCACATTGGTGGCTTCTCTGGAGAACGTCCCATGTGTTGCAGGATATGGGTAATTTTGGTGAACGTACAGGGCAGAAAAACTTGGAGTTGAGGAGGAGGACTGTTGAATATTTCAATGGTTCTGTGTGGGAGCAGTAATACGGGTTCTGTCACCACACAAAGGGAGATGCCGTACAGTGAGTCTCAGCCACGTATGCAGCCCTCCTGAGGACTTCCAACTTTAGCCCAGCCTTCACCGAGATTTCCTTCAACAGCCAGAACGGAGCTTAGACCTCCAGTGAATCTCCACTGCCTGTGGGACAGCCCACTAGCTCCTTATTCCTGCCCTAAACCGTCAAACAGAGCTAGCTCCTCCCACACCCCCGAAGTCCCTCCCTCGCTCATGACTGTAACACCACAACCTACCCACAGATCTGCTTTGTCTCTTTCTCTCTTACTAGACTAAGAACTACAATACAAACAAAACATTTAATAGACACAAAAATGAAAAGTAATCTGTTGATGATAATGTATATGATAATGTCTTTGACTTGACTAACATGTACCATATTCACATTGGGAAAACCATGTTGTATCCTGTATAAAAAAAGGAGCCTGCAGGTGGCGTGGTGGTTAAGGGCACTGGACTCCCACATGGCTGACCACAGTTTGGGTCCTGATCCTGATGGCTTGCTTTCTCGCTTTCCCTCTCTCTCTCGCTTTTACTGTCTCTCTCTGGTCAAATTAAAATAAGTAAACAAATATATAAAGTTAAATTTAAAAAAGTAAATTTAAAAGAAAAAAATCAAACTACAAATGCTCATGAAAAAAACTGCCTTTTTAGCCTAATCATACAGCCTCTCGAGGCTCTTATTTCTCACAAACTTTCCTCAACAACTGTCCAGTCAAGTTAGTGACACTTACTCACACAGATGCCTGCAGTGTGTAAAAAGGGGATAAGAATCTCATAAAAAGTTAAATGGAAGTCTCTCAAATCTCTAAAAAACCAGTGGCACGTGTCTTTGTTATGTCAGAGCTTATCAAATTAGAAGATTTTCTTCTGAAAATAGCCCACCCCTTGGGGCAGGGGTGAGGAATGTCTTAGGTAGTTATTTCTGCAACACGGCACAGCTCGCAAAGACACTCAATGTCACCTCCTGCATTTGCTTGAGAAACAACATTCATCAACTATTATTGATTTTTAAAATTTAATTAATTAATTTTTAATTTGACCAGGGGTGGGCGGAGAGAGGGAGAGGGAGAGGGGAAAGGAGAGGGAGAAGGAGGGGGGTGGGGGGGAGAGAGAGAGAGAGAGAGAGAGAGAGAGAATGCGAGAATGCGAGAATGCGAGAAAGCAAGCCACCAGGTCTGGGACTTGAACCGTAGTTGGCCATGTGGAAGTGTCCAGCACCTTAACCATCATGCCACCTGCTATTGCCCTTGATGGTCTCATTTTGAAAGATACAAGGCACACTGAGAGAGGCCACAGAGTCAAGGCAACATATACATGCTAGGCTATGGGGTGTGTGCACTTGCCAGAGAGTCAGAGAGAAACAGAGACAGAAAGCAAGAAATTACTCCCCAAGGGGTATGGCCACACCACAATCCCTTCTCCTCCATTCTTCTCTCAGGATCTTGGGCATGCACACACATTTACCCCGTGTGAGTCTCAAGGACCAGTGACCTAACTATTATGCCATCTCCTGGTCCTGTGTTGTTGTTATTATTTTTAAATTTAACCGGGGGGGGGTGGGGGGGAGAGAGAGAGAGAGAGAGAGAGAGAGAGAATGCGAGAATGCGAGAATGCGAGAAAGCAAGCCACCAGGTCTGGGACTTGAACCGTAGTTGGCCATGTGGAAGTGTCCAGCACCTTAACCATCATGCCACCTGCTATTGCCCTTGATGGTCTCATTTTGAAAGATACAAGGCACACTGAGAGAGGCCACAGAGTCAAGGCAACATATACATGCTAGCCTCTCGAGAGGCCACTGAGCCACATACATACACACTCACACAGTCATATATCCTCACGTCCCACACAGTGACGGCCGGTCAGCCATGGACCACATGTATGCCTGTGGGTCCAGGAGATTCTAACAGGCTGTCCGGTCTAGCCCACACGTGTAGTAGGCTATACCATCCAGGTCTGTGCTTTAATGTTCGCACAACAATCAAATCACCTAAAGACACACTCCTCAGAACATATCCCCTTTGTTAAGCAACTCGTGACTGTACAGGTTCACACGCGAACACACATGACACCACCTCTGGTCCTTTACTTCTTTAAGGTGATAGCGTCAGTGAGAAAAGCCCTTCCTTAGGCTTGCTAAACGCTCAACTATGTAGACTATAAAAAGCACTCCTGAACCAGCTGCTGAAGCTCAGCTTTATATCAACGTACAGTCTCTAATGCTATCAGGTCAGATGGTGCTTTCTCCACCTTTAGGTCACTATGTGGTGTGGTCTGTGTGTTCTCAAGGAGCCTGTGCACACATTGTGTCCACACATACCTGCTGTTTGTTCTCTTTGGAATATGGCAACATGGTGGAAACGTGAAACATGATCTCGTGCCCTTGGTACACAGTATACACTGATTGTATCCCTGTGGTATCGTCTGTAAAATACAAAAAGATGCATTTAATGAACACGGAGATTTCCAAGGTCATGAAGACACCTTATCTGTAGACTAGGAACTATGGTGCACAGTCAGCAATCCTCAGAGATCATTCTGGATTACATACCTGGATGGAAGCAACCGCAGATCACTTAAATATCAACCTTCCACTTGTTACGAGGCTCTTCCTCTCTCACTAGCTCATTTGCTATCTGATTTATGCCTTGCTACATTATATGAGAGGGGTCTTCAGAAAGCTCGTGGGAATAACTCCTGCTTATCACTCTTGCTAGTCCCAAACACGCTCCCTCCGAGAGGCCTTCCCTCACCCCCTAGATTAGGCAAGTGCCCCAACCATACTCTGCACGTTCTCCTCTTGGTTCCCTAAACACTTGGTGCTAAAATATTTGACAACTCCCTGCTTAATGTGGATGCTGACGCTGGAATACAGGCTCCCCACAGGCAGGTCTGTGCTGGTTTCTGCACTTGGCCAGCACAGCCGGCTGGTAGACAGTGCTCAGTAGTAAGTGGGCAGACCAGGACTCCTGCCACCATCTGGGGCTATGAGGGCTGACTTAGTCTTGCAGAGCTTGGCAGGGGCACATGTGTCCACTGACACCATTAGCAGACTGCGTGAGAAGCTCGACTTCCTTCTGTTCGTCTCTTAGCACCTTCACCCCATCTTGGGAAGAAGTTCAAACACAGATCAGGCTGACTAACAAAAGTTACATGGTCACAGCGGGACTGATCTAGAGGCAAGCTTACTTTTGGTGTCCAGACCGCCGCGGTAGCCTGTCCAGCCCTTTAGAGTGATGGTGTCACCCAGGAGATTTAAAAATTTTTGAAACGCTTCACTTCCGATTTCTGTAGGAAGAGGCAAAGCATGAAGGAAGTATGAGCATCAACAGGTCCCCATTTTCTAATTATGCACTGAAATCACGTGAAAATAACGAGGCTCTGACAGCGTGTGTAGTAGGTAAGCAACATGGAGAAACCTCACTCCCTTCTCTGGGGGTCACGTGGAGGTTTTCTAATCCCCAGGAATCCAAGGAAAGGAAAACTGCAGAACCAGACAAGCCAACCCTATCCCAGCCAGACCCAGATCAAGGTGTTTAGTACTGCAAAATGGAAGTGTTATTACTGCTTCCGTTTTAATAAGCAGGCATTTAACATGAAATGTACTGTGTTTGGAAGGCCACACCATTTTATAATTCTTCTAATCATAAAAGTCACAGAAAAAAATCTTCTGCTGCTAGTGATAATGGGTAGAACAAAATCCCCCAAATCCCACATGCTTTTCCACTTAGACTGCATGAGGGCATTTCAACCATGAGCTTAATCTGGTGCAAAAAACTGAAAATTATTTTCCCAATTTGCATTTTCCACAAATGTTTTTATGCCCTCTTGTGCCTCTGGTCCCAGAGCTGTGATTGATACAAATGAGGTCATCAATAAAGGAATGAAATTGGGCAATGACTGCCTGATAGAATTTACTCCTAAATTTTGTTAAACTGTCTCCTTGTATTAAAAACTCTAACCCGACACACCGGTCCAGTTTCGACTGTCAACAGCACAGCAAGGCAGGACAGGGTTTCTGTCTGCAGAAAGGAGGGAGAGACCACTCACCATTGCTGAACATCTCATCATCAGTGAGCTGCCCATCTTTGGCAAAAAGAACCCCAAACTTGAAATTCACAGAGCCCTTCCAATGAGACAACAAAAGGTGTTAAAGTTCATTTTATTGTTAAAGCATGAGCAGTTATGAGATGTGCTATTTGTTACTTAGGACAACAAGCCACCAGAACGGATCCTTGGGGGATTCCTTCCTCTAATCCATCCCAATTTTGAGCAATGCCAACAATAATCATTCCTTGAATTTCCTAGATTTTTTATAGCTTACAGACGAGATACGTGCTCTTATGTGGGTTGATTCGTTTATAATTTTATTACTAATGGCATCTGCAGGATGCCAGGACTACTCTGGGATCAGACAGTGGTCTAAATAAATGACTGAGACCTCACAGGTCTGGCATCATCTTCTAATCAACCCATTAGTACCAGCTTACATCCCCGTTAGAAAGGAGAGCTAGCTGAAATTCAAAGCTGAACATACAACTTAGCTGCTATCCTGCAGACTCATTTAGAACCAGGAATAAAACTGTAGGCAACTTATACTAAAAGCTCATTTTCTCCCATTCCTAACGATATTTACTTTTGAGAAGTCACAAAACAGATATGGAAATAAAATGGCCAGCCAATCAAGCAGTAGCTGGTACCAAGGTGCAGTGTCTGTCACCTCCTCAACTCCAGACCCTGAGTTAAAGCCTGATCCCGAAGCAATCAGAAACAGCACACGGATGAGGGCACTTCCACAGGGAAGAGAAGATAGAGGGAGGGGGTTATGGAGTCCTCAACAGGCTCTCCACTGTCTTGTGTGTGTGTGCGTTTTTAAACGGGGTAGTGAGTTAATAAGTCTTCACTGTATTATTCTCCGGACCTCTTTGTGTGCCTAAAGTATTTCATACTTTTTTTAAAAAAAGTGATGCTGGGAGAGCACCAGCCTGTGCATGGCTGTCTGACCCCCCCGAGATGGGGGACTCTTGGTGGTCAATTCAGGGCAGACAATGACCAGAGGTGTTGAAAGCAACGGCAGTGGGTCAGAGAGGGGAGGCTAGGACTCAGGAAACCTGAGCGGCTAAGGCTGTGCTCCTAAACACTCTCCTGTCCCCAGCACACCTGAGAGACAGGACAGGCTAGACACCCATGAGTAACAGCGGTTTTCTACCCAGAGTGAGAAAGAGGAGGACACTCCAGGGCAGGTCTGTCTGCCTGGACTCTCCTGCAGCTCCTTGGACGGCTGGCTCGTTGCTATCAGGTGGGTCTCAGCCCAGACAATTCCCAGGAGGTTTCTGGGTCTCCTGATAGAGAGTCAGCCTCCTGCACTGCGACTCTCCCTCAGGGCACTGTGCTATTCTCCGCACAGTGCCACCCGCTTCTGTAGTTCTACTGGACTTGGAGATTTGTCTGCTTCTCTCCATTGACTCCGCAGTGCTGGGTACATAGTTACACCCATGGTCTTGTGACTGCACGCCAAACGAGACAAGAAACAAAACTGGCGAGAAACAAGTTAATCTTCACACGCTGCCTCCAAATGATTAGCTCCTCCTCACAAGCTAGTTTTTGGTGGACATCTTAGAATTCTGCCAGGGATCTCTGTCTACTTTGCGTTGTACACTTTCTAATTTTCCTTCCTGTTTTGAAAGTGAAGACAGCAGTCACACATCTCCAGGACTCTGGCACCTTTCATTCTTGGGGCATCCTAAAAAAGCATCTGTAGCAACCTGGGAGCTGATCCTCTCAGAATAACAGTGCAGGGACTAAATGGTGGTTCTCAGACTGGCCCAGGCACCAGAACACCCTGCAGGGCTTGTTAAAGTGAAGATTGCTGGGCTTGGTAGGTCAATTCTAACATGTTTCTGGGTGATGCCGAGCAGCCTGGTCCAGGAGCCCCACTCTGAGAACCACTGGACTGAGAACAAACCAGGGGGCTGTCCAGAGGCCCAGGATCAGGTCCAGCCAAGTTGACAAGTGGCAAATCAATAACAAAAGGACCAGGGCAATGAACGGAGCCAAAAGCCACAGACTAAGAGCCTAATTGAGCCAGAGAGACCCTACAGCCCACTGAGTCCAGAGGCAGGGAAGGAAAGACTGCCCAAGCCTGGTTCTAGGTGGCTGGTAGGACTAGAGGAGGAAAGCGGGTGTCCTGATTTGGACTTAGTGCTTTTTACAAAGACCACAGCATCATCTCAGGACAGTGAAAGCTACAAGCAGAGGTGGGGCCACTGCCCCCTGATCTCTGGTACAAGTTCTTCAAAGCTTCTCTGAGGCCGCTCTGAGATTGGCACCATGCTACTAGTACTCTGGCTGAGGACCCCTCCTGCTTCCAGTGGAGACTCCAGAAAAACCAGTGTAGCAAGGCCTTATAAAGTCTTCATCACAAGTTATTTGGGTCAGACCGAAGAACTGCGAAGTCTGGAAGGTATGTGAAACTGCAGGCTGGGGACCTTTTAGGTACCTGTGCACCCAAAGGTGTAGGACCTTCAAGGTCACTCATAGGTAGGGAGTTCATGCATCCAGGTTTTCCAAGAGATTCCTGGTTTATATTTGTTTTGTGCAATGTCCTGGGGTTCGTAATAATAAAAAGATCCTAGTTTACATGGTAAGTCATATAGAATTGATTATTTTCTCTATCTCCGGAAACCAAGTTATCACTTAGTACCATGAATTATTTCATATTTTGGGAGGGGGCAGTTTGATCTGGGGCAATCTGACCATAATAGGCTATACTGTATTTAGCTTGCTATAGGCACACATGCTCATCAGAGAGACAGAAAGGGAGAGAGGGAAAGTGAGAAATCATCCCCTAGGAGGGATGGCCAAGCTCCAATCCTTTCTTCTCCATTCTTCTAAGGATTTTGGATATAGACCCATGTGTCCCCAGCATGATTTTCAAGCCACTGGGTCTGGGACTTGAACCACAGAGTTGGCCATGTGGAATCCAGCTGCCTTACCCTCCACACCACTTGCTGGTCCAACAGAGCACATTTTATTTATTTTTTTTGGAGAGGTTTTCCTATAGGGCGCGTGCGCTCGCCAGACAGACAGAGAGAGACATAGAGACAGAAAGCGAGAAATCACCCCCCAGGGGGGATGGTCACGCCGCAATCCCTTCTCCTCCATTCTCCTCTCGGGATCTTGGGCACGCACACACATGCACCCGGCGTGAGTTTTAAGCCACCGGGTCTGGGACGTGAACCTCGGTCGACTACGTGGGAGTCCAACGACATAGCCGTTACGCTAACTGCTGGTTCCCAAACAGAGCACATTTTAACAAACCATTCAACAAACCACCATGGTGCGTCAGGAGGCTGGCTGCTACTCATAGCCTCTATCTTGAGAGATGCAAGGAAGCCCTCGAGGTCCCAGGACTAAATATGGGCCCTTGGAGGAGGTGACTGCTGGGGAGAATCAGTGAGCTCTGACTTCAAAAGGCTAGTGGAAAACGAACTAAAATATGAATTTCTTTCAGTGCAAAAAAAAAAAAGGAATCCACATACAGTTTTTTCATAACACACATTTCCATGAACATTTTGATAACCAGACATATGTCATTCCTACTTCTATGGAAATTAAATATTTTAGTTCTAAATTTTAAGAGCTAAAACTCAATAGGATTACAAACCAGTGTACAGCTACATCCTTGGGAGTTAATAGTGTACTAAGAATTATGTTTCTCTTGAGAAAATGCAGTATGAGGGGAAATTAAAGTCCCAGTGATTTGGGAAGAATCTCTGGAACTGAGAAGTGATGGTCTTATTCTAAACTAGACACTCTGGTTCCTTGATAGTCTTGTTAGTCTAGTAACTGCTGACTGCTGTTTCCAGGGTTCCACAGTGCCTACATGGCTCTAGGCTTCTCCGTGTGGATGACACGTTCTCGAAACATCCTGGCATCACTTTCCCTAGTAGCTAACCATTTAGGAGCATCATTAGTCTTATTTATTACTCTTTTCTCTCCATCTTTGCAGCTGAGAGCTACCACTAGAATATGCTGGGACTGAGGATGCATGCTCCCAGCTGATCTGCCAAGAAGCTGCAGGATTATATAGGAACACCTTGGCCACTCAGTTCTCAGAGAAGCTCTGAAGGGTGGTGACCATTGCTCACAACTCCTCAAGCTGTCGTGTTATTCAAGAATTACCCCCTTAGGGGACCAGCAGTTAGCGTAATGGCTATGTCGCTGGACTCCCATGTAGTCAACCACGGTTCGAGTACAGGACCTGGTGGCTTAAACTCATGCCGGGCGCGTGTGCGTGCATGCCCAAGATCCCGAGAGGAGAATGGAGGAGAAGGGATTGCGGCGTGACCATCCCCCTGGGAGGTGATTTCTCACTTTCTGTCTCTCTGTCTCTCTCTGTCTGGCTGGCGAGCACATGTGCCCTATAGCAAAAACCTCTCCAAAAAAAAAGAATTATCCCCTTAGTATGGAAATAAAGTACAGAAATAAAGACAGAAACTTGGGAGCCAGCAGGTGGAGTGATGGTTAAGGCGCTGGACATTCCCACGAGGCTGACCATGGTTTGAGTCCTGGACCTGGTGGCTTGCTTTCTCACTTTCACTTTCTTTCTCTTTCTCTGGTCAAATTAAAATAAATGAATGAATAAATAAAATTAAAAAAGAAGAGAGACAGAAACTTATTTTTCAAAATTTGGGAGGTTCCAAACACCCAACAATTAGCAGGGGCTCCTCTTCAGGGCTGGAATTGGTGATACGGGGGGACTTTCACATTTTTCTCTGATACATTTCTATATTGTTCATTGCACCAGCGATGTGCGTGTACTTAGACTGTTGCAGGCTCTAGGCCATGGGAAGGACGCGGGGCTTCACTTTGAGTGGGAAGTTATTAGAGTTCTGAGCAGATTTGCCTTTGTTTTTTCTTCAGAAGACAGGGCCTCACTAGGATCGGGAGATCCTTGTGCCTCAGCCTCCCAGCTGGGACTACAGGTGTGGACTGCTGTGTCTGACTCTTTCTCAGACAGTCTTGCTGTGTGGTCCAGGCCAGTCTCCAGCTTGTGATCCTCCTGCCTCAGCCTCTTGAGTTGCTGGGATCATAGGTCCACACCACTGTGCTTGACTTTTAGGGTAGGCCAGGAATCAAATGTAGGCCTTGACTTGATGTGTTTTAAAGGGACCATCTAGATACTATAAGAAAAGAAAAAAAAAAGGGAAAGAGCGGGAACAAGAAGAGTTGGGAAACTGCAGTCTAGGCAAGAGACAGACAGGTGCTATCGCCACACCAGAGGGGTTGTAGTAGGAGCCAAGGAGTGCTGAGGAGGTGTCAACAAGTCATGCAAAAGGATTAGATTAGATATGGGGTGGGAGACAGAGAGAGGCTTTAAAGATTTTTCCAAGTTTGGCCTGAGCAACTAGATGAATGATATTGTCATTTATTGAGAGGCTTTATATGCATTAACTATAACTTACTCAATTGCTTAATGATAATATGTTGGATATTTACCTACATTAGTTATATACTTAGAAAAAAATATATATATACACACACACATACATACACATATACATGTATATGTGTATATATATAAAATATATTTTAATGAAGCAAAAGGGAATATAAATATGCAAATAAATATGGGTTTTTGCATATCAAGAGCACCAAGAAAGTACAAACACCCTCCTTTAATTTAAGGAAAATCAAAACCTCATTGCTCACCCTGACCATAACACAAACACTTCAGTGTTTCCCAGTAGATTTAAGTAGTTTGATTGTTTTTATAACTTTAAAACTAGCTGCATAGAAAACTCTGAAATACATCTTGAGAAAACATGTTGGCAAAGCCTTTCAGGGGTAGCAGTCACACACTGCACAAATCCATGCAGAGGTTTGATGACAGTGACGAGAGGAGAACATTTACACACAGGCAGGCATGACAGGAGCAAGGACCTCCAGAAATTACTCACCTCTTGTTCCTCAAGAACCAACAAGTCCTGTAAAATGAGGTTTTGAAAGTTATATTCATGCTCAGTAATGAGGATCATTTTATTTTGAGCTGCTGTGGAAGCCAAGCATCAGTTTACTCACACTGTTTTATGTTAAAATATTTTGATAATATAATAATAAGACAAAGAGGTTATAGAAACTTTCTTTGGGGAGGAAAAACCCAACTATGACCAAACACAGGAGTCAGAAGCTTGGGATTTTCCCCCCTGTGGCTTGCTTGACCGTAACTAAGTTCTTTCCTAGGAGGCCCTCCTAAAAACCACATGGAACAGCGAGCCTAAAAAATCCCTGCTATGAGTCCTTGCTCTGTCATGTCCTTAACTGAGTTTGAGCACAGCCATTTAACCTGCTGGGTCTGTTCCCTCATCCATGGCCCAAGGATAACTATGGTCTTAACCCCTGAGAAGGTCACTGTGAAAAGAATGAGCATATGTGGAATTCTTGGTATGCAACTGGGGTTTTTAGTCAACCTTAATTACTTTCCTTCCCATTTCTAAGCACTCCATTTATAAGCTGTGAATTAATTACCCGGAAGTCCTATTTTTCATCTACAATTATAAAAAATTAGAAACTTGTTGATTCGTGGACACCAAGGCCAATGGAGCAGCTGAGGTAGGGAGGGGACAGGCCTAAGTGCAGCCTGGCTGCTCTGGGAGAACACAGGGCTGGACCAAGCTGAGGAGGCTGAAGGGTCCTCACCCTCCTCCTCATCCAGAGCTCTCTGAAGCCGGGGTTGGGGTGAGTTGTGTCACCTAGAAATCTGGCAATTCTGAAAGAACTGCATGAGGCACACAAGCCTCTGTTTTATTCAATAGGAAGATTCTTTCATTCAGAACTCAGTTATCTATTATTTCTTAACTCTGGAAAAAGATAAAATTGTATTACAAGTTTTAACCTTGGGACTTCTTATACATGCATGTCACTATATATTTTTTACAAAAGTCTCTTTCCATGTCTTCCTTTGATCTCCCCTACCTCAAATACAGTGATGCAACTGAGCTGTTCCTGAACAGGAGGCTTGCCGGTGCCTTGGTTAAGGCCATGTGGCCTGCAGGTGTAACATGGAAACTGGTGCCCGGTTCTAACGCCCAGGCCAGTGCTATCTCCACGCTAACTGTGGTGAGTAAGAAGGAGAACTCACATCTGTCAGCCTCCGAACTGCCATTAGCTGGGCAAGCTCCAGGATTGGAACGTTGCAGAGCCTGATGGGAAGAACTGGAGCCTGGAAACCGGAGTCCTGGCTGAGCTCTGGAGCTAGAGTCTAAACACCTAGCTCCAGGGACTGGAGGGAAGTCAGAGGCCATCAGGTGACATTTCTTCTGCGGCTTTCCTTTATTTTGGTACACTGGTTCAGAGGCAGGTGGTTCTACAATTAGTTCTGGTTTGCCAATGTCCCACTTAACACAATTCAGATTTCTACAATATTTTATTTCCTGAATCTGTGAGCATCAGCTAAGTCCTCATTGCTGTTTTCCGATTTGTAATTTTGGCCAAGAAGGTATAACTCTGGAAGGTAACAGTGTTTTTTAAGTAGTCCTCCTGGCACTTTTGGAGTATATGTGATTATCATCATTAGTCTGGGGCTGACACTGATTTATTTTCCCCTCACATATATGTGACTTGGGAGAAGGTGGTTTTACATGCACTATATTCCTCCTTAGAAGTGCTTTAAAAATTGCAATTTAGCTCAATAGATTTTTATAAAATATCTGGTCATTTTAGAAAGTCATGTTACACACTACACTACCTGGAAAGAGAGTCAATGGATAGAAGTAGGAAGAAACTCATCAGCATCCAGGTTTCTCTACCTATGAAAAGCTAGTTAGATCACATATTGATTCTGGAAAGATTTTCGTGGAGAAAAATGTTATACATTAAAACAGCCAGAAACAGACAAGGAACACTTTAAAACAGCATTAGTTACCTTCCTTCACTGTAAGAAGATGCCTTCTTTATAAGGCAGTTGGTTTATTTTATTTTCTGTTTACCCTTTGGATCCTGGGATTTTCAAGAAGTCTTTCCCCTACACCTAGGGCCTGTTGTTCAAGGGTTCCTAAGGGAAATCTCCAGAGGCTGAATTGCACCAGTAACGTGGCAGCTGCTGAGGCTCATGCACACAGCACACTCACACAGTAATATCACAGTTGCCAAGGCTCATGCACACATGCGCACTCACACACAGTGACACTGCAGCTGCCAAGGCTCACACACACACATGCACACTCACACACAGTAACATGGTAGCTGCCAAGGCTCACACACACACAGTAGCACTGCAGCTGCCAAGGCGCACACATATACACAGACACAGTAACACTGCAGCTGCCGAGGTTCACACACACACATGCACACTCATACACAGTAACAGTGAAGCTTCTGAGGCTCACACACACACGCACACTCACACACAGTAATAGTGAAGTTGTTGAGGCCCACACACGCACACTCACACACGGTAACAGTGAAGCTGCTGAGGTTCACACATACACATGCACACTAACACATGGTAACAGTGAAGCTGCTGAGGCTCACACACATATGCACACTCACAAAGTAGCACTGCAGCTGCTGAGGCCCACACGCACATGCACGCTCACATTAACATCATACCTGCCAAGGCTCACACACACATGCACGCTCACACAGTAATAGTGAAGGTGCTGAGGCTCATACACGCACGCACACTCACACAAAGTAGCACTACAGCTGCCGAGGCCCACTGCACATGCACGTTCACACACATTAACTGTAGCTTTCGAGGCTCACATACATGCACACTCACACTCAGTAACACTGCAGCTGCCGAGTCTCACGCACATGCACACTTGCACACAGTAACACTGCAGCTGCTGAGATTCACACACACATGCTCACTCAAACACAGTAATACTGCAGCTGCCGAGTCTCACACACATGCACACTCACACATAGTAATACTGCAGTTGCTGAGGCTCATACACACATGCGCACTCACACACAGTAACACTGTGGCTGCGGAGTCTCACGCACATGCTTAGTCACACACAGTAACACTGCAGTTGCCGAGGTTCACACATACATCCACACTTGCACATACAATAATACTATAGCTACTGAATCTCACACACACTGCACACATGCACTGCACACACATACACATGGGATGAAGGACAAATTCACAAGGTTTCTCTTTAAGGGTAAAAAGTCAAAATGTGGGGCCAGCAACCTTTAGCCTGATGCTCCTTTGTGAACAGACTGCTGGCTCCTTGAGAGAATTTAACCCAGCTCTCTAGCCTCTTTCCCCCCCCTCCTTTTTTTAATGTCCAGATTTCTTTTCTTTTCTTTTTTAAAGAATTATTTTGACTTCCTTCCTTCCTTCCTTTCTTCCTTTCTTTCTTTTAATTTGATCAGAGAGGGACGGGGTGAGGGGAGTGAGAAAGCAAGCTGCCAGGTCCAGGACTTGAGTGGCCATATGGAAGTCTAGCGCCCTTAACCACCATGCCACCTGCTGGCCCCATTAATGTCCAGATTTCTGCCAACCATCTTTTCAGAACAATCTAGGCTTTTTATTTTTATTTTTTTGTCACCAAATCCTTGATCTTAGCTTTGACATATGAATGACATATTACTGGTTTTGGCTGTGTTTATAAATTTTACAGGGGAATTTTCAAAGCTATACTGAGTACAACGACAAGACAAAGATGTGAGTAACACTTTCCTAATGATCCATACCTGGGTTATGACTCTAAGTTTTTCCTTTTCCCAAGGCAGACTATTTTTTTCCTGACAGTAAGTCCTAAGGAAACAAATGGCTTTCTGGATCTTTCATCCTCTACGATACCCAGCACAATGTTCTATATGAGTAAGAGCCCAATAACCACATTTTGTATTTTCTTAATTAGAGGGAAAAAAAACAAAAACAAAAACAAAACTCTTTCACAGTTCATACAATTCTATATCACTCAGTAAAAAGATTCCCTTTCAGCTAATAAGATCTTTCTGAACATATCTATTGGTTTATGGATGGAGAACCATACAGCTCAGTGGTTCTTAGAAGTAGTCATACATCAGGATCACTCAAGAATTTTTGAAAAACATGGACTCCCAGGCTCTACCCATCAAATCAGGATCTCAGGTGTGATGTTCTCCTATGACAATTTTTTTTGTTTGTTTTTTGTTGTTTTTTTGTTTTTTTTGTTTTAGAGGTTTTTGTGATAGGGTGCATGCACTTGCCAGAAAGAAAGAGACAGAGAGACAGAAAGTGAGAAATCACCCCCCGGGGGGATGGCCATGCTGCAATCCCTTTTCTTCCATTCTCCTCTTGGGATCTTGGGCATGCATGCACATGTGTCCAGTGAGAGTTTAAGCCACTGGGTCCAGGACTCAAACCACAGTCGACTACACGGGAGTCCAGCAATATAGCCATTATGCCATCTGCTGATCCCCTGTGACAAGTTTTTAAAGCTGCACAGATGATTCTGCTCTGTATCTTAGGCTGAGTCACTGAGGACCTGTCAGTTCCATCCTAACAATTTTATATAATTATGAAGCATAAACTTTTCCGTTACCTTTTGTATCTCGGGATGAAAAATTTCCCTGGGGCCTTTCTCGAATTTGTCCAGATTCATGGCACTGCAATTGAATAGACAGAATAAGCTACAGTGTGGTCAAAAAGTAATGTGGAGCAAGTCTCAGTTCTTCAGAGAAGCTAAATAATATCTCCTAGAAAACTATAGCTGGATTGCCAAGGGAATTCCCTGGCACCCAAGAGAGCCAAACCAACAGGTGAGTCATCAATGAATGAATATATGAAAGTCATCAACAGCACACTACTTTACTCATATGACTGTCCTGTAATGATACTCATGCATTAAGTGAAAAAGGGAGGAATCAGGAACATCTGTTTTAGGCAACTTCAACTGATTTTTCAGATTCTCATTTTTATTTAGTAGAAAAGTGATGAAATATAATTAAGATTAACTGGCATTTCATACTTCCTTTGCTAATTCCTCTGCCACACAAAGTAAAAGACCACCCTTAAATGAGGTTATTCTTTCATATTTTACTCTGGACAAGAAATGTTACTTTGCTTGAACTTTCCTTTCCTCTAGAGGTAAAACAGAAATTGAGCTAGACATTCTGCAAGTTCTCTGTCAGCAAGGATTCCAGTATACACAAGTGAAAGGTAAACGTAATAAGAAATAATATTTATAGAGTTCTTACTATATGCCCAGCACCCTACTAAATGGTATTTTGTGGATTATCTCATTTAGCCCCTATAAGGCAAATACTATTTTATTCCCATCTTAAAGATAAGAAATGGAGGCTCAGAAGGTAAATAACAGGATAGCAAAGCTGATAAACAACATAGCCAGGACATGAATACAGGCATATCTGACTCCACAGTACTTATATTTTAATTTTTTTTTCCTTTCTTTCCTTTTTTTTTGTTTTTGTTGTGTGTGTGTGTGTGTGTGTGTGTGTGTGTGTGTGTGTGTGTTTTGGCCATAGGACATGTGCACTCAATGGAGAGAGATAGAGAGAGGGAAAGTGAAAGATAACCCAGTCCCTTCTCTTCCACTCTCTTCCTTGAATTTTGGGCACTCATATGCACTCAGCATATGATTTTTCAGCCGCCGTGTCCAGGACTTGAACTACTGTTGGCCATGAGGGAGTCTAGTACCTTAACCTCTATACCAATTGCTGGCCTCTATTTAATTTATTTTTAAGTTCTCAAGTTCATACTTATAATTAAGGAAAATAAAATATTTTCTTTATTGGCAGCAATTGTAGAAGGTGAGGTCCTTCATATCTTTAAACTCTTGCTGGAGCCTGCTCTGGCTCTGAGTGCACTTACTGAAAAAGTCTTTTCAGATGAGGGTCTTCAAAAAACTCATGGCAAGCAGTATTACAGAATGTCTACGAAAAGATTTGAAAAGTTTTTGTAACAAAAGAAACTCATTCTTTAATTCTAGTTTCCATGAATTTTCTGAAGATGCTTGTATAACTAAATGAAATTACAACTAAGTGAAATGCTTAGTCTTTCAAAATAAGAAACAAGCTAGACTATGGGGTCAGCTGGTGTAGTGGTTAGGGTGTTGGACTGTGGTCAACTGCAGTTTGAGTCCTAGATCTGTCAGCTTGAAACTCACGCGGGGCACGTGTGCATGCGTGCCCAGAATCCTGAGAGGAGAATGGAAGAGAAAGGATTGCAGTGTGGCTATCCCCCAGGGTGGTGATTTCTTTTTTCTTTTTTTTTTTTTTTTTGTCTCTTCGTCTCTCTGGTGAGTACATACGCAAAAATCTCTAGAAAGAAAAAAAGAAAAAGAAAAAAGAAACAAGCTAGACTAACTATTTTTTGGAGAAAAAAATGAAAAGATTAATTGAACCAGTGTAATTCAGTGTTACTCTCAAAGCAGATTAATATTTCTAGGTCCTTAGAAGGAGCAGGGTATCTCTTCATAGCAAAAATGTTAAAACTTTTTTATGATGCTTACTTAGTTTCAGACTGCTTAGGAGAAAAATTAAAAGACTGGGGCCGGCAGGTGGTGTGGTGGTTAAGGGTGCTAGACTCTTACATAGCTGACCACGGTTCAAGTCCTGGACCTGGTGGTTTGCTTTCTTACTTTCCTGCTCTTGATCTTGCGCTGTCCCTCTCTGGTCAAATTTAAATAAATAAATAAAGTTAAATAAAATAACTCTGAAAAAAAAAATCAAAAGACTTAGGACAGGAGAAAGTCTACAATTTAGAGACCAAATCAAGCTTGAAAATGGGATTTTTTGGGAACCAGCAGTTAGCGTAATGGCTATGTCGCTGGACTCCCACGTAGTCGACCCCGGTTCGCGGCCTGGACCCGGTGGCTTAAAACTCACGCCGGGCGCGTGTGCGTGCGTGCCCAAGATCCCGAGAGGAGAAGGGAGGAGAAGGGATTGCGGCGTGACCATCCCCCCTGGGGGGGGATTTCTTGCTTTCTGTCTCTATGTCTCTCTCTGTCTGTCTGGCGAGCGCACGCGCCCTACAGTGAAAATCTCTCCAAAAAAAAAAAAAAAAGAAAATGGGATTTTTTTTAAAAAAAACTTAGTATTGGTGCCTTTTCTTTTTAAGAGAGATTTTTGCTATAGGGCATGTGTGCTTACTGGCAAGACAGAGAGAGACAGGCAGAAAGTGAGAAATCACCCCCGTGGAAGGATGGCCATGCCACAATCCCTTCTTCTCCATTCTCCTCTCAGGATTCTGGACATGTATATACACATGCCTGGAATGTTTCAAGACACTGAGTCCAGGACTCAAACCGTGGTCGGTCATATGGGAGTCCATAGACGTAACCATTACACCATCTGCTGGACCCAGTATTGGTATTCCTTTTTGGGGGAGAGGTTTTTGCTATAGGGTGTGTGTGCCTGCCCGAAAGACAGAGAGAGACAGAGAGACAGAAAGCGAGAAATCACCCCCCCCCCCAGCGGGGGGTGGCCATACCACAATCCCTTCTCTTCCATTCTCCTCTTGGAATCTTGGGCATGCATGCACATGCACCCGGAGTGAGTTTTAGCCACTGGGTCTGGGACTCGAACCGTGGTCGACTACATGGGAATCCAGCAACATAGCCATTACGCTAACTGCTGGTCCCCAGTCTTGGTATTCTTTAATTAGCCAGATGCAGCCCCTACTGATAGGGTCGCCTGTCACCCTAAGAGACATACTGGTATGTATGACTTGTAGTCAGTGTGTGTTACCTGGGAACATTAAAAACATCTCTTACCGGTACCTCGTTGAAGACAGAGGAGACCACCAGGGCACTGGGATAAGATTTATCATAATATGGCATTAGCTCAAGCTCTTGAGTCACATGGATCTAGGTTTAAGTCCCAGCTCTGTGGTTTACCAGCTGTGAGATCTCTGTCAGACCCTCTACCTCTTGGAAACTCTGAATCCTGGTAAGTGGAATGGAGATAACAACAGCGCTCCTTTGTGGAGCTAGTTTAAAGATTACTAGAAGAAGGAGAATACTAGCAAAGCATTTAGCACAGTGCCTGGTGAACAGAAGCTACCGTTATTGTGATGTAACATCTTAGTTGGTGACAAAGCAACAGGCTCGATCTGAGTGGTGGTGCTCCCTGGGAGAGGCCACCACCCAGGCATGGGAGGGAGATGAGAGAGAAGCCGGAAGGCGGGGGCATAGGAAGCAGCTGAGCAGGGAGCAGCCAGATGTTCCATTCATTTAACTTTCTGTTTGGAAAAGAATAAGCACATTCTTCTCAGAGAGCCTTTGCTGACATCTAAGTTTCTATTTTAAAGTAGAAAAGTGAAAGAAAAACTATTTCTTGATTTTCTTTATAAAACCAAAGTATCTGAGTGAATGTAAGAGAAAAGCAAGTAACTGATGCAGTTTGGAGAGATGCTGAAGAAGGAAACCTGTTCTAGCTGGCCCTGGACTTGGGCCTTGATCCCACCACGTGCTAACTATGTGATCTTGACTTTCTGTCTCTGAACCTCTATTTCCTCATCTATATGATGTGGGACAATAAAGTACTGCCTCAAGGGGTTGCTGGCAAGATCGCATAAACTAATGCACATCAGGTGCTTAGCAAAATGTCTGACTTGTAGTTAAGGCTCGAGAAAATGGAATGTTAATATCAGGACGAACACAGGAAGAGTTTCTAAAGGCCTCCAACACCTGGTGTGGGTCTTCTGTTCATGAGTACTCACCTTAAGATGGACTTCACAGAGAGGGTTTTTGTGGGGCTGTAGGGAAGGCATATTTTCTGGGTACCCTGGAAAAGTCAAAACACCCAATCAGTGAGAAGTAGGACAACTTCTGTCTCTGAAAAAGCTTCCCCTAGCCCACTGAAAAGAACGTGTCCAGTCTTTCCCATTTTTCTTCAAGGGGTGCATATATGAAAAACCATATTCTATGTTGGAAAAATCTAGCTAAGGTTTGATATTAGGTTATCAGGAAAGTCATGACATATTTTTCTAAGTAAAAATTCATCATGACTTTCTAGACAACTTAAAAGTATCTTCTGCTCTCTATCCATTGCACCACCATGTCCGGAGGAAGAAGGTGGCCATCTTTAGGAATAAGGATGCCTTCAAGCCCACATCTGACCCAGGACTGGGGGATGGTTCAGAGACTAGCGGAGATCTGGAACTGGGCCAAAGAATGATTTTATAACAAGGGGAAATGGTTGATTGGGACCTTGGCTTTCAGGGGCAGGCACTTTCCCATGGCCCAAAAGAGCCAGAGTGGCACGGTATCCCTCTGTGGTCAGAAGCCAGAGCAGCCAATCCACAACGAGACCAGAACTCAGAAGGCTCTTGTGGTCCAAGGTCCTCTTCTGCCACCATGAGGTCTCCTAAACTCTTTTCCTATGTACCCAAACATCAGCTTCAAGGAGGGCAGGAGGAGGGGAACAAAATCACAGCAAATGATTATTTCCCCCAAAGAGATAGTCATTTCAAAGAGAATACTGAAAGCAGAAGAGACTACAATGCTGTGATTGGCAAACATAAAATAGATAGTTAGGAAAAAAAAAAAAAAAAAAAGGAGGCCAGGAAATAGCTTGCCTCGTGCAGAAGATAAGAAGCTCTGGAGAACCAGCAGTTAGCGTAATGGCTATGTCGCTGGACTCCCACGTAGTCGACCGCGGTTCGTGTCCCGGACCTGGTAGCTTAAAACTCACGCCGGGTGCGTGTGTGTGCGTGCCCAAGATCCCGAGAGGAGAATGGAGGAGAAGGGATTGTGGCATGACCATCCCCCTGGGGGGTGATTTCTCGCTTTCTGTCTCTATCTCTCTCTCTGTCTGTCTGGCGAGCGCACGCGCCCTACAGTGAAAAATCTCTCCCCCCCAAAAAAAAAAAAGCTCTGGACAAAGGCACTGCCACTTCTGACTAGCAGGATAATGAGAGGAAACTACGATGCATGCATTTGAAAAAATTGGCACACAGGTCCCCAACATTATCTCTGAAAACTATTGGATAAACTTTGCTGGGAACAGAACTGACCCCAATTACAGTGGCACGGGGAGGGGAAAGTGCCCACACTTCTCTCCAGGAAGTAATTTCAGCTGGAAGGCCTCATTCCACTTTTCATCGAGTAGATTTTTAACTTAAACCTGCTTTAAAAAACAAGAATCTCTGAAACACAGCATGTAGGTTTATACAAGTGGAGGCAGTATAGCATGAGGATAAACTGGACTTTGGGGTCATTGATGAACTTGTTTCACAGATATTTAAGGAGCTCCCCTTCTGGGCCAGGTATTACACTACCTGGTGGGTACTCTGAGGACAAAGCAGACATGTTCCTAATTGCCATGGAGTTCACAGTCTAATGGGAACAACAATATGAGTCAGACATTTAAACAGAATTGTGTACAGTGGTGACAGCTCACCACTCAGTCTGGGTTCTGCCTTGTCACTGCTCTACTAGTATGTGGCCTTGGCAATGTTATTTATTTATTTTTAAAGAATTATTTATTTTACTTTATTTATTATTACTATTATAATTTTTCAATTTTGTATAGGGCATGTGCACTCACCAGAGAGACAGAAAGAGGGAGAGCGAGAAAGCAAGCTGCCAGGACTGGGACTCGAACCATGGTCAGCCATATGGGAGTCCAATGCCTTACCACCAACCATTGCTGGCCCCTGGCTATACTGAACTTCCCTGACTGCATTTGAGAAAATAAATTTGGAGAACTTAGTTCAATACCCAGCATATAGTGGGTTCTCAATAAGTGTTAGATTTCATTGTTATTACTATTTTAAGTCATTATAAAAAGTTCCTGGGACCAGCAGTTAGCGTAATGGCTATGTCGCTGAACTCCCACGTAGTCCACTGCGGTTCAAGTCCCGGACCCGGTGGCTTAAATTCACGCTGGGCGCTTGTGCGTGCATGCCCAAGATCCCGAGAGGAGAATGGAGGAGAAGGGATTGCGGCATGGCCATCCTCCGTGGGGGATGATTTCTCACTTTCTGTCTCTCTGTCTCTCTCTGTCTGTCTGGTGAGTGCACGTGCTCTATAGCAAAAAAACCACTCCAAAAAAAAAGAAAAAAAAATAAAGTTCCTAACCATAGTGTACTCTGTAATAGTTCCTAGAAATTCTTTCTGGGCTTTTTGACGTTTCTATTTTATTCTATATATGTATATATGTAAATGTATGTGTATGTGTGTGCACGTGTTTTACATACACATCCATTTGTATATATTCACTCAGATAGGTGTATACACACACATGCATCTCACAGAGAAATCCAATTACTGTTTTTTTTGTTTGTTTTATACTATTTCTTTTCCAGAAATATACTTTATACACAGTATTGTATAGCTGATATAAAAGCCAGCATGCAATTATTTAAATACTGGATTTCAATAACTGTACTTGTAAAATGAGACCACCACATAATAGGACTAGGATTTTTTTTTTTTGAGAGGTTTTTCGCTATAGGGCGTGTGCGCTCGCCAGACAGACAGAGAGAGACAGAGAGACAGAAAGCGAGAAATCACCCCCGAGAGGGGATGGTCACGCTGCAATCCCTTCTCCTCCATTCTCCTCTTGGGATCTTGGGCACGCACGCACGCACGCACACACACCGGGTGTGAGTTCTAAGTCACCGGGTCCAGGACGTGAACCGCGGTCGACTACGTGGGAGTCCAGCAACATAGCTATAACCTAACTGCTGGTTCCCAAGACTAGCATTTTTGAAATGTGGTTTACTTTACTGCTCTTAATCACACATTGTTCTCACCAACTTAAGGGTAAAATATTTTATCTTTTAAGCATCTAGGCGGTTTAAGATGTGATGCTCCAGGATACCATATAAATGTGGATTTTCAAGTAAGATCTCATTTAATATGATATCTCAATCTCATCCCTAAGTGCTATGGCCTAGCACTTTCCCTCTTTCACAAAGAAAATAGAAGCTCAAGAGGCATAAGGAATTTTCTCGAATTTATACAAACGAGTCTGTTATTGAGTTAATTTGGCTTTAGTTTGCCAAACCCTTGCTCCTTCTAGTGTACCATATTTCTCTGTAAAAATTCACCAAGAGGCAAAAAAAGAGAATGAGAAAAAAATGAAAGATAGATATCAAATATAAGAATTACTAGAAAAACAATTTAGAAGATGGGGAACATAGCAACAATAAAAAACACAACTGAAGAAAACTGTCCGGAGTTGAAGACGGACCTGCATCCCTGAGTTAAAAGGACTGGCTTTCAGCTCATGGTCCTCAGTTAAGTGCTCAGAATCACAATGAGCAGTGGGTAACTGTGCTGTTACATCTAGAGATGTTCTTCTAACCTGCAAAACTGATGTAAGGGATAAGCCTAAAGCAAATTCTAGACTACAGCTGACCAGTGAGAGACCATTTGAGTGACGCATGGAGACAGGACATCACCTGGGCTGTACGCAGGAAAGGTTATTATATTTCTGCTGGTTGAAGGTAAACCATTTCATTGCTTTCAGTATTAGAAACATCTAAGGACAGTTAGCTGACATACTTGTAAAATATAGTTCCATATTTTCAGGGGCCAGGATTCAGGGAAGTGGATGTGTGATCAGTGGTTTATAACAGAAAAGTTGCTATTAAATTCAGAGGTTGATGGTCCCAGAACCTCACAGAAAGAGGCTTACCTGAGCTACTTGGACAGTGATGCCAATTAAATTCTGGAATGGTAGTGAAACTCCAAGAACAAGCCAGATACTTACTGTTTTTCTCCAAAGAATTGCCCGGTACTGAGGGACACGCTGGTTGTTTTGGTCAGAAAGGGTCACAGACAAGAAGAAGGGGCTCTTCTCTGCATCGTTTCCAATGTAGTTTTGGTGGACTGGAAAAGAGCCAGGTTTAGAACAGTGAGAGCACAGCTGGTCCTTCCAGTCACAGACATTGGTGGACACTGCAGGTGGTACCCAGCCCTTTCCATAAGCTGGGGGACTGGTAATCTTCAATGAAGCTTGGGAAAGAATCTGATCACTCAATGCTGATCATGCACTTCCATTTTCCTTGTCAGTGACTGGTTCAGGAATAAACATGTGACCCAAATTTAGGCCAATGAGACAGGAGGAGAAATCTGCTGGGGCTTTGGGAAGGCATCCTCATTCCTAAAGATTGTCCCTTCTTCCTCTGGACATGGTAGTGTCCAGAAGTGATGCCTGGAATTGCTACAACTGTCATGTGACCTCAGGAAGGCCAGCCCAAGGACCAAGTTGCTACATTAAGGATGGAGGAGGAAGGAAAAAAGGAGAGGGTCCTTCCCATCATGCAGCCTCTGAATCCACCAACTCTGGAGCCTTTCCTACCTTGGGGGTTTCTTGTTATGTCCCTTGTAATGTTATACCAGGGTTGAACTGAGCTTTCTGCTACTTGCAAGTTGATAGCACCCAAACACATGGCACCATTTTCCTGTAGAGTCCTCACTGTCCTGGGCACTATGCTTGCAGAGCTGACAACTTTTCTGCTGATTTCTTTTTTAAGTTATTATGGTTAATATTAACCTATGATTAATAATAGCAGAACCAAGATGCAAACTTATTTAATAGGCTCCATGAGGGCAGGGGTTATGCTGAACTTTGCCATCATGTATCTAGCGCTCTGCATAATTATCTGGTACACAGCAGTTGAGAAATAAAACTTGGTGACTGATGGAGGCCAGAGCCTACAGCCTAAAACTGCTTTTCTACCCTGAAAATTCATCTCTCTCAAATCACTCACTTGAATATCTAATCTAAGCTATATATCTATATAAACTTTTGTGAAAAACTTTTAGGGTCGAGAGGTTAAATGAAATCTTCTGATCTACAAAGCTTACTACTCACCTTGAAGTGGAATGCCCTGATGTTAGTGTCCTTAAATTGGTTAATTTCCCTCATATAGCATACCGGCAATTACACTAACGCTAATTTGCATTTTGAATATCCTTCCTTCCCAACCACCATCATGGCGTAATTACCTTGTCCTAAGAAGTACTTAAAATACCATCTGGTGTGGTATTCCGGGTTCTCTAAGTGCACGTCTGTTCTTCGCCAAGTACCTGGCAGAGCAGTTGCGTTCTGTAATGGAACAAAGTCATTCAGAAAGTAAACATGAAGCTGGCAATGAACCAGAAAAATCATTGTTAAAGCACACAGCTGAGGGTTGTGACCACATGTTCTCATCTGAAAAGAAACCCAGTCTAATTCATATCATGGAAGCATTCTGGAGATCCTTGTGTTGTGGAAAAAAGAACCAAGTGAACCAGTTAGTTCAGCGTATGCTCTCTCTAAACCTATCTATCTATCTACATATACGCTTTTTTATTTTTTGCTAGTGGACATGTATATTCGCCAAAGATAGGGAGAGAGGAGAGGAGAAAGCACCCTTCTCCATGGGGAATGGTCACACCCTAATCCCTTTTCCTCCATCTCTCCCTCCTTTAAGACTTTGAAGGAGGCTCGTGCATTCACATGAGCCCAATGTGTTTCTTTCTTACATTATTTCATTATTTGTTTAATTTTATTTATTATTATTATTTTTATTTTTTGGAGAGGTTTTTGCTATAGGGTGCGTACGCTCGCCAGACAGAGAGATTAGAGATAGAAAGCGAGAAATCACCCCCCAGAGGGGATGGTCACGCCGCAATCCCTTCTCCTCCATTCTCCTCTCGGGATCTTGGGCACGCACGCACATGCACCCGGCATAAATTTTAACCCACCGGGTCCGGGACTCGAACCGTGGTCGACTACGTGGGAGTCCAGCGACATAGCCATTACGCTAACTGCTGGTTCCTCTATTTATTATTATATTTTTTTAACTTGCTATAGGGCGCATATGCTCATCAGAGAGATAGAAAGAGAGAGGGAAGTGAGAAAGCAAGCTTTCAGGTCCGGGACTTGAATCATGGTCTTGGCCATGTGGGAGTCCAGCACCCCAACCACTGCACCACCTGCTTCCCCTCCCCCATGTGTTTCTTAGGCTGCTGGGTCTGAGACTTGACCAAATGGTTAGTCATGTGGGATCTGGTTTCCCCAACCACCAGGCCCTGGAGTTGCCTCACTCAGTTATAGCTTAAGAAAAATGTGTTAAGTCAATAAATAATAATTGTACCTATTTGTGGGGTACAACTGATTTTCTAGTACAAGAATAGAGTTAAGGATCATCTCACTTAAATATTCTAAGGAAAGAAAGTCAATCATAAATCTCTCTGCAACCCGATGCTCTTGCATCACAATTCTGGTTGGAAGCTTCCATAGTGGGAGCCTGTGCCCTCTAGAGGCACTCTCCTGTCTGTCAGTGCTGTAAGTGGTACATTTCACCTAGACCATGGCTCTGTAGCATCTTACTCAAGTTCACATTCTTTGTAGAATTTTAAGAATTTATCATGAAAATTACCCAATTAATATGCAAAATATGGATGAACATGATTGATTTGCATAATCCAAATAATTATTTTTTTCTATTTTTTTCTCCTGTGCATATACATCTGTATTTTCATTCCAAAATAGGATCATACTGAATATACAGTTGTTTTTTTCACGAGTTTTTTTTTTTTTTTTTTTTTTTTTGCTATAGGGCACGTGTGCTCACCAGAAAGAGACAGAGAGACAGAAAGTGAGAAATCACCCCCAGGGGGATGGCCACGCCACAATCCCTTCTCTCTGTTCTCCTCTCGGGATCCTGGGCACACAAGCACATGCCTGGTGTGAGTTTAAGCCACTGGGTCCGGGACTTGAACCACGGTCGACTACATGGGAGTCCAGTGATATAGCCATTACGCCAACAGCTGGTCCACTGAATGTACAGTTTTATGGCTTGCCTTTTCACTTAATAATGTATATTTCCATGTCAATAAACATACAATGTTAATTTTTTAGTCTTAGCCATCACATCATATTCTGTGTTATTTTCTATGTCCTGCTTTTTTAACATATATACATATATGCAGACACACCCCCAATATATTTATATGCATGTGTGTATATACACATAAATATACACAGATATGGAAATAATTTTAAACTTACATAGCTGCAAGAATAAGAACAGTAACAAGAGCTGAAGCACTTACACCTTCCTGTCTTTCCTCCCAGAAGCCTGAGTGCTGGGAAGGACAGAGGGAACTAGTACAGGGAAGCGCCAAGGTATGGCACAGCAGCCAGAGGGAGGGATGGGACCCTGGGAGGTGGCAAGTCTGAAGTCTCTGCTGAGTATAAACGGTCAATTAAAAGTATTTTTTTTTTAAAGCATTTCAAAGGGTTTTTTTTTTAAAGACTAAAAAGTTACCCACATGACTTTCATCTTCACTGAATGCTTAACTAAAATGGATGGGAACCCAACACCAAAAATGTTGTGAGTCTCACAGAGCAAGACACTTCCATCCCTTGTAAAAAGCACACATGATGAGGTGCAAAGACAAGAATACACACAGGGACTGACAAGAGACATGGAGACTGACAAAAAGCCCTCTGTCTAGGACTCCAGAGAGAAACTCTGAAAACGAGCTTGATTTCTGATGATGGGTGGTAGTAGTGAACAGTAAAGGGCAGAAACAAGTTCAACAACAGTGACTTTTCGCATGTCCACATCCAGTAAGTAACCACTACCTTGGTCAATAGAGAAAATATTAATATTTTCAGGGCCCTGGAAGCCTTGCTGGTTCACTTCCCCAGTCCTTACCCAATCCCCTTTGGGGAAGGGTAACCACCATCCTGACTTCTGCTGCCATAGCTTGCTTTTATGTGCTCTTCCACCTCATAGAAATGAAATCACACTGTGTGGATTCATCTGCGTCAGGCTTTTAGTCCTCTGACATTATGTCTATGACTATGCTATTAGCAGAGCAGTAGTTCACTTTTTCTTGTTGCCGTGTGGCGGACCACAGTGTGAACACTGCCATCAATGCATTCATGCTTTTGGTGATCGACATTTGGATTGTTTCTGGATTTGGGTTATTAAGAATAAAGCCACTATGAACATTCCTGTCTTCGTCTTTTGGTGGATACAGGCACTCTTTTCTGTTGGGTATACACCCTGGGACACCGAGGATCATACATTCGATTGTAGTAGATAATGCCAAACAGTATTCCAAAGGGGCTGCACCAATGTACATTCTTGGTGGAAATATGTATGACAGTTCTAGTTGTTTCATGTCCTCTGAACAATGTTTCAGTCTTTTTTAAACTGTGGTTTTAATTTGCAATAAATCCTATTTTCGTGTGACCTATTTTACAAAGGATTTCAGAGATACAGAAACCCTGTCTACAGCACTCTAAGGTGACAATGGAACAGGAACACTTTACATACTTGACATCAACAAGAAAGTTAGGTGGAAATATTCTAATGAGTACATTTTCCAGGTAGCTGACATTTGGTGTTGCAGACCCCACCCTTTGTTTACACCCTGTTGGTAAACAGTTGCTGAAAGTTATTAGGGAGGGTAATGAACTCCAATTGTCTATGCCCGCAGCGTCGAGTGAGTCCTGAGACTAAGAAATCCTGAATCATCTCTACATCAAATTCCAAAGCCCACAGAAGCTTCTTATTGCCTTACTTGTCTTTATTATTATTACCTATTCATTATAGAGCATGTGTGTGTGTGCATGAGAGAGAGTGAGCTGGGGGGTACCCTCCCACCAGGCCTGGTCATACCACAATCGCCTTCTTCCATTCCTCCAGCCTTACTGGATCCTGGGAACACACAAGCCCAATGTGTTCTAAGCTGTCTGGACCAGGACTTTGAACTGGGTTGGTAAGTGGGCTTCCAGCTCTGCACAGAGGATGATCCTATTGCACCACAGAGGTTGGGCCCTCATCGTCTTTTTAAAAAATCCCATTGTATAGAGTACAGCTCAAAATGACCTCACTTAAGTCAAGCACCACATACAACTGCTTTTGTGGACATTCATAAACAACCTGTTTGAACCACTCAGATAAACTGCTATTGCCACAAGTAAAACAAGCCACAATAAAGCAAACTGATTGCAAGGGTAAGAACATATGGCACAGAGCAAGGCCCTGGGAAGGAGATGTATAAACCGGGCTCTCAGCTCAATGCCATTCCACTCTCGGCCATTCCTGTGTGGGACAGGAAGGGACAGCTCACCTCTTTTGAGGCTGGAGTCACCAGGACCGTGCCTTATGGAATTGGACTGGCCTCGGGCACCTGTATGTCCCAAGGACACTTGGCTGCAAACCTGTGCCATGGTGCGTCGCTGGAGAACTTCCTGGGAAAGCCCTCATCTCTGACGGCAGCCCCATTCCAGTGAGCCTTCTGGATGGACTCGGCGTAGAGCCCCTTCATGGTGTGGCTCAGGTACTGGCCTTGCACACACTCGTGTCTCCCTATCCCTCCACCTGCTATGTGTGCTTGCGTGTTAGGACATTTGATGTGGGTAAAGCCTTAATGTTGTGGAAAGACATAAATCAAGTTGCGGACTAATTCCCTGTGCCTGCGACATTCATATATGCTCATGGGATGTGAAGGAAAAAGAATGAATCTAACTGGGATATTTTAAGGAGAACTTAATCAAAACCCATTTGTAACACCCAGATTTCATTGGAATGCTCTGTAATATTTGACTTTAAGTGGGAATCCACACAATATAACACTTAGATTACAAAAGAGACACAGTTTTATATAATGCACGGGATTTTTCAGATACTCTTTCACAGACTCTTCTAAATTAAACTGCTGAGATAATACTGGAAATAGGGAAGGTGAATTTTTTTTCCTTTCAGAATTATTTTATTTAACTTTTTAAAATTTATGTATTTAATTAAATTTAATTATGTATTTAAATTTGACCAGAGAGGGACAGAGAGAGAGAGAGAGAGAGAGAGTGAGAAAGCTAGCCACCAATTTCTGGACTTGACCTGGTGACATAAATCAAATTGGTCATGTTGGAGTCCAGCACCCCTAACCACCATGCCACTTGCTGGCCCCAGGAAGGTGAATTTTTTTAATAAAGCAAAAGAAGGGCTTGTGGGTGGTATGGTGTTTAAGAATCTGGACTCCTACTTGGCTGACCACAGTTCGAGTCCCAGACCTAGTGGCTTGCTTTTTTACTTTCTCTCTCTGGTAAAAAATAAAATAAAATAAAATATTAGATAAAATAATTCTAAAAAAGGAACAAACTAAAATTTTTTTGAACTACATGTATAAATATGAATATAAGCTAGTTGGTTGTAAAAAAGTAAAACCACACAAAAACCAAAACCCTTTTCTCTCTTCCTTCCTTCCATGTCCTAATTCACTTCTTTCCTCAATAATAACCATGCTACCAGATTAGTTTAGATAGTCCCAGATATTTGTATTCATTTACAGAGATGTACTTACTTGACATATACATACATTACACATTCACACACATATGTATGTAGACATATATACACACATACAACATGCATACATAGTCACAATTTGTTTTCATAAATGGGACAGTAGTACAGGTATTACACTGAAAATTTTTTCACTAAAGTAAATACCTTGGAAATATTTTTGCAAATTTACTTTGTTCTTTATAACAACAATATAGATTCTGGCATATTTTAAGGAGATCTTAATCAAAATCCATATACAGCACCCCAATTTTGTTTTTAAGGAAAGCGTGATGATGATATTATACAAATTTGGAACTAGCTCTTATGTCTAATCCTCTATCTTAAACATTTTTCCATGGTATACCTTATTTCACTCTTTTTAGTAGCTCTTAAATATATGATTGTCTAATGAACCATAATTTAAATGATCATTTCTCTACTGATGGGAATTGAGGTTATTTCTAGTTTCCCCCCACCCATTTAAAATAATGCCACAATATACACTCTAACAATAGAACTTCTGAACAAATGGAATACACATTCTTATTTATTACTAAAAGTCCTCCCAAAATATTGTACCAATTAACACATTCCTCAACAGTGTGGAAGAGAATCCTGCCCATGCTGAGGAAGACAGATTTGTAAAACGCTGAAAGAGTGCCCCTCTGGTCCACCATCTACTAATTGATACACACGCGTGAGCTGTGAAGGAGGTCCCCAGTGACCCATGGGAGGGGGGGGGTCATAGTCATTTTAATTAAGAATCTGAATGAGCGCACAGATGGCAAGACAAGTATACCAGAACCTGATCTAAAGCTGCTCAGTGGGTTAGCTACTGGGACAGGTGACAGAATCAAGATGTCACAAGAAACTTTTGACAATTAGCAATTATGGAGCACATGGGGCACACTAGTTAAATTAATTAAATTCACTGTGTGCAATGCAAAGTCCTACAGTTAGGTACAAAATACAGATTGCACAATAGGATGGGGAAGGCCAGGTGCTACAAAGTAGGACTCATTCTCTTTGTACCATTTGAGAAACTGAGGTTCAGAGACATTAAATCATAAGCTATTATTATTATTATTATTTTCTTTTTTTGGAGAGGTTTTTGCTATAGGGCATGTGCGCTCACCAGACAGAGAGAGACAGAGAGACAGAAAGTGAGAAATCATCCCCCAGGGGGGATGGCCACGCCGCAATCCCTTCTCTTCTATTCTCCTCTCGGGATCTTGGGCACACATGCACATGTGCCCGGCGTGAGTTTAAGCCACCGGGTTCAGGACTCGAACTGCAGTCGACTACGTGGGAGTCCAGCGACATAGCCATTACACTAACTGCTGGTCCCAAATCATAAGCTGTTATTAAATAGTAGAGACTAGGTCTGAACCTAGATTCCTTTGAAAGCAAAATTGTTCCCACCATATCATCTATGAACATGCTCACCAGCTTTGTCCCATTAAACAAAGTCCAGACCTTTTGAGGTGCTACAGAACTCGGTGGTGAGATGCAGAAGGTGAGTGCTGCATACTAGACATGCACATTAGAACCACAAATAGTGCTGCAACAGATGGAAGTCCAAAAGCGGGTCCTTCACCATAGACAATCTGAGAAGCACTGCTCAGAGGTATTAGCCTCCCTGTGAGGTCCCTGATAAGGGTGTGTCTGACCACTCATCTGAAGTAGGGCTCTCTTCTTTACTTTATGGGCTCAGTTGTTTCTCCACAGTAGTTACCAAACTTTGTGATCATTCTGTATATTTGTTGTTTGTTGACTGCTTTCCCTACCAGTCTGTGAGTTCATGAGGGCAGCAGTCTTATCCCCTCTGCATCCAGGGCTCAGTCTGGTACCAAGAAATGACCCTATAGATGCAGGTGGGATGAAAGCGTTGCCATATTATATGGAAAGCGCTTCTTATATACTTTATGTTTTCTATAATGGTGGGTTAGCTACTGGGACAGGTGACAGAATCAAGATGTCACAAGAAACAACTACATGGTTCAGACTCTCTCTCTCACTAAAGAAATTAAATGTACTAGAAAATATTAAAAGCATCTCCTAACAAACACAA
This sequence comes from Tupaia belangeri chinensis, assembly GCF_000334495.1. NCBI lineage: Eukaryota > Metazoa > Chordata > Mammalia > Scandentia > Tupaiidae > Tupaia > Tupaia belangeri. Next base: position 2,387,707 of record NW_006159896.1, read on the forward strand.
GAGTGTCCATCAGATGACAAGGGTGAAGCAACCCAAATTGAAAGGTGAGAGGAAATGTAGAGAGTTAAGTGCAGCATGGAAGCCCTTTTTGGCTTGAGGACATTTGTCAACCCTGGCAAAACTGAACTTGGATTTTGACCTCCTGGAGCAAGAGGGCAAAAATCAAATTCAAAAACTCATTGAAGGGAACCAGCAGTTAGTGTAATGGCTATGTCGCTGGACTCCCACGTAGTCGACCGTGGTTCGTGTCCCGGACCCAGTGGCTTAAAACTCATGCCGGGCGCGTGTGCATGTGTACCCAAGATCCCGAGAGGAGAATGGAGGAGAAGGGATTGCGGCGTGACCATCCTCCCTGGGGGGTGATTTCTCGCTTTCTGTCTCTATGTCTCTCTCTGTCTGTCTGGCGAGCGCACGTGCCCTACAGTGAAAATCTCTCTCAAAAAAAAAACAAAAACAAAAAAAACTCATTGAAGTAAGCAAGTCTAACAGGACTTACCTACATTGACCTTGGAAGGCAGAGAGCTACACATGCAAGGGAAGAATGAACCAGAAGAAATGATCTCTGCTACCAAGGACCACAAAAAGGTTGCCATGATGCTGAGCAGAGTGAGTGGCAGAGTGTCTCTGATGTATGGTGACCACAAGCAAGCCTTCACATTCATTTTCAGTTCCAGTCTGCATCACTTGGGTAGTTTGAAAGGTCTCTGGGAATTTAGCTCAAAATTGTTTGCCAAAACCAAATGCAAGTCAAAAGGCAACTCATCTTACATTTCATATTATTCCTAAAAATTAATTTTCGAGGACAAGAAACAGCATTCCATCAGGCAGCCAAGCACACAAAGGACTATATTATACTATGATCATATGCCAGGAGAAAAAAATTAATAGAGAGTCACAAAAATGTCATATATAGGCATTATCAGTCACAGATGATAAAACCATTAAACTGATTATGTTTAAAGAAATAGACAAATTTGACATTATCTTCAGGGAACAATGAACTATAAAAGGCAAGGGCCAAACAACCTTGGGTTAGGCAAGGGTTTCTTAGACATAATGCCAAAAGCACATATAGCAAAAGAAAAAAAAACAGACTAACTAGACATAATCAAATAAAAAAATCCTGTGTTTTAAAGAATATAATCAAGAAGGTGAAAAGACAACCCATAGAATGGGAGATCAATTTTGTAATTCACATATCTGATAAATGTCTAGCAGCCAGACTATATAAAGATGGCGTAATGGCTCCGTCGTTGGACTCCCATGTAGTCGACCACAGTTTGAGTCCCGGATCTGGTGGCTTAAACTCACACCGGGCGTGTATGTGTGCATGCCCAAGATCCCAAGAGGAGAATAGAGGAGAAGGGATTGCGGCGTGGCCATCCCCCCAGGTAGTGATTTCTTGCTTTCTGTCTCTCTGTCTCTCTGTCTTTCTGGCCAACGCACGTGCCCTATAGCAAAAGCCTCTCCAAAAAAAAGCAAAAGAAAAAACACTTACGAGGCTGGCAGGTGGTGTGGTGGTTGGAGGCAATGGATTTCCACATGGCTGACTGCGGTTCGGGTCCTGGACCTAATGGCTTGCTTTCTCACTTTCCCTTTCTCTCTCTCCTGTCTCTTTCTGGTCAAATTAAAAAATGATAATAACAAATGGAATTAAATAAATAATTCTTAAAGAAAACCACTTACAATTCAATAATAAAATTGTAATACAATCTGCTCATTCATGAATTGGAAGAATTTTAAGCTGCTGTATAGAGTCTTCTATTGCACTAACTGCTTTAACTAACTCTAAGCAAGCCAGTTATTTTTTCCCCTTCTGGTGCCATAAGATCTTTCATCAGGCCAGGCAGTAACACTGACCAGAATATTTTTTGCTTTTTCTTTTTTTAATTTCGGAGGTTGCAAGTGATTGTGCATGCAAGTGTAGAACAGAAAAAGAGAGAATGCTCATGCAGCCCCAAGTGGGGCCTGGTCACACCTCAATTCTTTTTCTTCCAATTCTCTATCTTCAGGATCCTGTGTGTGTGTGTACCCAGCTAATGGGGCCAGCACTTGAACCCTGGTTGGCCATGTGGGGTCCTACTTCCTCTGTGTAGTACTTAATCACTGCACCAAAGACCAACACAAAATACAGGCAAGGTGCTCCAACTGAACATTCATGCTCAGTAGCTTTAGTAGAAACAAAAACTAAAAAAAATTTGATCCTTGATATCATATTTCTAGAAAAGCAATCTGAGACAAGACTATGTTTTGAACACAACAGACTGCAGTGATTTGTAAAATCAATAACTACACCAAATGTTTCCCAAGATGTCATGTGAACTATCCATGCTGCTGATGACTTGTGGAGCCATGGTTTGAATCCAGGCAAATTGACTCTAGGACCACTCCTGACCATGACCTGCCACAGGTGATTTCTAATTCCTCACTGGGTCCCAGAACCTGTTCTCTGGCATATGGCAGCGCCAGGTGACACAGGTGAGCAGTGCTTGATGGCCAAAGGAGATGGTGGTTACAGGAGCACGTGAAGACTCCATTTATGTCTTGTTTGGGATGTGTGGATTTTCTGTAGACACTGGTCCTGGCAGCTTATGTGGAGTGGAGACAGTCCAGTGTAGTTTGTTTGGCTTAAGCTTGGCTGACGTTCTGCAAAATGTTGGAAGCAGAAGGATGCCTTGAGGCACAGAGCCTCTGGAATCTCTGGTACTTAGGTTCTCAAGGTAGAAACTCAGCAGGTAGACACTAGTTTTGTGAGAACTGGAAAATAAAGACTCCATATTTTTGCTCCTGGCTTAGCTCCTGGGACATCCTTTGCCGCCTGTTTGTGGTGATAAGGTTGTTTCACCCAAGGAGTCAGGCCATTGGGGAGGGCTGTTTTCAAGTTTCAGAAGCAAAATTTCCTAGGAGTTCCTTCTTCTATCTGGGTCAATTGACATCATACTGGACAAGATGTATGTGGGTACCTATTCAGGAGTCCAGCCCAAGGTGGGACCGCACACCTTCACCTCACACAGCAGTGGCCAGGCTACCATGCTAGATAAGTGAACATAGGAAGCTAAGCCCAAAGGTGAAGGTAAGCAACAACTTCCCTCGTTCTGTGGCCTTTCAAGTTAAATACACAGCCTTTCACCAAGGATTTGCTTTAGGAGGTGGTCAGGAGAGCAAGGTGGACAATATGGTAGTGGCTGTGGTGATGGCAACAACAAATATCCTCTTTAGACCTTAGCTCACTGAATACTCCCAATAATCTTGAGAAAGTTTCTAATATTCAGTTGAAGAAGCCAAGGCCGGAAAGCCTCAGTCACTTGCCCATGCTGACAGCTAGGAGGTGGAGGAGTTGGAACTTAAATCCAGGCTTGTCCATTTCCAAAGCTCGGGGTGCTAAAGCACCGTGATGCACTATCTTGCAAAGAACTAGCAAAGAAAAAAAAAACTAGGCAGCTTGTGCTTTACTTTGTAGTTTTGGGGATAGACCCCAAGAGACAGAGGGGCAATGAAAGTTTTTTGTTTTTATTTTTTTTGAGAGGTTTTCGCTACAGGGCGCGTGCACTCGCCAGACAGACAGAGAGAGACATAGAGACAGAAAGCGAGAAATCACCCCCCAGGGGGAATGGTCACGCTGCAATCCCTTCTCCTCCATTCTCCTCCCAGGATCTTGGGCATGCACGCACACGCGCCCGGCGTGAGTTCTAAGCCACTAGGTCCAGGATGCAAACCATGGTCAACTACGTGGGAGTCCAGCAACACAGCCATTACGCTAACTGCTGGTTCCCATGAGGCAATGAAAGTTTTAAAAAAGATAAAAAAAAAGTAAGTCCTGGGCCAGCTGGTGGCATAGTGGTTAAGGTGGCTGGAACTCAAGGCTGACTGTGCAGTTGGGAGTCCTGTACCAGGCACATGTGCATGCATACATGCTCCAAATCCCAAAATGAGGGAGAAATGTAGAAGAGAATATGACATGACCATCTCCCATGTGGGGACTTTCTCACTCCTGCTATCCCCACACCATCTCTCTCCAATGAGTGTACACACCCTCTGGCAAATTAAAAAAAGAAAATAAAAAAAGAAAGTGAATCCTTTTGGCCTATAACAAGGAAGACCAGAAGAACCCATAAAGAGGGTGTGAGCCCAAGGGGTGGTAGAAAGTGCTAGTCTTCTGTCCTGGATCTTCTCTTAACAGGATGACTTTTTTTTTTTTTAAGAGGTTTTTGCTATAGGGCGCATGCGCTCGCCAGAAAGACAGAGAGAGATAGAGACACAGAAAGCAAGAAATCACCCCCCATGGGGGATGGTCACACCGCAATCCCTTCTCCTCCGTTCTCCTCTTGGGATCTTGGGCACGCATGCACATGCACCCGGCATGAGTTTTAAGCCACCGGGTCCGGGACGTGAACCGTGGTCGACTACATGGGAGTCCAGCGACATAGCCATTACGCTAACTGCTGGTCCCCAGGATGACATTTCAAATCATTTTATAATTTTTTTGCATCTCCCTCCTGGACCCTGGTCTGCTCATGAGGCAGTGCCAAGCTGACCAGCCTGGCAAAGGGAAGAGCTGGGATTCTGGGGGACATTTGCAAAAGGCTTTGTGGATGCTTCTTTAGTCCCATCGCTGGCAGAACACCTTTGTGTATTTACCTGATTTTGTCATAGATTTTTTTTTTTTTGGAGAGGTTTTCGCAATAGGGCGCGTGCGCTCGCCAGACAGAGAGATAGAAAGCGAGAAATCACCCCCGAGGGGGGATGGCCACGCTGCAATCCCTTCTCCTCCATTCTCCTCTCGGGATCTTGGGCACGCACGGACACGCGCCCGGTGTGAGTTTTAAGTCACTGGGTGCTGGGCTCGAACCGCGGTCGACTACGTGGGAGTCCAGCGACATAGCCATTACACTAACTGCTGGTCCTCCCATTGTCATAGATTTTTTTAAAGGGCATGTGTTGCACCATTAATAGCATCTCCCATGCCAGAATAATATCCTGTTCCCTTCACTTCTGCTTCTGGCAAGGCTCTGAAAGCTCTATTTACCCTTTTCAGAGACCTGTCTAGGCAGTCTTCTGGATAATAAGGATCACAAACTGTTCCATGCTGTCTCACAGGCATCACAGCCATGCCCTTGGTGGCTTCCTTACCTCATCTGTAGAGCCGTTTTCCACTCTGAATCTTCCAGCCCTCTGGATGGCTCCATCAGCGTCACTGGAAATAAGCTGGGGGAAAAAGAGTGCTTGGTTAGATGGAGGGGTCACCCTTCATGATGCTCCTCTGTACGCATTCAGCCTGTGAAGAAGCCAAAACTAACACAAGCTGGAGAGCCCAGCCCTCTGCCAAATCCTCATACAGTCAGCCCCCACAGTTTCCAGGAGCCCAAAGGAAAGGAACACTGAACCAGGACTGGAAAACAACAGCTTCAGACCTAAATTTGAATGTATTCCAATACTGACAGCATTAAAGCAATGCTCCCTGGAAAACAATCCTAACACACATCACATGTGGACACGTGGCAGCACACAGATGGTGAGACTTAAAGCCAATCTCCAGTTCAGTAGCCTTCACAGGAAAGCCTAGAGAACTGTTAGTGGCTGGCGTGAACTCAGGGCTCTGCTAAGTCAGGAAAAGCTCATGTGCTTCATTCAGTTTTAAACAGTTTCCAAAGGGCCAACAAGTCCCCTTCAAAGCAGGCATACTAGACAGTGTTTTAGCCCTGGTGAGTCAAAGTTCGCAGACAGTTTTCAAGGGGCTCGATGCTCAAGAGATGGGTGGACAGAACGCTGGGGCTTGGCAAGTCAGTCCTAAAATGTCTGACTTGAGATTTCACTTATTTTTTTCTTTCTGGATTTCTCAGTAGCAACTTGAGAAAACAAAAGGTCTTTAAAAACCTTTTAAACCTACCCACAATGCATAGCAAAGATCTGTAAACAATTTTCATGTCCCAGACTCATGAGAACACACTTGCCCAGAGGGACACCTCTCATACTTGAACTCAAGGCTCACCCAGAAATGCAATTACTCAGGAAAGATTGCTACTTATATTTTCACTGGTGGTTAAGAGATATGAGGGTGTGAGAATTAATGGAAACATTTCAGGAACAACCCTCCACAAATTTTTTCAGGAAAACTATTTGAAAAAGATTGATCATTTTTTTTCATGACAAATATAAAATATTATCTACTGCTTACTGAGTGTCTCTATATGCCATGTGCTCTTCTGCCCTTAACATGTATTATTTCATTTACTTCTCGTAATAACAACACAAGGTTGGCACTATTATTCTTATTTGCAAATGGGGAACTGAGACAAAAGGCAAAATAACTAGCCAGGGTCCTGTAAGGAGTTAGCATGAGGTAGATAGAATGTGAACCAAGGCAGCCAGACTCCAGCACCCATTATCTTTCTCTCCCTACTAACCTACCTGACTGTCCTTCAGGAAATGCCCTCGGTTAGGTCCAATGTCATGCACTCTTATAGCAAAACTCAAATAAACAAACAAAAGTCCTAGTCTTTACCCTGCAAACTAATTTCTATAAATAAAAGAATATTTTTATGTATACGCTTACTAGTGATGGCATCCAATCATCATGCTGTCAGAAAACTAAGGATGAACTACGGATGCTGTGTTGTAAATAATTTCACCTTGGGCATGAGAGGTCTGGCCTTTGCTCTCAGCTCCTGGGAGGTGAACTCTGAGCCCCAGGAATGTCCTACAGAAGTGTCTGTTTATTTTGGGACTTTAAGCCACACTAGATAGTAACAATGTGATTGATGATGGGGGCCTTGGCTCATAGGGTATCCTCTCTATCACTGCAGGAAGAGGCTTCCCTAAAGCTAATGTCAGTCATGTGGGTGGTCTGCCATGTCTACACAATGAAGTCCATTAAAGCTCTGGAAACCACAACTCTGGTGAGCTTCCCTGGCCTGTTAATTCTCCACATACTGGAACCAGGAAGAAGTGATTTGTCTGTGACTCCATCAGGAGACGACAGCAGACAACAGCTAGAAGCACTGCATTTGAAACTCTCCTGGACTCTGATCCATGCACCTCTTCCCTTGGTTGATTTTAATCTTTTCACTATAGACAACAGTGTTCTATGGGCCTTCCAGCAAATTACTGAAACTGAGGGTGTTCTTGGGGATCGCCTAACTCAGCTAGTTGGTGCCTTAAGTGAGGGTGATACTTGTGGACTGTTCTCTACCTTTACAGAGCCAGTCCTAAAGAGCATGATAAATTTAGTTCTCCAAGGGTCACTGTCATTTTCATAGGGAACTCAGGGGACTCAGTGTCAATGTCTTCTTTGCTTAAAGGCTTCTATTCACTGTCTGTTAAAATAGAAGAAACAACAAATGGGTTTCAAGATGAGAGCTATTGGCATAGGCTACCTCAAGGGCTTTGAAAAAAACATTCTGAGACCATATCTGGACTTTGCAAGCAAAGAGCACTATAATCAATTAATAATGACAGGCATAAATACATAAAGACAGAGTGGAGACACCCCGCTCCTACCTGTTACCCCTGAAGTAGAGGTTGGAAGATATGGTCTTGACTAGAGTTAGTGTTATCTAACACTCAAAAGCTTCAGAGAAGAGGTGACAGTCATTCACTGATTCATTGATTTATTCATTCATATAAAAAATATAAATGAAACATCTACCACTTCACTCCAGATACAGTCAGGCAAAGGCAACAGTGCTCTTCTCTTTTGTTGAGATTAGAAAAGAAGCATATTACTCATCTTGCTTAGAAGGTTCAAGATAAAGAAAGAACTCATTTAATGATTTAATGGTTAGAGGGAATTTAGCTCTCTCCAAACTCATGATCACAAAATCTGTAAAAACACTGAACTCAGATCTCTGGCTAATGGGTTTAACTCTATCACCTTTACCACCACTTCCAATCACTATGTCAAGCAAGTCACTGCCCTCTCTCTTACCTGGATGACCACAACCATCTCCTAATTGGCCTAGACATCCATCTACCATTGTGCCTCTCCAACCAACTTCTTACACTATAGCCCGGGTGATTCTGGCAAACTGCAGACCTGATTGTGTCTCAATCCCATCTCTATCCTAGCACCCTTCCTTCTGGCATGCAATGTGGCTTACTCTCACCTTTCCCTAATGAAGCCTTACTCATCCTATAGTTCCACGGAAGTCCCCACTGCTTAGTCCCCACTGCTCACTGCTCAAGAATACCTTCCCTGACCTCAGTACCTTGGAAAATAACCCCACTGTTTCTGGGAGTAATATACAGAGTTGTGATTTACATTTCTCTGTGTGATTACTTGATTCACGCCTGTCTGTGTAGGCTCTCCGACTCCCCAGTAAGCTCCATGAAGACAGTGGTTACTGTCTTTATTTCTTCTCACCACCACATCCTGAGCTAAACACACCATCTGACATAGTATAGTTATTCATTAAATATTTATAAACAAGAAATGCATGGGGACCAGCAGTTAGCGTAATGGCTATGTCACTGGACTCCCATGTAGTCGACCGTGGTTCATGTCCTGGACCCAGTGGCTTAAAACTCACACCGGGTACATGTGCGTGCGTGCCCAAGATCCCAAGAGGAGAATGGAGGAGAAGGGATTGCGGCATGGCTATACCCCCTGGGGGGTGATTTCTCGCTTTCTGTCTCTCTGTCTCTCTCTGTCTGTCTGGTGAGCGCACGCGCCCTAAAGCAAAAACCTCTCCAAAAAAAAAAAAAGAAAAGAAATGCATGAATGGATGAATGATGCCAAGTTCTTACTGAAAATGACCAAAAGGAATATAAAAATGGGGCAAAGGCTCATATAGATGAGCCCTGGAAACCACAAAAGGGTCATTACTCATGCAAGAAATTTAAGAGAATCCTATTAGGTCTATCATGTAGGGAAGATCAAAGTAAAGAAGAGGCAAAAAAAAAAAAGAAAAAAAAAGAAGAGGTCAGTATGAGTTCATGAATGTTAACTTGAACCTACGAGGCTTGATTACACTACTACTCAGATTGATTTTCCCTTGAACTTGATGATGTAAGCTACCTGGCTTCTCCTTCACTGCTGACTACTGAAAGCAAAGAGAATACATTTGAGTAAAAGTGTAAAGAAGAATGAACTGGGATGTTATAAAGATGCTCTACGGGCAGAGAACACAGGAATAACAAAATCATCCATTAAACAAACCACCCTATGCCCCTGTGGTGAGCTAGACCAAATGTAGAGAACTACTTTACTCAAGATAGATTGGCCTGAATGGTATGAAAAGAAAATGTATAAAGCAAGGCAGTCTGAGACTCTGGCACCCCAAACCAGCAAAGAGGCAGGGATTGGGCAAATCTCCTCTCACATGTGGCCTTTCTGGGGAAAGTGCTAGATGATCTGGCTTTTACAAATGTAGCTCTGGCTATCCAGAATTTCAGTGATCAGTAAAATGTTTTTAAATCTGATCATTCCAGATCTGTACTTCTAAAGGAGAGAGAGAGAGAGAGAGAGAGAGAGAGAGAGAGAGAGTGTTGGGAGAGGTTAAAATAAAGAAATGGATAAATGGGAGCCTGGGATTCCTCCTAGATGCCAAGGGAGAAAAAGCATAGACATTTTAATAAATATGAAGAGGTTATATTTCCTTGTTAAAAGAAAAAAGACTCAATGATTGGAAACATAAGTGAAAGTCCACCAACTGCAAAAGGAGTATATTGAATATGATAAAGCAATCATAGAAGAGAAAGGCAAAATAAAAAATAGTGTTGGTATGTTGGAAAAAAAAAAGAAATGAGGGAATAATAAAATCTGACAGTAAAATTTAGGAGAAAAAGATATCAAATCAAAAAAGTTACCTTACATGGATAAACAGAGACACCCACTTCTAAAATATGATAACTATAAATACTGATGTGTTAATAATAACATGTAATTATAAAACAAAAATTATTATAAATATCAAGAGGAGTTTATAAAATTATCATTGGAAATTTTAGTATGTGTCTTTCTGATAAACCAAGGCAAAACCAGTGAGGATTTATAGAAGAATTAAATAATAAAATTAAGAAACATGACTTAATAGCATATCTTGAATTTATCAAGGCACAAACAGAATATACACCTCTTGAAACATGTATTGAACTTTAAAATACTGACCTAATAGTCAGGTGTCTAAAGAGCAAAATCTCCTTTTTCACAGCTGGTTCCGTATAAGGGAGGAACCAATATAAATTTATATGACTAGAACATTTCAGATCTGTAATTCTAGGCCTAGCTAGTTGCTCTGGCAAGATGGAAGAAGAAGAGAAGACAACACAAGAGAAAAGAAAGGAGGAGAGAGGGGAATAAAGAAAAAGTTGCACACTGCGCCAGGTGCCTTCAGATGTACCAGGCTGCTGGCTACTGCAGCCAAAGGCAATCCCATTCCTTGGCATCTACCCAAAGGACAGAAGAATTCTTCATTGGAAAAGTGCTTGCACATAGATGTTTATTGCGGCACTTTTCACAATTGCTAAGACATGGAACCAACCCAAATGTCCCCATACGGATGAATGGATTGAAAAACTGTGGTACATATATTCTATGGAATACTATTCAGTCATAAAAAAGAACAAAACCCTGACTTTTGACAGAAAGTGGAAGAATATGGAAGATTTACTGCTGAGTGAAGCAAGCCAGGATATGAAGGAGAGACACTGTATGTCCCCACTTAATATATACCAAGTGTCTGCACTCTATAACTGAAGCTGACGGGCTAAAGGATGTACAAACACAAGAGATGGGTGTGAATGCCAGATGGTGTGTGTGGAGGAGTGGGGCCTGGGGAAAAACATTTGGAGGAGGAATATGGAGACAGCATTGTTGAGACAGGGAGTTGGTATTGTTATATTTTGATCAACTGGACTGGGGAGAAATGTTCACATATTGAAACGATCACCTTGTAAGCTAAAAAATGTGACTGGATGTATTAAAAAATGTAAAAAAATAAAATAAAATAAAAATAAAATGAGCTAAAAAAATACGGACCTAATATTGGACAGAAAGCATGAAAACACCTACAATATTCCATAAAATTAAAAATTTCTGTATAGTAGTCTATGAAACTCTCTACAGCTCATGTTTCAGCATAATGCAACTGAATGAGAAATTAAGCTCAATGGGATTAAAAAAAAGGGTCAGCTGGTTACAATGGTTAAGGCAACTGGAACCCACATGGCCAACTGTGCAGTTTGAGTCCTGGACCTAGTGGCTCAAAAAATACCAGGTATGTGTGCCCAAAATCTCAAAAGGAGAAATCAAAGGGAAGGGATTGGAGTGTGGCAATCCCCCCTGGGGGCGGGGTGGTATCTCACTTTCCCTATTTCTCTGGTGAGCACATGCACCTTAAGAATAAATAAATAAAAAGCAAAGCACAAAGATGGGTAACACTAGTGACAATAAAGAAAGTAAATTCTTTCATGAAATCATTAAAAAGATTAAGAAAATACTACATGAAGCTACACAAATATAAAAAAAAGTCAATGAAATGGAAATTTTTCTAGGAAAACATACACAATAAAAATTACTTTAAGAGGAGAAAGAAATCTGACTACTGGCCAGTAGCTACTGATAAAACTGAATTAGTTGTCAGAACACTGTCTTATACAGGCTGTGCTGGTCCGGAGGGTCGGTGCGGAGGTGAAGGTTCTTGTCTCTCACAGCAGCCATACCACAGTCACACTACAGCCACGTGCTCACTCGCAGGAAAGCAGGGCAGCTTCCTCAGAGCAGAACTAGCCGATTTTTTGCATTTGCTTTAGTGAAAAAGATCTGAGAAATGGTGTTAATGTATTTACCGTCAGTAATGCAGCAGCAACCTGTGCTTGGAATGAGATGAAAATTGTATTTCTCAGGAAGCACTCAAGACTATTCTTTCACTTATTTTTCCATTATTTAAGTTATCTTTTCATAATTTTTGAGTAAAGTTACAGCAATATTGCACATTTCTGCAATATGTCTTACTATCTGCTATTTTTTGCTTCTCACTGATCAACTTTTATCCTAATAAAGTGTATTCTTTTTGGATTAAAGAGCAGAAGAGTAAAACAATCAGCACATTAAGACTATTTTAACTCCCCAAATCCTGAGAGGAGCGGGTACTGTGGTGTGGCCATCCCCCTGGCGGGGTGATTTCTTACTGTCTGTCTCTCTGTCTCTTTCTGGCAAGCACATGTGTCCTATAGCAAAAATCTCTCTTAAAAAACAAAACCAAAAACAAGACCAAAAACACCTCATTCGATATCTCAGAAGTAATAATTCATAAGATCAAACATTAATTTCAACATGAAAATAGTAACATTTACTTCATGAGAATTACGATCATGAGAAGAGCCTTTCAACATCACATCACACAGCCGACCACAGTAACCATTGTGTTAGTAATTTAAATGAATAAAATTGGAGTTCACAAACAAACAGACAGACATCAGCAATGCTAGGAAAAAAGGATGAGATTTTGTATTATTTTGCTTTATTTGGTTTCATATCTCTGATCTGACCATATACCAAGTGATTAGATCACAAGGAGGATGGTGCTCAGGAGAGAAAAAAAGGAAAAGAAAATTAAATGATCATTTGGCTATTACTTGCCAAGCACTATGAGGAATTCCTTAAGAGTTCTTGCATTGCCTGGTATTGTGGCTGTTCACCCTGTTTAAACGTAATTTTAAACTAATGAAAATAAGAGCCATTCAGTTCCTCAGATGCATGAGTTACATTTCGAGTTCTCAGTAGCTCCAAATGGCCATTTATTGGTCAGGACAGATATAAACATCTTCATAGTCACGCAACTCTAGTTGACCAGATGACCCAGATCAAACCGGTTTCCCATTCTTTTAGTTAAATATATTATATGGTGGAAATTCATGTGATTTCATATCCTAAGTAGAAGTTCTAGTCCAATTTCAGCAAAACTGTAACTGATTTATTTAACACTGAATAGTGTTACGTGTGTTAGATGCTTTGTGTCAGGAAAAAAGTAATATCTAGCAATAACATATATTTATACTTTAACAAATTAATTCAAAATCAAATAAAAATAGGAAGCAAAAAATGTTTGTTAACTACTATAAATATATTGTTAATTTTATATTACAGGCAATTAAGTGAAACTGTTTCTTAAGTTAATATGAATACATAATCTTTCACATATCAGTGAGCACTCTCGTCCTGTGCTCACTTGTGCTGTTTCTTTGGTCTGGTTCTATTCTCAATCAGAGATGGGTTCTCTGTGACTGCTGTTTAGCATGCACTGTGTACTTGGCATTCAGGTTTATAAAGCATGGGAATAATATTTTTACAAAAAAAATCCCCAAAAGGTTATGTAATGTATGTATTTAAAAACAGTATTCTAGGGGCCACCAGGTGGCATAGTGGTTAAGGTGTTGGACTCCCACGTGGTTCATCTGCAGTTCAAGTCCCAGACCTGGTGGCTTGAAACTCATTCCTGTTGCATGTGTGTACGTGCCCCAAATCCCAAGAGAATGCAGAAGAAGGGACTGTGGTGTGGCCATCCCCCCTGGAGTTGGGGTAATTTCTCATTTTCTATCTCTCTGTCTCTCCAGTAAGTGCATACTCCCTATAGCAAAAATCTCTAAAAATAAAAACAAGCAACAATATTTTATATTACTCCCCAGATCTCTTTTCTTTAAGATGAGTGGTTATAAGTACGAGTTTGGGGGCCAACTGACCAAGTTCAAATCTCAGATCTACAGTTACTAGCTTTATGACCTTGGGAAAAAATCACCTACTTTTTCTCTCTAAATTTTAGTTTTCTTATCTCTGAGAGGAGGACAATGATTTTACCCTTTTCTAGGCTCAGGGAAGAAATTTGATAATGTAAAACATTTAATGAGCCTAAGATAGTGTCTAGCGATAGTACATGCTAAATCTTATAATGTGCATTTATATATACATACCATAAGAATATGCTAATGATTAACATAAGTTTCCTGATTAGTATGTTTGAATTACTTTAATGCTGCATTGAAACTCTTGGAAGATCCAGTTAAATATTCATTCATCTAGCAAACATTATACTGAGAAACTATTTTCCAGGCCTGTACTAACTGCCGGGCTTATAAAGATAAATTCAACATGATCTCTGCCCTAGAGGACCACAAATATTAGTGGGAGAGAAAGACACACACATATAAACAGATAAATCACAACCCAATCTGGTTAAATGCCATAGCAGCAGAAGCAAGAACAGGGAGCTGGAAGGAGGTCAAAAGTTGGAGAGACCAACTCTGCCTGGGGGAGCTGGGGAAGGCTGCTATAATGCCATTTACTCTGGAAAATGTAAAGGACTTTTAAGAAATTATCTGTAACATAAGCTGTTTTTTTTTTTTTAACTATAAATACTGGTCAAGAGATCAGACCCATTTGACTCTAAATATGGAACTCACACGTGCACACGCACATACACCTAACTTAGAAAGTACTGCGCAGAAAGGAAGAATGCAAACTTAAATGTTTGCATCAAAAAAAGGTAAAAGGGAATTGGAGGGTGGAGGCTGCATTTGCAACTGGAGATCTCCCTGAGCAGCAGGGCATCTGGGAGCCCATGATCCCCGGCTGGCTGAAGCTGGGAGTGGATTGCAGTGCCAAGACTTTACTGGAGGTGCTGTCTCTTCTTTTCTCTCACTCACTCATAGTAGAAATAAATGAATACACTTAAAAGGGGGGGCAGGCATCATTATGGGTAGATGAGCCACCGCTTCACTAGTGAGTGCTGCTCTGGGCCCTCTATCTGGGTTTCTTTTAGTTCATTTTCAATGCTTGCAGGGAGAAGCAAAGGCACCAGCACAGGGACCAGAGGAGGCGCTCTCTTCTTCCCACTCTTCCCCTCCACCCAATTCTGCCTGTGCCAGGTGACAGGGGAAGACTTAGGGGGCGGGGGAGCTGGAGTGCTGAACATCATGGCACATGAAAGAACACTCAGCTTGGCTCAAGAGACTTGAGCCAGGAGACATGTGGCTGAAGGAGAACCATCAAGGCCTTGGGTCTCAGCTCAGACTTTTCTTATCGTCCTCATCCCTGGCCACCATCCTCAGCAAACTCAACATCCCTCAAGTGATTTACCAGATAGCCTGGGCTCATGTCTTTCCACCTACTCAAATCTAATGACCTCACTTGACTCCATTGCTCTGCACCCACTCCCAAAGCTCCATCCACATTCTTTTCTTTTTGGACAGGTTTTCGCTATAGGGCGCGTGCGCTCGCCAGACAGACAGAGAGAGACAGAGAGACAGAAAGCGAGAAATCACCCCCCAGAGGGGATGGTCACACCGCAATCCCTTCTCCTCCATTCTCCTCTCGGGATCTTGGGCACGCACACACACGCGCCCGGCGTGAGTTTTAAGCCACCGGGTCCCAGACGCGAACCACAGTCGACTACGTGGGAGTCCAGCGACATAGCCATTACGCTAACTGCTGGTTCCCCATCCACATTCTTTGATCTACACTGGCACGTCTTGTCACACTGAACCTAGTTCACTACCTACTGTGGTACATGTTCTAGCTGGGGATCCATGTTAATTAACTCAAAGCTGTACTTACCAATGCACAGGTCTTGGTACTGCTGACTTCTCCTCATGCCCACCAAGTCAGACTCAGCCCTCAGTCACTCCCACCAGCTGAACTCTTCCTCTTCTGTGTTCATAGAAACAGATCAGGCCTACAACAAACTCTTTTTACATGACTAAGGCTAGAACCTCACCACCATTCCTAATCCTTTGATCCACTCCTTTTCCATTTCCTTCTACATCTCCCACCTTGTCAGTCACAGTCACCACTCCAGAAACACACTTTCTCCTAAGAGATGACGTTTTAACCTATTTTCTTGGGAAATTCAGGGGAATTCAGGATGAGTACTGTCATTGAACTCTCCATCTCAAAATACATATTTGGTCTCCTAGTTAAAACAGTATCTGACTAGCAGTCCCTGATACTCAATTTCCTTATAAAATACTTCTGAAGATTCACCACAAGAGATGACAACTCATGAATCTGAAGCAATGATTGTCAATCCTAGGGCCAAAGCGTCAGGTCATTTTCTACTTACTATGATGAATGGAGTAAGGCTGAGAAACATTTGGTGACTGGCTTTGTTGCCCGGAGTACAGCGAATCTGTGGCACTTACGGAGGCAGGAAGACACTTTACTTTTCCCTCCACTGTCTCATTTTGGCTAGGAGATACTGGGTCTATACGGAGAGTAACAGTACAGCATTGGGAATCATCCTTCCAGTGCATGGGTTCTGCATTTTGAAGTAGCTCCACTCCTGCTAATACCTCTTTCTACTCCAAGGAAACAGTGGACTAAGAAGGGGAAGAGAGTCCATCTTAAAACACTGACTCCAAGGAGGGGGAGAGAGTCCATCTTTAAAAATGCAGTTTTCAAAGGTGAAGTGCCAGGACCAGCAGTTAGCATAATGGCTATGTCGCTGGACTCCCATGTAGTCGTCCACAGTTCAAATCCTAAACCATGTAGCTTAAACTCATGCTGGGCGCTTATGCGTGCAGTGCCCAAGATCCTGAGAGGAGAGTGGAAGAGAAGGGATTGCAGTGTGGCCATCCCCCCTGGGGGGTGATTTCTCGCTTTCTGTCTCTCCTTGTCTGGCAAGCGCATGCACCCTATAGCAAAAACCTCTCCAAAAAAAAAGGTTAAGTGCCACAAGGAGGCAGAGAGACAGGAAGAGTCCTAGTAGCAGAGCACTCTGGGGAGTAGTTTTGCCAACAAGCCCAGCAGCTGGCCACATCAATGGGTGGTTGGGGCTGAGAAGAGATTTAACCTCTTTGTAATCTCCATTCTGTTTTGATCTAAGCAGCTGGCGTTTTCGGAAGCTTATGTAAAGAGCCATGCAAACATTACTTCAATATTCCTCTCCCTACCAAACAGCTACCAGTAGCTCCTAAACCCCTGCTACACATACATTTTAGAGCACTGGTTCAGAGCAGCAAAAAAGCCCAGCACAGGAGAACATCCTATCTCTCTGTGGCAGAGCTTCATGATATAAACATCAACTAGGCACTAGAAATTGATCAGGGAGCTTTAGATAATCACCAGCCATCCAGCTATTTAGCTCAGAGAAACAACAGTCCCAAAGGACAATGAGAGCCAAGGTCCAGTTATACCTTTTGAATGTTAAAAACAAAAGCTCTTTGTTTTTGTTTGAAGATTTTGTAAAAAGAAAAAAAAAAAGCAAACCCAACATGAGAGCTATGAAAAAATGCTATATGCAATTCTGAAAACTGTAAAAAGAAGCAGATCTCTAATCATTTCTTACTTTTAGGGCAACATAAAATTTGAGAAAAGCAGTTGCTGTCCTCAGTGAGAGAGAAGACACGATCTCTGCAATAGTGTTTAAAGTTGTGCAAGTGGTTGAGATAAAAGACCAAAATAAAATAAAATTAAATTAAAATAAAAATGCAAATGTAGGATTAAAATCCTCACTGGAGGAGGACATCAAAATGTTAATTTTAGAAAACTGAGACAGTCCTATCTTCATCATTTTAGATGCTGAATATAGAATGAAAAGGAACAAAATAAAATGAAAATAAGGAGAAAGAAAAGATAGCCATGGAGGACAAAGAAAAAGTCATTACTGTTTCAAGGGAAAAAATGAGCAATAATCAAAGATAGCAGAAGAAAATATTCATTCTCAACTAAATGAATAGTCTAAGAATCACAGAGATGCATTACTTTAGGCAGGATTAATGAAAAGAGAAACGTGCAGAGAAACCATGGCAAACATTAAAAGAAAAAAATGAAAATCCAAGAAAAATTCAGGCAAGAAAGGTTACTAAGAAAGAAAATAAATTAGAACTGCGCAGACTTCTCTTCAGAACACTAAAGGGCAGGCGATAACTGCCATGTTAAATAGTGTCCTCCAGAAATTCAGGTCCCACTGAAGCCTCAGACTATGATCTTTCTTGCAAATGGAGTTTTTGCAGATGTAATTTGTCAAGATTTAGGCCTACCCTAAATCTAGTGGCTGGAAAAGAGAAAAAAGAGAGGCAGATTCAGATACCAAGATGTAGGGAAGGTCACATGATGATGGAGTGATACAGCTACAAGCTACAGGGAGTCAGAACTGCCTCAACACCTTTATTTCATACTTCTAGCCTCAAGAACTGAAGAGATTTCTTTGTCTTAAGTCACCCAGCCACCTAGTCTGTGGGAACAGTAGGTCTAGGAAACCAATGTAGCAGCAGACCAAAATTCATGAAGTTTGAGGAGCAAACGTGATGACCCCAAATTTAAAAATCGGCCTAGCTATTCTTTCCGAGACACTCTTTGATATGTAGTGGTTAAGAAAAAGATCCTTTGGGACCAGCAGGTGGCGTGGTGGTTAAGGTGCTGGACACTCCCACATGGCCGACCAGGGTTCGAGTCCTGAATCTGGTGGCTTGCTTTCTCGCTTCCTCTCTCTCTCACTCTCAACGTCTGTCTCTCTCTCTGGTCAAATTAAAAAAAAAAAAAAAGAAAAAGATCCTTCATATTCTGCCTAAAAATGTCCCTGAAACTTCATGGCAAAGATGCCTGTAAGTTTTGCTATACACTGTTGTTCTAGAGGTCATGAACAATGCAATCAGACATCAAGAAGAAAGAAGAGGTTTTGACAGGAGAAGACAAAGTTGTTTGTGAAGAGTATCTATGCCTTCAAAAGATTACACTTCATTTGTAAGAAGCACAATCAAATATATAAACCCATGTTGTACAGAAATTTAATTACTAAAGGGACATATGCTAAGTCTTAGTAGTGATTATCTGTACGTGGTAAAATTACAGATTAATTTAATTTCTCTCTCTGTACTTCTTAAGATATTTAAAAATTTCCATAATGGTATGTATTTGTTTCATAATCATTAAAGTATATTAAAAAGCATTATCAGCATGCACATTATACACAGAGAAAGAGAGGCTGGGAAGTAATATGAAAAATTTAAGAAGGAGGAAAAGGAATTTATCAGATACTAGATTTTTAGCAAAACTGATCTTTTCGCTAATAGATGGCCATATGGCAGGGAGCTAAGTGCTGCTAAAGTCCAACAAGAGAGGAACCATGACCCTGCCAACTAGACAAGGTGAGAAATGCCCACAAACAATTACAATGTAAAATATGACAGGTACCTTAGAGAAATGCAAAGAATTATAGGATTGGAAAGAGAGAAAGATGACTTTGTCATGGGGGAACCAGGAAAGTGTACAAAGTAGAACTGAGACTTAGCAAGGGCATATTTCTAGAATGC
The DNA here is from genome assembly GCF_000334495.1 of Tupaia belangeri chinensis. Lineage (NCBI taxonomy): Eukaryota > Metazoa > Chordata > Mammalia > Scandentia > Tupaiidae > Tupaia > Tupaia belangeri. The sequence continues at coordinate 2,406,949 of NW_006159896.1, forward strand.
GTCCTAGAGGGATGGGAAGCTACAGGAAGACCCAGAGGCTGGGTCATGGAGGGTGAAAGCCTCTCTGCTAAATCATGAGCCCCATGAGTTAAGGCTCAAATACAAGTTGGAGCAAGAGTTCCTGTTTTGTTCCATTAGCAAAAGAGAGATGCTGAAGGTTGGTCATCGTTGTTCCTTGAAGGTTTGTTGGAAAGCGTAAAGATGATGTTGCTCGAGCTGGAAGGAAATCCTTAGGGGAAGTCTTCTTTCTAGCATTAAGGAAACCAAAGGTCTCAGACCTGGGTTAATTATAGCTAAGGATATGAACAAAAGATGTCATCTGAGCAATAAATTGTTGAATGGAATCTTTGAGAAACCAGAGAGAGCAAGAGAAAGTGCCAAAAGCTCAGTAAAAGAGGAAATGACACAAATGTCACACACAAACAGGAGAAACATAGAAGGAATGTCCCTGTTCTTTTCTTATTCCTATCTTTTCAAGAGACCACATAAGAAACACACAAGGAATTAAGTCGTATTCAAAATGAAGACATGTAAAAAAAATGCACGTTACTCAGGTCCACTTTGGACGTATCAAATTAGAACATGAACTTTAAACAAAAGGCTCAAGCGATTTTTATGCACAGTGAAGTTGGAGGAACATTGGAGCAGCTAAAAACAGCGGAGCAGCCAATAACAGGTCATAGAACTTTTACAACTGACTGTGGATAAAGTCAGGGATGGCCCCATTACTCACCAGTTGTGTGACCTTGGACAAGTTGAGTAACTTCTCTGAGTCTCAGTTACCTCATCTATAAAATGATGGTAAATAGTGTCTAGAACTCATTAGGTAGTTGTGAAACTTAAATTAGCATACATATCTAAAACACTCAGGAGACTGTCTGACACCAGCCATTCACAGTCCATTTCATGCGAATAGAGAGCAACTTAGTCAAGAAATCTGCTTAGAATACAGAACCAACAGGATCTGGTAAGAGCTTAGACACAGACTATGGGTGATTTCCTGGTTTCTGGAACGAGCAATTGAAAGGAAGGTAGTGCCATTCACTCAGTGGTTTGGCACAGGGAAAAAGGAATGATGATGAGTTGAGTTTGGGTCACGCTGAGGCTCAGATGCTCATTGGCCACCCTAGTAGAGATGTCCAGTGGGCATTTGGGCAAATGGGTCCATGGGTAAAAAAATCTCTGAATAGAAATTTTAACTGAATATATGATCTGGGAGTTAGCAGGTTAGAGGCAATATCTGAAGGCAAGGAGGTGGGAAAGTTACTCAGAAAGAGTG